>NC_089228.1:50479998-50789673 GCF_963924675.1 Phocoena phocoena | reverse complement strand
TAGATCTGTTTATTGGTTTGGTTGCTCTCATCTTTCTTTCTTTTTTTAATGACTTTTAAATTTTTTATTTTTTTTATTTTAATAACTTTTATTATTTTTTTCTTTATTTATTTTATTTTTCCTAACTTTTCTTCTGAGCCGTGTGGTGGACAGGGTCTTGGTGCTCCCGCCGGGTGTCAGGCTTGTGCCTCTGAGGTGGGAGAGTCAAGTTCAGGAAATTGGTCCACCAGAGATCTCCCGGCTCCATGTAATATCAAATGGTAAGACCTCTCCCAGAGATCTCCGTCTCAATGCTAAGACCCATTTCCACTCAATAACCAGCAAGCTACTGTGTTGGACACCCTATGCCAAACAACTACCAAGACAGGAACACAACCCCACCCACTAGCAGAGAGGCTGCCTAAAATCATAAGTTCACAGACATCCCAAAACCCACCACCGGACGTGGTCCTGCCCACCAGAAAGACAAGATCCAGCTTCATCCACCTTAACACAGGCACCAGTCCCCACAACCAGGAAGCCTACACTACCCACTGAACCAGCCATACCTACTGAGAGCAGACACCAAAACCAATGGAAATTACGAAACTTCAGCCTGAGAAAAGGAGACCCCAAGAACAGTAAGTGAACCAAAATGAGAAGGCAGAGAAACACACAGAAGATGAAGGAGCAAGGTAAAAACCCACCAGACCAAACAACTGAAGAGGAAATAGGCAGTCTACCTGAAAAAGAATTAAGAGTAATGATAATAAAGATGATGCAAAATCTTGGAAATAAAATGGAGAAAATACAAGAAACGTTTAACAAGGACCAAGAAGAGCTAAAGAGCAAACAAACAATGATGAACAACAAAATAAATAAATTAAAAATTCTCTAGAAGGAATCCATAGCAGAATAACTGAGGTAGAAGAACAGTAAGTGACTTGGAAGATAAATTAGTGGAAATAACTACCACAGAGCAGAATATAGAAAAAAGAATGAAAAGAATTGAGGACAGTCTCAGAGACCTCTGGGACAACATTAAATGCACCAACATTCAAATTACAGGAGTTGCAAAAGAAGAAGAGAAAAAGAAAGGAACCAAGAAAATATTTGAAGAGATTATAGTTGAAAACTTCCCTAATATGGGAAAGGAAATAGTTAATCAAGTCCAGGAAGCACAGAGAGTCCCATACAGGAAATATCCAACGAGAAAAACACCAAGACACATATTAATCAAACTATCAAAAATTAAATACAAAGAAAAAATATTAAAAGCAGCAAGGGAAAAACAACAAATAACATACAAGGGGATCCCCATAAGGTTAACAGCTGATCTTTCAGCAGGAACTCTGCAAGCCAGATGGAAGTGGCAGGACATATTTAAAGTGATGAAAGGGAAAAACCTACAACCAAGATTACTCTACCCAGCAGTGATCTCATTCAGATTGGATGGGGAAATTGAAACCTTTACAGACAAGCAAAAGCTAAGAGAATTCAGCAACACCAAACCAGCTCTACAGCAAATGCTAAGGGAACTTCTCTAGGCAGGAAACACAAGAGAAGGAAAAGACCTACAAGAACAAACCCAAAACAATTAAGAAAATGGTAATAGGAACATACATATCGATAATTCCCTTAAATGTAGTGGATTAAATGCTCCAACCAAAAGAAATAGACTGGCTGAATGGATACAAAACCAAGACCCATACATATGCTGTCTACAAGAGACTCGCTTCAGACCTAGGGACACATACAGACTGAAAGTGAGGGGATGGAAAAAGACATTCCATGCAAATGGAAATCAAAAGAAAGCTGGAGTAGCAATTCTCATATCAGAAAAAATAGACTTTAAAATAAAGACTATTACAAGAGACAAAGAAGGACACTACATAATGATCAAGGGATCAATCCAAAAAGAAGATATAACAACTATAAATCTTTATGCACCCACATTGGAGCACCTCAATACATAAGGCAAATGCTAACAGCCATAAAAGGCGAAATCGACAGTAACACAATCATAGTAGGGGATTTTAACATCACACTTTCACCAATGGACAGATCATCCAAAATGAAAATAAATAAGGAAACACAAGTTTTAAATGATACATTAAACAAGATGGACTTAATTGATATTTATAGGACATTCCATCCAAAAACAACAGAATACACTTTCTTCTCAACTGCTCATGGAACATTCTACAGGATAGGTCGTATCTTGGGTCACAATTCAAGCACTGGTAAATTTAAGAAAATTGAAATCATATCAAGTGTCTTTTCCGACCACAATGCCATGAGACTAGATATCAATTACAGGAAAAAATCTGTAAAAAATACAAACACGTGGAGGTTAAACAATACACTACTAAATAACCAAGAGACCACTGAAGAAATCAAAGAGGAAATAAAATAATAGCTCGACACAAATGACAATGAAAACATGACGACCCAAAACCCATGGGATGCAGGAAAAGAAGTTCTAAGAGGGAACTTTATAGCAATACAGTCTTACCTCAAGAAAGAAGAGGGCTTCCCTGGTGGCGCAGTGGTTGAGAGTCTGCCTGCGATGCAGGGGACATGGGTTCGTGCCCCAGTCCGGGAAGATCCCACATGCCGTGGAGCGGCCGGGCCCGTGAGCCATGGCCGCTGAGCCTGTGTGTCCGGAGCCTGTGCTCCGCAACGGGAGAGGCCACAACAGTGGAAGGCCCACGTAGCACAAAAAAAAAAAAAAAAAAAAAAAAGAAAGAAGAAACATCTCAAATAACGTAACCTTCCACCTAAAGCAATTTGAGAAAGAAGAACAAAAAAACCCCTAAGTTATCAGGAGGAAAGATATCATAAAGATCAGATCAGAAATCAATGAAAAGGAAATGAAGGAAACAGTAGATCAATTAAAGTAAAACCTGGTTAGTTGAGAAGATAAACAAAATTCATAAACAATTAGAGTCATCAAGTAAAATGGGAGAAGACTCAAATCAACAGAATTAGAAATGAAAAAGGAGAAGTAACAACTGACACTGCAGAAATGCAAAGGTCCATGAGAAATTACTACAAGCAACTGTATACCAATAAAATGGACAACCTGGAAGAAATGGACAAATTCTTAGAAAGGCACAAACTTCTGAGACTGAACCAGGAAGAAATAGAAAATAAAAACAGTCCAATCACAAGCACTGAAATGGAGACTGTGAGTAAAAATCTTTCGACAAACAAAAGCTCAGGACCAGATGGCTTCACAGACGAATTCTGTCAAACATTTAGAGAAGGGCTAACACCTATCCTTCTCAAACTCTTCCAAAATATAGCAGACAGAAGAACACTCCCAAACTCATTCTACGAGGCCACAATCAGCCTGATACCAAAACCAGACAAAGATGTCACAAAAAAAGAAAACTACTGGCCCATATCACTGATGGACATAGATACAAAAATCCTCAACAAAATACTAGCAAACACAATCCAACAGCACATTTAAAGCCTGATACACCATAATCAAGTGGTGTTTTTCCCAGAATGCAAGGATTCTTCAATGTATGCAAATCAATCAATGTGATAAACCATATTAACAAATTGATGGAGAAAAAACATATGATCATCTCAATACATGCAGAAAAACCTTTCAACAAAATTCAGCACCCATTTATGGTAATAACCCTCCAGAAAGTAGGCATAGAGGGAACTTACCTCAAAATAATAAAGGTTGTATATGACAAACCCACAGCAAACATCATTCTCAATGGTGAAAAACTGAAACCATTTCCTGTACAATCAGGAGCAAGACAAGGTTGTCCACTCTCACCACTGTTATTCAACATAGATTTGGAAGTTTTAGCCACAGCAATCAGAGATAAAAAAGAAATAAAAGAATACAAATCAGAAAAGGAAAAGTAAAGCTGTCACTGTTTGTAGATGACATGATACGATACATAGAGAATCCTAAAGATGCTACCAGAAAACTACTAGAGCTAATCAATGAATTTGGTAAAGTAGCTGGATACAAAATTAATGCACAGAATTCTGTTGCATTCCTGTACACTAATGATGAAAAATCTGAAAGAGAAATTAAGGAAACACTCCCATTTACCTTTGCAACAAAAAGAATAAAATACCTAGGAATAAACGTACCTAAGGAGACAAAAGACCTGTATGCAGAAAACTATAAGACACTGATGAAACAGATGGAGAGATCTACCATGTTCTTTGATTGGAAGAATCAACATTGTGAAAATGACTATACTACCCTAAGCAATCTACATATTTAATGCAATCCCTATCAAATGGCATTTTTCACATAACTGGAACAAAAAAATCTCACAATTTGTGTGGGAACAAAAAGACCCTGAATAGCCAAAGCAATCTTGAGAAAGAAAAATGGAGCTGGAGGAATCAGGCTCCTGGACTTCAGACTATACTACAATGCTACAGTAATCAAAACAGTATGGTACTGGCACAAAAACAGAAATATAGATTAATGGAACAGGATAGAAAGCCCAGAGATAAACCCACACACATATGGTCTCCTTATTTAGAAAAAGGAGGCAAGAATATACAATGGAGAAAAGACAGTCTCTTCATCAAGTGGTTCTGGGAAAACTGGACAGCTACATGTAAAAGAATGAAATTAGAACACTCCCTAACACCATACACAAAAATAAACTCAAAATGGATTAAATACCTAAAAGTAAGGCCAGACACTATAAAACTCATAGAGGAAAACATAGGGAGAACACTCTATGACATAAATCACAGCAAGATCCTTTTTGACCCACCTCCTAGAGAAATGGAAATAAAAACAAAAATAAACAAATGGGACCTAATGAATCTTACAAGCTTTTGCACAGTAAAGGAAAACGTAAACAAGACAAATAGACAACCCTCAGAATGGGAGAAAATATTTGCAAATGAAGCAACTGACAAAGGATTAATCTCCAAAATATACAAGCAACTCATGCAGCTCAGTATTCAAAAAACAAAGAACGCAATCCAAAAATGGGCAGAAGACCTAAATGGACATTTCTCCAAAGGAGATATACAGACAGCCAAGAAACACGTGAAAGGATGCTCAACATCACTAATCATTAGAGAAATGCAAATCCAAAGTACAGTGAGGTATCACTTTACACCAGTCAGAATGGCCATCATCAAAAATTCTGTAAACAATAAATGTTGGAGGGGGTGTGGAGAAAAGGGAACTCTCTTGCACTGTTGGTGGGAATGTAAATGATACAGTCACTGTGGAGAACAGTATGGAGGTTCCTTCAAAAACTAAAAATAGGACTACCGTATGACCCAGCAATCCCTCTACTGGGCATATACCCTGAGAAGACCATAATTCAAAAAGAGTTGTGGGGGCTTCCCTGGTGGTGCAGTGGTTGAGAGTCTGCCTGCCAATACAGGGGACACGGGTTCGTGCCCCGGTCTGGGAGGATCCCACATTCCGGGGAGCGGCTAGGCCTGTGAGCCATGGCCGCTGAGCCTGCGTGTCTTGAGCCTGTGCCCCGCAGCGGGAGAGGCCACAACAGTGAGAGGCCCGCGTACTGCAAAAAAAAAAAAAGAAAAAGAAAAAGAGTTGTGTACCACAGTGTTCATTGCAGCACTATTTACAATAGGCAGGACATGGAAGCAACCTAAATGTCCATCGACAGATGAATGGATACAGAAGATGTGGGACATATATACAATGGAATATTACTGAACCATAAAAAGAAACGAAATTGAGTTATTTTTAGCAAGGTGGATGGACCTACTGTCTATCATACAGAGTGAAGTAAGTCAGAAAGAAAAACAAGTACCATATGCTAACACATATATATGAAATGTGAAGAAAGAAAAATTGTTCTGAAGAACCTAGTGGCAGGACAGGAATAAAGACGCAGAAGTTGAGAATGGACGTGAGGACACAGGGAGGGGGAAGGGTAAGCGGGAATGAAGTGAGAGAGTGGCATGGATACATATACACTACCAAAAATGTAAAATAGGTAGCTAGTAGGAAGCAGCCACATAGCACAGGGAGATCAGCTTGATGCTTTGTGATCACCTAGAGGGGTGAGATAAGGAGGATGGGAGGGAGATTCAAGAGGGAGGAAATATGGGGATGTATGTATATGTATAGCTGATTAATTTTTTTTTTTTTGCGGTACGTGGGCCTCTCACTGTTGTGGCCTCTCCAATTGCAAAGCACAGGCTCCGGCCGCACAGGCTCAGCGGCCGTGGCTCACGGGCCTAGCCGCTCTGCGGCCTGTGAGATCTTCCAAGACCGGGGCCCAAACCCGTGTCCCCTGCATCGGCAAGCAGGCTCTCAACCACTGCGCCACCAGGGAAGCCCTGATTCACTTTTTTATAAAGCAGAAACTAACACATCATTATAAAGCAATTGTACTTCAATAAAGATGTTAAAAAGAATAAGAGTACAGGTGAAAAACAAGTAGTTTTGGGAGAATAGACAAAAGACTGTGTGTCCAAGGTCATGAATACTGTAATAGCAGAGAGCAGAAGCAGCTTCTTAAAAGCCTGGATAGGAACCAAACAACTAGAGAAGTGCTTCTTAAACCTTCAGGTGCATATGCATCTTTGGGGGACATGGTTAAATGTAGATTCTGATTCAGTAGTTGTTTAGAGGGCCGTCGTTTCTGCATCTCGAACATGGCCGAGGTGAGAAGGAATCTGTAGACTGACTTTTTTTTTTTTAACATGTTTATTGGAGTATAATTGCTTTACAATTGTATGTTAGTTTCTGCTGTATAACAAAGTGAATCAGCTATACATATACATATATCCCCATATCCCCTCCCTCATGTGTCTCTCTCCCACCCTCCCTATCCCACCCCTCTAGGTGGACACAAAGCACCCAGCTGATCTCCCTGTGCTATGCAGCTGCTTCCCACTAGCTATTTATTTTACATTTGTTAGTGTATATATGTCAATGTCACTCTCTCACTTCATCCCAGCTTACCCTTCCCTCTCCCCATGTCCTCAAGTCCATTCTCTACATCTGCATCTCTGTTCCTGTGTAGACTGACTTTTGAGTTGTATGAGAGACTACATGTCTGGGTCTTCCTGCTTTCTCCCATTTACTTCTGTTCTGTGGTGAGATCTGTTTCTGGAACCTGGTTTATGCTCATGAATTCAATTCATTACATCCTCCTGGTAGACTTTCCCTGTTTACTTGTAATTACTCTGCATTTGCCCTCATCTTATTTGCTTTGCCCATAAACGACAGACACTTGGGTCTTTCCTGACCCAAGTGAAACTATTTTGTCCTCCTGAGCAGGTTTTGTACCATACCCTGGCCCTTTCACCTGCTCCATTCCATGTTGCCAGTACTTTTCAATGAAACCAGACATCACTTACTTATTGTTTCCAATAACATTGCGTTGCACTTAGTGGAAAGCCTGACATCTAATTCTGCATTTTTTAAAAGTTATGGGTTTTTTCCCTTTCAGTGAAAACCTGTATATATTATGTTGAATTAGAGAATGCCAAGTTTCTTGGAAATTTTTTAAAAAGTTAGATACTCTCGTAGAAGCAAACAACATCACTGCTTCTTTGGAAACTAGCTTCCTAGCCTTCATAATATAGTTAAGGTTGTTACTGTACAAGCTTTTCCTAACAGTTTAGTAATCTGTCAGTAGAACTTGCTTAAAAAATTCCATTGTGCTAATATGCTGTTTAGCAAAGAAATATGGATTTCATTGCATTTAAATAAGAATGTCTTTTGAAATTAATAGAGGAATTGATATGCATCATCAACTCTTTTGACATTTGTGTTTTGTTCTTTATTGAAGAACAAAATGAAAATAATAACTCTGATATTTTAACTCACTAGTAATTATTGTTTTTATTTTTTGCATGAAACAGAGAACTAGTTTTGGCACCAAATTGCTTTCTCAGAGAGAGTATTTGACTGTTAAACAATTCAGGCTAGATACCCAGCCATTTAGCTAAAAATAAAATATCTGGTTCAATCTGGTAACCTTCGTTTCCACTGGGCAAGGATGGATTTTGTTTAGGAGACCCAGTAAGGGAGTGGCTGAATAGAATAAACCAGATATTTTTTTCCTGATTCCAATCACTACCTCTGATTGGAATTGGAGTTGAGACCTAAAGAATGAAATGCCACCAGCCTACTGATATGAGTTGGAACATGCAGGGTAATCACTGTTAGGACCAGTTAAAAAGTAACTAACGAAAGGACATGGCAATTGTCCCAGTTAGTCTCTTCTGAATCATTTCATGAACATGATGAATTACATGGATATTGAATACATAAGCAAGGTTGAATGAATGGGCATTTTTTTTCTGACTATGAAGTCCTGCCTGAGCTAGAGTCAGAAGTCCAGCTGAATGCACCCTTTGGGTAGTGTTGGAGTTGCTGATAAATGGTTTCATATTAAATGCAAGTCTACCACTGCTGTCGTCCAGCCCACTTCCTCAGCAGAAGTTCTGCTGGGTAGTCAGTTCCTCCTTTATCAGTAAGCCAGCTACATAACTTTGTGGGGGCCAGTGCAAAATGAAATCACAGGGCTCCTCCTTTAAAAATTATTAAGAATAACAAGACAGGGATAGCAGAGCATTAAACCATTAAACCAGTAATTATTAGAGAAATTCAAATCAAAACTATAATGAGGTTCCACCTTACACTGGTCAGAATGGCCATGATTAAAATGTCTACAATTAACAAATACTGGAGAGGGTGTGGAGAAACGGGAACCCTCCTACACAGTTGGTGGGAATGTAAGTTGGTACAAGAGTTATGGAGAACAGTATGGAGGTTCCTCAGAAAACTAAAAATAGAATTACCATATGATTCAGCAATCCCACTTCTGGGAATATACCCGGACAAAACTATATTTCAAAAAGATACGGGTACCCCTATGTTCATAGCCACACTGTTCACAATAGCCAAAACATGGAAACAGCCTAAATGTCCATCAACAGATGAATAGATAAAGAAGATGTGGTACATATATATATATAATGGAATACTACTCAGCCATAAAAAAGAATGAAATAATGCTATTTGCAGCAACATGGAGGCAACTAGAAATTATCATAGTAAATGAAGAGTCACAAAGAGAAAGACAAATACCATATGATATCACTTATATGTGGAATCTAAAATATGGCACAAATGAACCTATTTACAAAACAGAAACTGACTCAACCACATAGACTTGTAGTTGCCTAGGGGGAGGGGAGAGGGAGAGGGTTGGACTGGGAGTTTGGGGTTGGTAGATGCAAACTGTTACGTTTAGAATGGATAAACAACAAGGTTCTAATGTATAGCACAGGGAACCATATTCAATGTCTTATGATAAACCATACTGGAAAAGAATATAAAAAATATATATACATGTGTATAACTGAGTCACTTTGTGGTACAGCAGAGGTGGGCACAACATTGTAAATCAACTATACTTCAATTTAAAAATTATTGCCTAAAAAAAACAAAACAAAATAAAACAAGACAGTGATAACAGAGCATTAAACCATGTGTGGGGCTCTTCTGACCAGGGCACAGGTTGCAAGTCCATGAAGCCATCAGTCCTATTATGGATCCTGTTTTTAGTATAAACTATATGAAACTGATTTAAATTTTCTAATAATCAGCAAAGGAGCCTCAAGATGGATGACTTAGTTTATGCAGCTGTTTTTTTTTTTGGGGGGGGTTGAGATTTGATAATTCCTGGTTTCTCTAATGGGATTGGAGATGTCTTTTCTCAAGACTGTACTTGAATCTCTAATTAGATACTTCTCTTGAAGCAAACACTTTCCAAAAAATTGCAAAACTTCAAGCCTTTTTGGTTCTATCTGTGAGGATATTTTGGCCTTTTCATAACACTTTTTACATAAATTTTTGCATTTTTCTGGGGCCTGAGATACCTTGGGGGCTCTGCGATAGCTTGACCTTGGGAATCTCATAAATACACACTGATTAGAAAAGATTTCCAGTAATTCTTCTCTTCCTATTTTCAAGGAGAATTCCTCCTCTTTGACATAGAGACTAAAGTTTCTCCAGTCTTTTTCTGAAATACACACATTGAGCTCAGTGCGATATTTGCTTCTAACTGGTACCATTCAGTGTTACATGGCAGTACCCCTCCAATTATTACTGTACGTTAATTTTGATTAGACAGGAGGTTGCTCTGTGAGTCTTGACTTTCTGCCAGTGCAATCAAATGTGAGCTGTGGGAATGGTAAACAAATGTTACTTTCAAAACCCTAGTGAGGAATGTATTACTTATAACTTATTTTAAAAGTGAGTTTTGTTTCAGTTAAGTGATTACAAATGTCTTTAGTGGATATAGGTTCTGAAACAGGCACCTAGTTAAGATTCTGCTCCTTCCTGGTCCATGAACAATGCAATTTCAAAATTTCATCTTTCGACAGCTCCGTTGTTATGAACTGAATTATGTTCCCCTCAAAATTCCTATGTTGAAGCCTAACCCTCAATGTGACTGTATTTGGAGACAGGGCCTTTAAGGAGGTAATTAAGGTAAATGAGGTCATGAAACTGAGACCCTAATTCAGTAGCCCACAGGACCAGTGTCCTTATAAGAAGAGGAAGATAGACCAGTGATCGCTGTCTCTCCTCAGGCACACCCAGAGGAAAGGGCAAGTGAGTACACAGTGAGAAGGCAACTGTCCTCAAGCCAGGAAGAGAGCCCTCACCAGAAACCAACCCTGAGGGCACCTTGATCTTGGACTTCTCCCCTCTAGAACTGTGAAAAAATTAATTTATGTTGTTTAAGTCACCTAGTCTGTGGAATTTCATTGTGGCGGTCCTAGCAGATGAGTACTCATTTTCCACATTTTATTAATTTTACAATGATTCTTCTTTTTAGAATCAACTGTTATAAAAACTTAGGTGCAAGAGCAAATGCAAATGGAAAAGAAAAAAGACTGAGTGTATTGGTTTGTTCTTAAGATTCGGCTTGCACTAATGTACAGCATGCTGGATTGAGGATTGCCACCCCACCATGTATACTGAGTTAGCTGTGATTTATAGTCAGGATGTATATAGTATAGTCAGGCTGAATTCCCCTAATATTTACTAATACCATTCTTTAACTGATTTTCAAACTGGAATAATAGTTTTTTGACTTATTTGTTCATATAACCAGCCGTCCTCTCAAGAGGAAACATACTGAATACACTTAAAGCCCTTTTAAAACCAGAAGTACATTCTGTTTGTTTTAGTATCTGCAATACTTTTTCTAACACCTGGCATACAGGAGCTTTCTAATATATATTTGAATAATGAAGTGAGTAAATGAATAAATGATTCTCCAATTAAATCTTCTGGAGACATTTCAATGTTACCTCTTTGAAACAGATTGCAACAGTGCAATGAGGTATGTTGAGTTTCAATAATTTGGTGAAACCACTGTGACATACGTTATAGCTCTTGCTATGGATCCTACTATACTCAATGCCTATGCTGAAACAGCCATGACTATAAAAACCCTGAAAATTAGCTTTCCAAAAACTGGGTAATTTATATATTTCATTCATGTTCAAATAATTCATTTCTGTTATTTGATTAATACCGACCTCATGTCAAACAATTCACTCTACCAAGCAAAGTCCCTCTCAGTCAAGTTCCCCTGTTCCCCCCAAAAGATTTATAGGATTCTTGCGGTTCCTGACATAAATGTCAATTCTAAGGTCTTCTCTCTCTGTCTTTCTCTCTGTCTCTGTCTTTCTGTCTCTCCCTTCATTTTACACAGAAAACTCTCAAGGTGTTGTCAAAGGGAACAATTAAGTTTCATGTAGCCAGAGCAGTATTGCTATTTAACTGCAAACTATTTTAGTACTACTGCTAAATCTGTAATACTAAAATAATACTCCCTTTATTGTTAAAGGGAATCAGACTCCCTTTTCTTTTTATTATGTTATTATAATGTACAGTTAAACTTTTCATTTTTTCTTTGCTCCAGTGGAATAAATGCTTAGGCTTCTGTAGGGCTTCCCTCCATACTATTAAGATGTACTCTTTTTAGTTTTATTTCAAAATGAGAGATATGGTCTTCAGTCCTTGACAAGGGAGAAGTTGACTGTAGGATTGGAGGGTGTTAAATGTTTTTGTCTATCTGGAATCTCTTTCTCTGAATACTGAACATTGCAGATGTAGAATACTTCCATCATCATTGAAAGTTTCATTGGGCAGCACTATTTTAGAGCTTTGATTTCCTGGAGAAGATATCCTTTAATGAATGTTATTGTAGATAATATTAATTTTCATGGTATTCCTTGCCCCTCCGTTGTGTGTCTCTTGATGGAGTACCTTGCATATAGTGATACTCCTTACAAGAGGATTATATATACCTTTGCTCCATAGCCAGCAAGTTTGGCCATATGACTTGCTTTGCCCAATGAACTATGAACATAAGCAATGTGTGTAACGTCTAACAGGAAACTTTAATAGCCAGTGTGTACTTCACCATGAGGTCTTTTCCTTCAGTCATTAGCCAAGCAGTGTTTGAAAATGGGGCTGCTTCTGGGTCCTTGAGTGAAGGTTACATGGAGCAGAGCTGAACACATTCATAATCGATATTTAATGTGGAGGAAAAATAACCTTTTAATGTCTCAACTCACTATTTTTAGTATCGTTTATTATTATACCCACTTGACTTAAGCTGACTGATAGAAATATGGACTCTTCTTTCAACACTTTAAAGATGAAACCAGGGATACCAAGTGATTTTCATCAGTGATATTCTGTGTAGGACAGGGCTGGAAGCCAATGTAACAGGGACAGACCGTACAGACGATGCTGTTGATAACAGGTTCACATATTTTACAAAGAACAAAAGTTTTGCCCTGGGTGAATTGGTTAAGCCATGTGACAGGACAAGAGCTGATATTTTTGGAGTTTATTCTATTATCAAGTGCCCAAAACCTAAGTGATTTTTATCCCTAGGGTATGAATAGCCCTCAGATGAAGAGCCCTCTGTGTCAAAAGACGTGCTTTCTGCAGTCAAGTGACTCTTTTCATTTACTGTAATAGCCTCTCTGGTGTCTGCATGAGGGAGGTTTTCCTTTTATTCTAGAGTATTTTTTTTTCCATTTCAATACTATCTTTACACTTGGCAGTTAGATCAGTGGAGTAATAATAAATATGAGTCACAGTTAGGAGTTGAGGAGTTGGAGATAAAATAGGCAATAAGTTAACAACTTGCCCAGCCTAAGGAAGAGATGTAGGAGGAAAAGGAAGCTCAGGTTCTCAACTTGATAATTTATTTTACTATTTTACTTTTATCCTTGGATTCTTTTTTTAGCATTCTGTAAATTTTATTTGTTTTAATTTTTAAATTAATTTTTATTGGAATTAGTTGATTTAAAATGTGGTGTTACTTTTAAGGTGTACAGCAAAGTGAATCAGTTATACACATACATATATCCACTCTCTTTTACATTCTATTCCCATATAGGCCATTACAGAGTATTGAGTAGAGTTCCCTGTGCTCTACAGTAGGTCCTTATTACTTATCGATTTTATGTATAGTAGTGTGAATATGTCAGTCCCAATCTCACAATTTATTCCTCCCCCCCTTCCCCCCTTGGTAACCATAAGTTTGTTTTCTACATCTGTGACTCTATTTCTCTTTTGTAAATAGGTTTATTTGTACCATTTTTTTAGATTCCACATATAAGTGATATATGATATTTGTCTTTGTCTGTCTGACTTACTTCACTCAGTATGACAATCTCTAGGTCCATCCATGTCACTGCAAACACCATTATTTTGTTCTTTTTTATGGCTGAGAAATATTTCATTGTATATATGTAACACGTCTTCTTTATCCATTCATCTGTCGATGGACATTTAGGTTGCTTCCATGTCCTGGCTATTGTAAGTAGTGTTGCAATGAACTTTGGGGTGCATGTATCTTTTCAAATTATGGTTTTCTCCAGATATATGCCCAGGAGTGGGATTGCTGGGTCATATGTGGTAGCTCTATTTTTCGTTTTCTAAGGAACCTCAATACTGTTCTCCATATATGCACCTAAAAGCAGAGCCCCAAGTACATGAAGCAAACCCTGACAGAACTGAAGAAAGAAAAAGTGAATTCAACAATAGTAGTTGGAGATTTCAACACTCCACTTTCAATAATAGAACATCTAGGCAGAAGACCAACAGGGAAATAGAAGACTTGAACAACACTATAAACAAACTAGACCTAATAGACCTCTGTACAACACTCCACACAGCAACAGTAGAAATACACATGCTCCTGTGTAAGAGAAGATGAAGTCAGTGGCTCATTCATTCTAATGCATATGAAACTTTGTGCAGGCTAGTCCATATCCTAAGCCATAAAAGAAAAAGAAGAAGCCTAAAGAAACTTAAAACATTGTTAAATAAAAGAATTATGTGAAGTATTGTCTCTGACCACAATGAAATTAAATTAGAAATCAATAATAGGCACATTTGAGATTTGAACCCAGATGACCTAGTGAGAAAAACACTGTATGTGTTATTTTCATGGTCAACAGGCCTAATTCATGTCTAGTATTGTGCTCTGGGGCCGAACAATACTGATGGGAGAGAAATACCCACTGACATTTGAATACCTCTTCAAGTGTATATATACATATATTACAGTTTTTAATTGGCTTGACTGATCAGCTCAGATCGTCATAAGGTGTGCATTCAAGACATGGAGAAGAATTTCCTCCGTTCTGGGTTTTCACTAGTTTTAAAGGGATTCTGACTACTTCTACTTAATGTGGATCATTAGCTGTAAGAACTGGATGCCAGATACTCTTCTAATAGAGGCAGAAGGTACAAAACTCATTCAAGACAGCTGGTGAGAGTTAGCAAAGTTATAAGCTAAGGGAAAGAGAGAGAGAGGAGAGAGAAAGAGCAATAAAGCTCTTATCATGATTAAAACAGTATTAGAGTGATCATGACTGGAGTAAATTATTTTGGATTAGGGTCATAAATATAATGGAGTTAAACACCTTTGGAGGTGCGGATTTCCTTTTTTCCCCAAAGGAAAGTAATGAGACTCAGTGCCTGTCATACTGTACAGCAGATTTGTTTTATCTACATGAGTGATGACTGGATTAATCCGTTTACAGCACTTTTCAGTACACTTTTCTCATTGTCATTAACGAGAGAGCACACAGAGTTTGAGGGAAGCTGTGTTCGTCAGCTTGTACTTGTGGTCTTATCCTCTTGATCCTCTTAATATTACCTTGTACAGTTAAAAGAATTCAAATTAGAAGTAAAGGAAATTGAATATCTTGAGTGACCTTTTAAATAATGAAGTGTCCCTAAGTTTTGTGGCTCAATCTTTTTAGTCTAAGAAAAATCCCATATCCTCTCTTAGCGTTCTTTCCTCTGTGATGTTTCCCCAGAATGTCGTTAGAGAAGATTTTCACTGGTTTCTCCAAACTAAAGAATCCAATTCCACCTTGTCATATTTCTTGGCACACTGAAGCCAAGGAATTAAGTAATGTCCTTCAAGTTTGTGAAGTAAACATTTCTCCTTCCTCTCCTACATTCTTGATGCTATTAAAAATTATATAAAGTAAAATTTCACTTTAAGATAGGAATGGGAAATATAGCCAGTAAAGAATAATAGATCTTGAGGCAGTTTATTCATATATTTTTATTGTTTTATTTATAGCACATGGAATCTGATCCAGCTAACTTTGTCTCTTCATCATTCCCTAGATCTTCCCCGTTTTTTTCATTCCCACTCCGTAAATAATTATGATAGTTAATACTAACTGAATGGCAGTCATGTATCTGTCATATTTTTACATATATTTCGAATCATTTCTAGATCATGCCATTTGTGGAAGATTTGGTTATAGAGGAATCAGAAAGAACTTTGAATCAAAAGTACTAAGCTAACACTAAAAAGATTATTTTATCGCTCAGTGATTTAATTTAATTATTAAAAAGTTCACTGGGGCTTCCCTGGTGGCACAGTGGTTGAGAGTCCGCCTGCTGATGCAGGGGACACGGGTTCGTGCCCCGGTCCGGGAAGATCCCACATGACGTGGAGCGGCTGGGCCCGTGAGCCATGGCCGCTGAGCCTCAGCGTCCGGAGCCTGTGCTCCACAACGGGAGAGGCCACAACAGTGAAAGGCCCGCGTACCAAAAAAAAAAAAAAGTTCACTGGTTCTTTGTGTTCTCTTCTTACAGATAATCTAGATCGTGCATTTGGTAATTTGTCTGTTTTCTGGTTATTGGATTTTAATGGGGGCAGAGAAGAGTTGAATCACAATCTATTGAGATAGAATGGTCAAAGGTTCAGCTGTTCTTCTTTCTTAATGATTAATTCATTCATCCAACTCTTATGTAGTGTTTCTTTTACAGGCTGTATTCTAGATCAGGAACAAATAAACAATTATGAACAACTATAACTGTATGAGATAGCATAATTTATAGAGAAGCATGAATTTGTGTAGAAAGAGTGGCATCTGGGGAAGTCTAACCCAGGAGTTAATGGGGAGAAATCAGGGATGCCTTCCTTCAGAAGGTGACGTTGGACACAGAATGGATTAATGGTGACTAAACATTTCAAGAGATGGGGAAAGATTAAGATGTTCAAAGTCACAGAGTTAAGGTCTTACAGGAATTTTGAACTGGCTTGAGTACTTTTGTGTAACACGTTATATATGATGAGATACATAAAGATAGTTTTACCTATCTTTATGAGGAGTTGGAGTTTTATTGTGAGACTCAGGATTCCAACCAGGATAATGATAAGGTCAATTCAAACTTTGAAAGATCAGCATTGTACCAGTGAAGAGCAAAGCGTGGGCAACTGCAGAATCATGGTAAGAATTTTGAGGATCTTAACTAAAGAACTGGCAATGTAGGGCTTCCCTGGTGGCGCAATGGTTGGGAGTCTGCCTGCCGATGCAGGGGACGCGGGTTCGTGCCCCAGTCCAGGAAGATCCTACATGCCGCGGAGCGGCTGGGCCCGTGAGCCGTGGCCGCTGGACCTGCGCGTCTGGAGCCTGTGCTCCGTGACGGGAGAGGCCACGACAGTGAGAGGCCCGCAAAGATTTGCCAATGTAGAATAGAAAATAGCAGTATCTCTAAGGTGTTACAGAGGAATAATGCACAGGACCACATAAATGATTAGATATGAGGTGAAGAAGGAGGGGGAGAGCAAGACAGTGTGGTAGACACTGGCTAGATGCTCACCAAGCCTGTTCCTCTTCCTTTCCACAGAGTTAATTGATGTTTTTAATTATCTTGCAGCAGGATGGAGCCTCATGAAAAATTCTTGCCAGTGGACTATAAACCAAAGTGATGTGTGGGTAAGGGAGTTAAAGAGGGCATGCTTTATCCATGCTGTCTTTGATTTCCCAGTTAGTGGGCTGGATGATGTCAGGATGACCTTGGAGCCACATTTAGAAAACAGTAGTCCCAATAGATCAAAGTAGCCTGCATTCCCAAATGAATGAATGGAGCAGAGACCCCACTGCTCTATATTGACTCTAATATCAATGAGAAATGGCCTAGGAGGGTGCATGTGAGTGTTTGTGTGTGTTGAACCTCAGAATTTTGACTTGTATTATTTTTATAGCACCAAAATGTAATTGCCCTAATACAGCTGTCATTCAGATTTATGGGTTGAGAATATAAGTGGTTCAATAATATCTTTCACCAAACTCTGGAACACAGTGGGATGAGTTTTTTGGGGTAGGAGATGACTTAAGATTTTTTAAAATTTTATTGACGTATAGTTGATTTGCAGTGTTATGTTAATTTCTGCTGTACAGCAAAGTGATTCAGTTATACATATATATATATATTCTTTTCCATTATGGTTTATCACAGGATATTGAATATAGTTTCCTGTGCTATACAGTAGGACCTTGTTGTTTGTCCATCCTATATATACTAGTATGCATATTCTAATCCCAAACTCACCATCCTTCCCTCACCACACCCCTTCCCCTTGACAACCACAAGTCTGTTCTCTATGGAGATGACTTTAGATTTAATCAACTAATTTTGATATGACTGTGGTTCATTAAAAAGTAGATGCCAGTTGGGAATTTGGATGTGATTCTGGAACTCAGAGAAAAAGATAAACCTGGAAACAGTTACAGGAGTTACTGGCATACATTAAAATTAAAGCTATGAGAGTGAATGATAATACCCAAGAGTTCGTGTGCTAAGAGCTCGAGAAATTGTCCAGCACCAATACCTTAGGAACATGAACACTGAAGAAATGGAAAGAAGAAAAAGAACCTGTAACGACACTGGGGGGAGGCAACAAAATAGTTGGGGGAAAATCCAGGAAAATGGATTGTCTCATACGGTAAAGGAGGATAGAGCTGCTTACAGTCAGTAAAATCAGTATTTGCAGAAAGGTCAAGGACTAATCAGTCCATCAGATTTTACTGCTAGGAGGTCATGTGTGTGTGTTATGACCTTATGCCCTATTTGTTCAGGGCAGTCCAAGTTGATGATTAATTTTTAATAATTTCCTTTTTTATTCTCATCCTGGGTTGAATGATAAGATATTGGCACATTAGTCATAAACACAGTTGATAAGAATATTTTCAGTGGTGATCAAATCTTTGCTGTAGGTTGAGAAGTTCATGGGTCAGAGAGTGAAGAGGAAAGGTTTCTTTTCATATGTTTAACTGTGAAGGGAAAGACAGAACTGAGGTAGTTGGGTGAGGAATCAGTAGAGGGATTTTTGTTGTTTTGTTTTCAAGTTAGGAGAAGCCTGAGCATCTTTTGTGCTGAGGGGAAAGAAAATGGTAAATAGGGAGAAATTTTAGCTTTCTTGGTAATAAAGGAGAGTTCCTAGAATAGGTTCTAAATGAGGCAAGATGGACTAAAATGTCAGTTCTTCATCTGCCTTATTAGCCATCGGTTCTTTCTTTTGTGACTCAGCATCATCACTTGCCTATTTTAGGCCTGCATCGTGAGTGACATCTCCTGAAAAATGGGGCCGGTATTTTAGCAAAGGCAGCTGCATTTGTGGTCCTGCAAGTAAGTCACTTCTTCTTTAGCTTCAGCCTGTGTTCAAATGCTTTGTCAGTATTTTTACCTGATAATCCCTATAATCAAATCATGAATTATAAAGCTAACACATTTTATTTAATATCTGAGGTATAAACGGGAGCCTGCTTATTAACCAATACATCTTTTCTCTTCTCCCTTGGGAATCATCATCACTATTCAGTCTTTCACTATATATTAATGCCCATTAGAAGTCTACAATCCACAATATAGAAGTAAATATTCATTTATCTGTATTATGCTACTAAATGATCAGTATTAACTATACACATATGAGGAAGATGTAAGATTTAAAACTGGTAAGATAAAGTCAGACTACCCATAATTAGGATTCTTATCCACTTAGGAGAATGAGGAAATGCAGCCTTCAGTATCATTGAATCATGCATTTCCAATAGGATATGTTGTTTAGCAGAGAACTTCATTGCAACAAGAACCATCTTTTTAAAAACAGAAATCCTTCTGTTATGGAAAAAAAAATGGAACTACTTTAAAACAAATTAGATTTATTTTTAAGTTTAAAAAAGGAATGCTGCTTGCATTGGTGACAGGCTTAAAGGCCAGCAGGCACTAACTCAATGGTTCGTGTATAAATAGCAAGCCAGGAGACTTGGCTGGAATGTGGAAGTTGGGATCTCATTATAAGAAGGAACTTACTGCTGTTGAAGATCTGTTCCACTAGAGTTAATATTTGGCCCAAGAGAAGCCATTTTTCAGAGGGATGTCAGTCGTAATTGTGATTTTTCCCAAAGCATTAACATTGTATATAAATGACCATGTCTCACTGCCACTGTGAAACTACCGTTATTAAAAATATTTTCATTTAAGAACAGTGTGACTCATCTACTTCAACAGTCAAACGATACTTGCATTAGACTTTGCTGACATTTTTTTCCCCAGGTCTCTGGAAATTTAGACCTGTTGGAATTTATGTATTTCCTCATGAAGATGACTGAAACCTGGAGAAAGGAGAGATAACCTTAGCAAAACTAATGTTACATAGTGTCAATGAAAAAATCAGTCAATCTAAGAAAGAATTGGAAAGTTTTATTCAAGCCAAATTTGGGATTATAACCTGGAAAGAGCATCTCAGAAAGCTCTGAGAACTCTTCTGCCAGTTAGAAATCAAGGCACAGTTATAAAAATTTTTTGAGACACAGGGCTGTACATCAAATGATATATTATTGACAGTTTACATAATCCAGATCTAAGCATCATCCTGGTGGATCACGTGACCCCTTACAAGCTCTAGAAGGAATGTTATCTCTTAAGGAGTTGTCTTGTTCATGCTGGGAGAATGTTGTTCTTTATGGTTGAGCAGGTATTCCTGTTGATGGGGGAGGTTTGGTCCATGCATAATGAAGATACACAATGCACGGTTGGGGGAGAGGGGAGGCCAAAGGGGAGAGAAGAATTTTTATGTTTGAATTTGTCTTGTCTTGCCATAAAACATGAATTTTATTTCATAGTAGTATTGAATGGGGAGGAAAAGATTGACGTAAGTGGACAGAAATATGCAAGTTAATATATGGGGGGTGGGCAGTCTTGACTGCACTGAAATGAGGGAAGTCTAGAGAAAGAAGATGAGAAGCATGCAGGTCAGCCTACACAGGAGGATTTGCGTGTGGAGTGCCATATGCAAGGAGAGGAGAGTGGGTCACTGTGTTTAGTATCAGGCTTTATTGTCGGTGGATTGGTGGGTAACAACCTTATGAATCCTTTGTTTCTATAATCTGCACTTAAACTAGATTTGATATGTTTCTGCTCCTAAGAGCCAGATTACTATTCGCATGAAATTTGTCTTCTTCCAGTCTTGTCCATCTCATTGAATGAATCTACTGAATTCCAAGAGACCTGGAAATCATTCCTAATTTCTCTCTTCCATTTTCTTTTATAGCCAGTCAGTACCCAAGTCAGGTAAATCCCATTTCCTAGAGGTATTTAAATCCATAAACTTCTTTTTTTTTTTAAAGATATTTTCTTTTTTTACAAAAATTTATTTATTTATTATTTGTTTGTTTTTGGCTGTGTTGGGTCCTCATTGCTGAGTGTGGGTTTTCTCTAGTTGTGGCTCACGGGCTCTAGAGCTCAGGCTCAGTAGTTGTGGCGCACGGGCTTAGTTGTTCCGTGGCATGTGAAATCTCCCTGGACCAGGGCTCGAACCCGTGTCCCCTGCGTTGGCAGACAGATTCTTAATCACTGCACCACCAGGGAAGTCCCAATCCATAAACTTCTTACCTTCTCCATTGCTACCGCTCTCATCTCTACCCTGTTATCTCTAAATTGGACTTCTGTCACTACCTCTTCACGTTTATTTTTTCTTCTACAAAACACTCTGTAGATATCATTTACTCTCCACACAACAGCCAGAGAATATTTGAACAATGCATATCTAATCATGTCAGCTCCCTTCTTATAGTCCTTTAATTGTTTCCCATTTTCTTTACAATGTTTTCTAACACTCTTAACTACGTGACCTTTTCCTTTCTGTCTGGTGTCTCTCTTTGGAACATTTCCCCCTTCTCTATGCAATCCTTTCAGCCAGCCAATTTATAATCCCCCTTTTGGCCTCAACTTAAATGCCTCTCTCATAAGGGGAGTTTTCCCTGTCACTCAAACTAGGTAAGAACCTGATCTTTTATATTCTTATAACACCCTGTCCATAGCATGCATCACAGTATAATTAACTGTGTTTGTTACTTGTGTAAAATTGTGTTAGTATTTCTCTTCCAGTTGGACTGTAAAATCCACAAGGGCAGGATCTATACAATGTTGAATTCCCCAGTGTGCCTGGCTCTTGGTAGACTTTTGTTATTAAATGAGTAAATCAATGAATGTTTGGCTAAAGAAATTAATACCAACAAATCTTTTTGTGATCTTGAAATTATTTCATTCGACAAGAGTCACTTTGACAAAGATTCAAGATTAATCTGATTTATATTTTAAAAATTTTTTAAATTCCATCCTGTCATTCTCTTATGCTGGATTTTTTTAACTTCTTAGGATGAAATACTGTATGTTTTCATATCCTAAAGAGCATTTTTTAAAAATTAATTAATTAATTTTTGGCTGCATTGGGTCTTTATTGCTGTGCGCAGGCTTTCTCTATTTGCGGCGAGTGGGAGCTACTCTTCATTGTGGTGCGCAGGCTTCTCATTGTGGTGGGTTCTCTTGTTGCAGAACACAGGCTCTAGGGCACGCGGGCTTCAGTAGTTGTGGCGCACGGGCTTAGTTGCTCCGCGGCATGTGGGATCTTCCCAGACCAGGGCTCTAACCTATGTCCCCTGCATTGGCAGACAGATTCTTAACCACTGCGCCACCAGGGAAGCCCCTAAATAGCGTTTTCATTCTTGGTAAAACTGTGGGTTTATGTGTTAGTATTTGTGTGTGAATGTTAAGAATGGTTTTGCTGACAGAAATATAGATCAATGGAACAGGAGAGAAAGCCCAGAGATAAACCCATGCACCTATGGTCAACTAATCTATGACAAAGGAGGCAAGGGTATACAATGGAGAAAATAGAGTCTCTTCAATAAGTGGTGCTAGGAAAACTGGACAGCTACATGTAAAAGAATGAAATTAGAACACTTCCTAACACCATACACAAAAATAAACTCAAAATGGATTAAAGACCTAAATGTAAGACTGAATACTATAAAACTCTTAGAGGAAAACATAAGCAGAACACTGTGACATAAGTCACAGCAGAATCTTTTTTGATCCACCTCCTAGAGAAATGGTAATAAAAACAAAAATAAACAGGACCTAATGAAACTTAAAAGCTTTTGCATAGCAAAGGAAACCATAAACAAGACGAAAAGACAACCCTCAGAATGGAAGAAAATATTTGCAAATGAATCAATGGACAAAGGATTAATCCCCAACATATACAAACAGCTCATGCAGCTCAATATCAAAAAAACAAACAACCCAATCAAAAAATGGGTGAAGACCTAAATAGACATTTCTCCAAAGAAGACATACAGATGGCCAAGGGGCACATGAAAAGATGTTCAACATCACTAATTATTAGAGAAATACAAATACAAAATACAAATACAAAAACTACAATGAGGTATCACCTCACACTGGTCAGAATGGCCATCATCAAAAAATCTACAGACAATAAATGTTGGAGCGGGTGTGGAGAAAAAGAAACCCTCTTGCACTGTTGGTGGGAATGTAAATTGATACAGCCACTATGGAGAACAGTATGGAGGTTCCTTAAAAAGCTAAAAATAGAATTACCATATGACCCAGCAATCCCACTACTGGGCATATACCCAGAGAAAACCATAATTCAAAAAGGCGCTTACACCCCAATGTTCATAGCAGCACTATTTACAATAGCCAGGACATGGAAGCAACCTAAGTGTCTATTGACAGATGAATGGATGAAGAAGATGTGGTACATATACACAATGGAATAGTACTCAGCCATAAAAAGGAACAAAATTGGGTCATTTGAAGAGATGTGGGTCGACCTAGAGACCGTCATACAGGGTAAGTCAGAAAGAGAAAAACAAATATCATATACTAACATATATATATAGAATCTAGAAAAATGGTACAGATGAACCAGTATGTGTGGCAGAAATAGAGTCACAGACGTAAAGAACAAATGTATGGACACCAAGGGAGGAAAGGGGGAGTGGGATGAATTGGGAGATTGGGACTGACATATACACTAATATGTATAAAATAGATAACTAATGAGAACCTGCTGTATAGCACAGGGAACTCCACTTTGCTGTACAGTAGAAACTAACACAGCATTGTAAAACAACCATACCTCAATTAAAAAGAAAAAAAGAAACATTTCCTATAATTATCAATTCCATTAATAAATCCAGAAATAAAACATGAAGAAGAAAAAAAAATGGTTTCACTGCATTTTCCCAGGGTTTTGTCTCTGGATATAAAGATATTTTACAAGAGAAAGGCTGGGAGAGCACCTCTTTAAAGGCAGCAACTTTCCAGATGTTAGAAGACTTTCTCAATGCCATAAAAGACAGTTGGTTATAGGCAGGGCTTCCTACTCCTAGCTCAGTGATTTTTTTCTATGGCAGCATCCTGACTCTGTTTGTTCTGTCATATAAAATATGGCCTCACACAGATGCTGTAGATAAATGGGATACTAATTCTCTAAGCCAAACGGGTGACAGTTTTAAGAACCATGGTACAGTGTAAAGTATTTTAGCAAATTGGCCTGTTAAAATGGAAAAGATCATGGGCTTGAAGTCTAGGACAAATTGGGCTCACATCTCGCATTGGCCGTGCTCCTTCCTGTTATATTTCTCTGTTTTGGAAACTGGGGTACAAGGGGTGTTTCTCATTCTTCTTAGTTCATAGCACCTAATTATTATTTGCCTAGTCAAGTTTACTCTCTTTTTTATTTTATTTACTTTTTTTCCTTTCATTCCTGATCCCCAGTCTGACTATGAGCATCAACTCTTATGTGTCTGATATGTGTCTGTTAACATGCATTCATGTCTTGAGTAAGAAGAGTATTATTCTGTGTTTGTTTCAACAGTATGTATTGGTTTTTCTCTTTCTGACTTACTTCACTCTGTATGGCAGACTCTAGGTCCATCCACCTCACTACAAATAACTCAATTTCATTTCTTTTTTATGGCTGGGTAATATTCCATTGTATATATGTGCCACATCTTCTTTATCCATTCATCTGTTGATGGACACTTAGGTTGCTTCTGTGTCCTGGCTATTGTAAACAGAGCTGCAGCACAGGGAGATCAGCTTGGTGCTGTGTGACCACCTAGAGGGGTGGGATAGGGAGGATGGGAGGGAGATGCAAGAGGGAGGAGATATATGTATATGTATAGCTGATTCACTTTGTTATAAAGCAGAAACTAACACACCATTGTAACGCAATTATACTCCAATAAAGATGTTAAAAAAATTATGTATCAGTATTGTGCTATAAATCACCTCTGTTTCTTTGTAAAAACTTCAACTATATTTAAGATCTATTCATGTTACTGTTTGTCTAGTCTTTATTTCCAACTACTGGTTTTCTGTAGCATAAAATTACCACATTTTTTTTTCCATTCCTTAACTGATGGCAACTAGGGGGCTTCCAGTGTTCTGCTATGAAAAATTAAGACTATTATATTAAACATCCATCTAAATGCATTCTTACAAAACTGAGTTATTTGTAGTGAGGTGGATGGACCTTCACTCATACAGAGTGAAGTAAGTAAGAAAGAGAAAAACAAATACCATATGCTAACACATATATATGGAATCTAAAAAGCAATTGGTTCCGAAGAACCAGGGGCAGGACAGGAATAAAGATGCAGATGTAGAGAATGGACTTGAGGACGCGGGGAGGGGGAAGGGTAAGCTGGGACGAAGTGAGAGAGTGACATGGACATATATACACTACCAAATGTAAAATAGATAGCTAGTGGGAAGCAGCCACATAGCACAGGGAGATCAGCTCTGTGCTTTGTGACCACCTAGAGGGGTGGGATAGGGAGGGTCGGAGGGAAAAGCAAGAGGGAGGAGATAGGGGGATATATGTATATGTATAGCTGATTCACTTTGTTATACAACAATAACTAACACAACATTGTAAAGCAATTATACTCCAGTAAAGATGTTAAAAAAAAAATAAATAAATGCGTTCTTATGGATCTCTGAGAGTATTTATTTAGAATATATGTCCAGGTGAGAAATATCTGGGTTAGTACATATGCACACTTAAAGTCATTTGATTCTTCCAGAATTATTTTCAGAATAGCTATGCTTCTTCACATTACTGCCAATAAATAGTACACAAGAGTTCTGTTTATACCTTTGCTATGTCTGAATATTAGCTACCTTTTTCATCTTTCATAAACTCACAGGTTTAATATCATATCTGGGTTTTTTTCTCATTTTTTATCGAGGTATAACTTGCCGACAATATGAAGTGCAGATTTCAAACGTACACTCAAAGAGTTTGACAAATGAATTAATCTGTGTAACCACCAACCCAGTCAAGACATCCAGCATTTCCATCCTTGCAGAAGTTTTCTTGATTCTCTCTTACTTGTGTTTTTATGTGAATTTTCATTGTTTTTAATGAATTTCTGTATCTTTTCACACATTATTATAATATTTCTTGATGGGTACAGTTTCTATGTTAACTAATATTGTATTTTCTATCTTGTTTTCTAGTTGAGTTTTGTTGGAGTGGAGAATATTTATTCTATGTTGATTACATCTGGCAGTAGTAATGAATTCTATTAGTTTAGATACTGTGTTTATTCTGTTGAGATTTTTATGTAGGAGATCAAATCATCAGCTAATAATGAGAGTTTTATCCCTTCCTTTCCAAATTTGACACTTCTGCCATGTTTTCAGATTTGTAGCACTGACTCAGACATCTAATATTATGGTAAACAACAGCAGTGTGTAAGGTCGCTTTTATTTTGTTATCTTAAATGGGAACGTATCCAGAATTTCTCTACTAAGTATTTTGCTTGATGTAGGGTGGGGTTTTTAATCACTATTAAGTTAAAGATGTTCATTTATATTACTAGCTCTCTGATAGTTTGTTTATACGTGTTTAGATTGTTAGGTCCTGTAATTATCTCATTCGTTCTGGGTCTCGATTTTGGATACGAATGGGTGAACAAGGAATCGGTGTTATGAAAACTCACTGAATCATTGGAAGCATGTGGAATATGGGAAAGATGGGAATAGAGTAGCCCATTTTGGGTAAGGTTAAAGGAGTGGCATCAGTTTCAGACAAAGAAGCCTCCAGTGGTACGTTCTGAAGAAGAGGCATGTGATTCAGGTCAGGAGGACAAGTGGGTTCAGGATTGGCTTGGATAAGGTGGGTAGAGTTAGGTAGTCTGTACATAGAGTACATTATTTTCTCTATCGGAACAACAGATTGAATTGATAGCAGAGGTGCCTTACTGTGTTATATAAAATGATAGGATGTTATATATAGTTGTTGGGTGTGCAAATAATAACATAAAGAACATGACTGATGACATAAATCACATTTGAAACAGAAAATGGGATAAGGGGTGATTTTGTATTTTACCTGGTATAGAGTATGATCATGCCCCAGATTTAGAAGACGTGAACGGATTGATTTCTCAAGTTTGGGGAGTCAACATCAGAGTGATATTCATGAAGTTAGGAGGACTTGCATCACGTATGTCATTGGTCCCAGGTAGTTACACAGGAGCAGGGGGAGGATGTAAGAATCAATTTAATAAAATATACTCACTTTTTACGATAATCTGCTAATATGTTCCCCTCCCCATAACGGCCTCAGTTTTGGCTGATCACGGGAAAAAGAACACATAACAATGGAGCGTTAGGGACTTGCTCCAAATTCCACGATGAGCACAAAATTCTTCCTTCCCCTTAGCCTACACACAGTAGAGGAGACTTGTTGGGAAAGGTCAAGGCCACAGGTGAAGTCGATCCATGCTTCATGGGTGTGTGGCCCGTGAACACTTGGTTTAATGCTCTGATGTCACCATCTTGACATTCTTAATTATTTTTGAACAAGGGGCTTTGCATTTTCACTTTGCACTGGGTGCTGAAAACTGTGTAGCTGGTCCTGGCCATAGCATAACAGATGCACATCCCTTTGTGTCTAGGGGTGTTAGAAGCTCTGGGGACTTATTTGATCATTCTTTTTTGCATACTCTTCATTGAAGATCAGGCTTTTGCGTTCTTCCTATTCTCATGATTTGGGGTGATAATATTAGAGGCCAGGGACCCTCCCCCATGATAGAGAAATTTGATAGGACGGGAAGAGAAGCTCAGGAAGAGGGATAGGGCAAAACCTAGGCTTACAATTTATCAGGAATTGAGAACCTATTGGAAATAATAAGGTGAGACCATATGGCCCAGCCAAGATAGTCTCTGAGCATTCATAAGAAAACAAGGAAATTTGTCCAAATGTTTAATATTACTAAGTCTTTAGACCCAAACTCCAGTATAGATCTCCAGTGAGCTGGCAGAGCACAAGTGGAAGCTCTTTTCAACCACTCCCCTCGCTAAACTCAGACACTTTGCAGAACCTACACATTTCTCAGCAACAAGAGAAAATTTGCAATATAGTTTTATTTATAACTCATTCAAGAAGGTAGCTCAATCATTGTTTTGCAGTCTGAACAAAGAGAGGAACACCCCGGGAGGTAACTTAATTAGGCATCTTGAGGGAAGAAAGAAAGCATGTTCTTGAATCTTTCCTCCAGAGGCAGAAATATCCTATTCAAGTATACATAATTTTTAAAAGCTTCAGTTGTCATCAATAATACAAGTTTGCTAGGTGACTGCATTTCTTGCCTCTCCCCAGTCTAATAGCTGTAGTCCAAAAGTTGGAGCACGTTTCCCCAAGGGCTAAAACTGTTAGGATCGCCAAACAAGAATGTCCGCTGTGAAATTCAGTGAACTCAGGCAGTTTACAGCTTTCATTCTCCCTTTCCATAAACGGCACTTCATTGCTCCTCCATAGGCTGGGGGGAAATGGGTTTATTGCATTCATTTCAAGAAATATTCCTGCACCTCTTTTGTGGGCCTCCCTACAATTTCAGTTATATTTCATCTTCTAAGAAGTTTGCTAAATGCAGCTTCAAGCAGCTCACTCAGGTAGGTGTGCTTGAACCATTATCATCCATTTTTCAATAAAGCTGTGGGTGAAAGTGTCATTGATTCTTTTTCATCAGGAGAGAATATTAGCTTTTTATCCTCATCATATTATCTCTCTGCTTGACTGATAAAACTGCCATGCTGAAGGAAAGGTCAGGAATTATCGAGTGGGTGTTCGTTTCATTCATCTCTCACCCCCCTCTTTCAACAAATGTATTGGGAATGTAACAGAAAATTTGTGTTTATGAAATGAGACTAGAGGAGAGAGATAAATGGGTGAAGTTCTCATGGATTAATGACTTCATTTTGTTGCCTAGAAATATGTGAGCTTTAGAGGGTCTTCATTTATAACTTATACTCACCCCTTATTTCATTTTCTTATTTTGATAGAAAGAATTCTCAAATGACATTTTTCTGAGCAGTAAGGCTTCTTTGATGGGTTAACCATTCCTGGACATGGGGGTGGGGGGACAGGAGAGGACAGATGGTTCTCGTGGCAGAAAGAAGATGACAGCACTCTCATTATTCAATGTAGTCAAAGAAGTTATAATTAGCGTGAGTTACTTCTAATTATATTTCATTTTCCATGTTGCTGTGATGAGAGTCAAAGGATGAAGGGAATCAAAACAGAAAAGATTTGTGAGGCCACTGGTGGGTAATTCCAAGGAAACCAAACTGTAAACATAGGTAGTAAAATGAATGGGCCAGCTCAGGGGGCCTCTTCCCTTCCCATTCCACTTTTGGTGATTTTTATCTGCCCTATATTCTTCAGATGCTCTGATGAGGTTGGTAGTTTAGGTTTTTTTCCTTCACTCTGTTGCTACTGGCTAACTCTAGAACAGCAATCTCACTGAACCCCTGGGGGAAAGCGTGATTTTAGTCAGTGAGATCTAGTTTGGGTTTTTTGTTTGTTTGTTTGTTTGTTTTTGCGGTACGCGGGCCTCTCACTGATGTGGCCTCTCCTGTTGCAGAGCACAGGCTCCGGACGCGCAGGCCTAGCGGCCATGGCTCACAGGCCTAACCGCTCCGCGGCATGTGGGATCTTCCCAGACTGGGGCACGAACCCTTGTCCCCTGCATTGGCAGGCGGACTCTCAACCACTGCGCCACCAGGGAAGCCCTAGTTTGGGTTTTTTTGTTTTGTTTTTTTTTGGTTTTTTGCCCGCATTGCATGGCATGCAGAGCTTCCCCAGCCAGGAATTGAACCCTTACCCCCTGCAGTGGAAGCATGGAGTCTTAACCACTGGACCATGCCAGGGAAGTCCAGTGAGATCTAGTTTGAATCCCAAATTGGCCATTTAATAATTGCATGACATCAGGCAAACAATTCTCTTCATCTTGTTGTTCTTGAAAAAAAAATAAAGGAGTGGGGGTGAGAGGTGATTATACTATGAAGTTTCGCTTTGTCTCTGTTTTCTATCCCTCCCACCCCATTGGTCAGTAAGACTTTTCCAGTTATATCCAGTCAATATCTTCTGAGTCTACGATCTGCTCATTTTTTCATGCCATTACTTTACACCAGACCCTCACTGTATATTACTTGGACTATTGAAATGGCCTTTGAGTTGGTTTCCCCTCCTCTAATCTCACACTCCTTTCCCACTTATTTTTCACCTGTTCAAGACTATATTCTTCCCAGTTGCATATTTGATTCAATTCCTAGCCCCTCAATATGCTATCAACGTTATAGTAAAGTCTACATGGCTTTTCATGATATGTAAACTTTCTCACAATCTGGCTGTTGCCTACAACTCTAACTTTTCCTCCCTGTCTCTCCATTTAATGAACCTTGTTGAGCTATTTAATTTCTTTGTCCATGCATATCCCTAGGCCTAAAAAGTCTCTCCACATGCCATTTCCTTACTCCTCGTGGGGACTTGCTATTTATCTTTGAAACTCAGCTTAAATATATTCTTCCTCTCCCTCATTCTTTTGAATAATCTTTATACTTTAAACATATTTCTATTGTTATTTATGCCTATTATACTAAGTCACATTGGTTCTGTTAGGACATGAATTCATGTGTTAATGAAGTCACAAGCATTTATAATTATCTAAACTTTCAGGATCACAGTTCACGTTAGATGCCCAATAAATGTTAGCCTCTCTTGTACTTTCCCCTTTTCTTCTTTCTTAATGTCAGTGTTTTACTTACACGCACACACACACACACACACACACACACACGATGTTGTGGAAAAGCCTAAAAGACATCCTTGAGAAATGCTTGCTTTAGGGAAACCAAGTGAATAATAATTTCTGTAGGAAATAGCAGCACACTAGGTGCAAGAAAGCCCCCAAAGGTGCAGTGAGTGATATGGAGCAATTCGTTTAGATTACCTTCTCATTGGTATGAATCTTGGTAGGAAAAAAAATCTGTCTCTTATTTTCCAGCCCTGCGTTTTACTCAGCTCCTGGAGGTTCACTGAAAGTACCTTTCTGTAAGCTACTGTCTCTCTCTGGGATAGTTTCTCCCTTTCTTCAGCCAACTGTCTCCAATTTGAGCCATAAATTAAGGTCCCTTCCTCTGGGAAGCAGCCCTAACTTGCTGAGGCTGGCTTCATTACCTCTTCTCTGTGTTGTCCTATCCCCTGAGCTTTCTACCTTCCACTCTGTCTTGTAATCATCTGTTTATACGTTATTCTTCCCCATCTGGTTGTGAGCTTCCTGAAGACAGGGTTAGTCGTTCATTGGTCCCTAGGTCCCCATGACCTGTACAATGCAGACATTCAATAAATATTTAAATGAATTAGTGAGTCACAGAAGGCGGTCTTTGCCTGTCATTGTTTTTTCTATGTTCCCCTTTCCAGAGTGTATCCCTCTAGGTGGCAGTGACTGTTCTTTGTATTCTGTGTATGCAGCAGCGCTTTGCATGTTATTCAGACTGAGTGGAGGCAAAAGCCCTAAAAGCCAGGAGTACCTACCCTACCTCTTCCCATCCAAGAGAAGTGGGGGATGTAAAATAATCAATTTGGAAAGACTCAGAGATACAAGCCTACACTTTTTTATTTTTATTTATTTATTTATGGCTGCATTGGGCCTTCGTTGCTGTGCACAGGCTTTTTCTCTGGTTGCGGCGAGCGGGGGCTACTCGCGGGCTTCTCATTGCGGTGGCTTCTCTTGTTGCGGAGCACAGGCTCTAGGAGCGCAGGCTCAGTAGCTGTGGCACACGGGCTTAGGTGTGCCGCGGCATGTAGGATCTTCCCGGACCAGGGCTCGAACCCGTGTCCCCTGCATTGGCAGGCGGATTCTTAACCACTGTGCCAGCAGGGAAGCCCCAAGCCTACTTGGGGCTTCTTGATCTTGACGTCCACTTGCAAACATTTGTGATGTCTTTCTCTTTTTGGCCTCTCATTAAACCTGCAGAAATTATGGGAAAGTTAAACAGCTCTTGGCTGGCACTTAACTTTTTCCTCTTTGAAATCTGCGCTGCAAGTTCTCGTTATTTCTTGCCCTCACATGGGTCAGAGTTCCCCTCTCTGCTGGAAACAGCCTGTCCACTGATGCCCCAGCACACCCCCACTCCTGCCTTTCTGCTTGCATTTTTAGAATGCTGTAACACTTAGGGAAACTTCTTCTGATTAAAAAGGTTTAAAATGAGTCAAGATGGCAGGTTAAAAATAACGGAAATGCTCCTGCTGTCCCAGTTTATTAAATGATGTCCTGGCAGTTAAAACCTCCAGGCAGTGCCTCCGGCGAACTGAGTCCAGCACCTCATCATTATCCTCCAGAAATCCTTGGGTCGATTGAATCTGCAACCATTAGCTAGAATGGAAAGGTTTTGACCTGTCATTTAAACCAGAAGAGTCAACCAAGCCAAGTTCTTAATTACAGGGAAGATTTTTAGTGTTATAAGACTAAATGGCCTCTCTAGTTTGTAAAGGAATAATAGGGGAGCATCTTACAGCTTCCCTGACTATCCACCTTTCATTTGCATCACTGACAGTCTGGATTAGGTGTCCTTCCCATGCATTCTGAAAACACTTCCATGATCTCTGTATCACAGCTCTCACTGATGTGACATGTACCTCAGAGTGGTAGCTAGCAAGGCAGCATCTGGAGTTGAATTGCTCAAGAGTGGATGTCCGCCCTGCCCCCTATTAGCTGTGCCATCTTGGGCAAGTTACTTTACCACTCTGTGCTTCAGTTTAGTTGGAACAGGAGGATGTTTAGCTATTTTTGTGGTTGTAGAGTAACCTTGACTCTGCCTTGTTTTAGACATGGTCCCAGCATGGCCTTGTCTTATTACTGTTTACATGGCATGACCACAGTTTATGCCTGGTTGGGGAATTATGGTCCAGGGTTCTTTTGAACTGCTAATTCCATAGGAAGTTAAAAGTCCCCTCTCTCTACTTCTCCAGTGATTTCATTCACATGGTCACCTCAGGGAGCCTCCAGTACTCTCATTCCTATCCACCCCAACCAACCAATGGAAAGTCATGTGCCCCACCTTTTCATTCTGACCACTATTACATCAGTTTAGAAATTTGACACTTCTTTTCTTTTTAATGAAAATATATTTTAAACAGTGTTTCTATATCTTCCTGTTTGTTGCTACAACATCCTTAATTTATCTGAACATTGATAACATAATAAAATTTCTAAATATAAATCTGATTATGACACCATCTTGTTTAACAGTGTTCCCTCCAGCACTGAGGAAATTCAGCTATTCTTGGATTGGCTTATGAGACCTTCCTGATATAGTCCTTGCCAGTCTGCATTGGAAATACAACTCAACCCATGCCCTCAGGCAGCTACCTTTTGTAGGACACAGAGATCAGTCCTCTTCCTATGTTTGAGCTTCTTCTAATTATATCCATTAGACCAGGAACATCTCATTGGCTGAAAGTGAAACTGAGCAGGACCCTGCAGGGCCTTCCCAGGGACAGAAGTCCCCCTGGTCCAAATCCCGCACACCTTGTTTGTAAAAGAGCTTTAGCCTCCTAGGCCTTCCTCGAGTTCCAAAGAGCAAATTTAATCAGAGAAATAAAAAAAAAAAATGCAGAAACAAAGGAAAACAGTCAAGCAAGACAAAATAGTTTAGCCATGAAACAAAGTCAAAGACCTTTAGTTACTTATCAAGTGGTACAGATAATGTCCTGAGCCGTTGAGTTGTTTGCAGATACTAAAACCCCTACCAGGTGGAAGAAGTTAACTACATGCTGACCACCAGCACGTAGACCCCAGACAGGTTGGAACCAGAAGGTCGATGATTGAGATTCCCCAAATATCACCCTGTTACATCACCACCAATCAATCAGAGAATTGTGCAGGAGCTGATCACACACCCTGTGACCCTCTCCCTCACATTATCTTTAAAAACTCTTCCCTGGGGCTTCCCTGGTGGCGCAGTGGTTAAGAATCCGCCTGCCAATGCAGAGGACACGGGTTCGAGCCCTGGTCTGGGAAGATCCCACATGCCGCAGAGCAACTAAGCCCCGTGAGTCACAATTACTGAGCCTGCGCGTCTGGAGCCTGTGCTCTGCAATGGGAGAGGCCACGATAGTGAGAGGCGCGCGCACTGCGATGAGGAGTGGCCCCCGCTTGCCGCAATTAGGGAAAGCCCTCGCAGAGAAACGAAGAGCCAACACAGCCAAAAATAAATAAATAAATAATTAATTTAAAAAAAAAAAAAAAACTCTTCCCTGAAAGCCATCAGGGAATTGGGTCTTTTGAGCATGAGCTTCCCGGTTTCCTTGCTTAGTGCCTTGCCGTAAACTCTGTACGTTTCTTCACAACAACCAGGTGTCAGTAGGTTGGCTTTACTGCACATTGGGAGAACAGACCCAAGTTCAGTTCTGTTACAAAAGAAAGCTTTGATGGAAACATAGGTGGATGGAAAGATTAATGATGAAATTTACACTAGTATGAGGGGGGAGGGAAATAGGAAATGGGAAAATTCCGTCGAGAACTGGAAGATGGAGAAGAAAAACAAAAAAAGTGGATTTGCGAAAGGAAGAAAAATAAAAAGACCAGGGACGGTAAGAAAAAAAAAAAAAATCCCTGTATTGTGTTCCAGGTGTGAGTTCTTTGACTCTGACCATCCTGTTGTTGCAGGTGGGCATTTTTATATTCCCACCAGATGATGCAAAGACTTGGCAGCAGGCAGACTCTGGGAATGATGGCTGTGTCTGCTACAGGGTTTGGGACATGCTTTCTTGACAACGAAACTTTTTAATATAATTAGGTTGATCTTTCCTATCACTTGCCATGTAAATTACTTGTAGTAATTTACACTGAAAAATTAAAAAGAAGGAAGTTTTGTACTATGCTATGAAATTCAACCAGAGGGTATTTTCTGTTGGGTGGCTGGCTTACAAAAATTATCCCCAAATGATTCAAACGCAATGTTGCACTGCAGGTCCAAAAGAGTCTTTGAACAGAGCAATATTTTTCCTTACCATCTCAAAAATCTTTTGGTACACTAAAAAAAAGTGAAAGCAGTAACATAGATTGGGTCATAACTGCTAAACATGTGTTAATCCCTTGACCATTTTGACACTCTTATCAGATTCTATGAAACGTGTTCAAAATACACTTCTGGGAAAGAGGAACATAATACCATCCAGATTTCCAAACCTGTGGTGTGTTACCAGATAGAGAAATAATTGAACTCTCTAAAAAATGTGTTTCTGATACTTAGTTTTGCATTCACACTGGAAATAACAAGTGTGATATAACTAAACGTGTAGGATTTGATGCATGTTTCAGTTATAATTACCATCAGTAATCCAATTAACATTGCGAACTAGAAAAATTCATTGAAATTTGTGCAGTACAATCTTCTCTCACTGAAAATTATACTTCTTGGGAAGATGCTTTTATCCTGATTATCAAATTTTGGTGAAATAAATAAAATTGGTGAATAGATGTTGCCATACCTGCAAGAGTCTGCTGTGGAAAAGTTCCATTCCATTAATTTCATCACTTATTGTCTGAACACTTGTTTATGCAAGATGTAGTCATGTTTTGAGGGGGTGTACTGATCTCTTATGAGGAATTTATTAACTGTCAGAGAGATAAGAAAACTTATAAATAGCCATGGTTGGGTAAACAACAGGACACAAGAGACACACAGATGACACTGTGGAGCTTCAGAAGATGTAGATTAAGACAGTCTCTTCAATAAGTGGTGCTGGGAAAACTGGACAGCTACATGTAAAAGAATGAAATTAGAACACTCCCTAACACCATACACAAAAATAAACTCAAAATGGATTAAAGACCTAAATGTTAAGATTGGACACTATAAAACTCTTAGAGGAAAACATAGGAAGAACACTCTGACATAAATCACAGCAAGATCTTTTTTGACCCACCTTCTGGAGTAATGAAAATAAAAACAAAAATAAACAAATGGGACCTAATGAAATTTTAAAACTTTTGCACAGCAAAGGAAACTATAAACAAGATGAAAAGACAACCCTCAAAATGGGAGAAAATGTTTGCAAATGAAGCAACGGACAAGGGATTAATCTCCAGAATATACAAATGGCTCATGCAGCTCTATATTTTAAAAAAAAAATCCAATCAAAACATGTGTGAAGACCTAAATAGACATTTCTCCAAGGAAGACATACAGATGGCCGAGAGACACATGAAAAGATGCTCAACATCACTAATCATTAGAGAAATACAAATCAAAACTACAATGAGGTATCACCTCACACCGGTCAAAATGGCTATCATCAAAAAATCCACAAACAATAAATGCTGGAGAGGGTGTGGAGAAAAGGGAACCCTCTTGCACTGTTAGTGGGAATGTAAATTGATACAGCCACTATGGAGAATAGTATAGAGGTCCCTTAAAAATCTAAAAATAGAATTACCATATGACCTAGCAATCCCACTACTGGGCATATACCCAAAGAAAACCATAATTCAAAAAGACACATGCACCCCAATGTTCATTGCAGCACTATTTACAATAGCCAGGTCATGGAAGCCACCTAGATGCCCATCGACAGACGAACGCATAAATAAGATGTGGTACAGGGACTTCCCTGGTAGCCCAGTGGTTGGGAATCTGCCTGCCAATGCAGGGGACATGAGTTTGAGCCCTGGTCTGGGAGGATCCCACATGCCGCAGAGCAGCTAAGCCCATGTGCCACAACTGCTGAGCCTGCGCTCTGGAGCCTGGGAGCCACAACTGCTGAGCCCACATGCCACAACTGCTGAAGCCCACGTGCCTAGAGCCCATACTCCACAACAAGAGAAGCCACTGCTATGAGAAGCCCGCGCACCACAACAAAGAGTAGCCCCCGCTTGCTGCAACTAGAGAAAGCCCATGCACAGTAATGAAGACCCAATGCAGCCAAAAATTAAAAGATTAATTAATTAATTAATTAAAAAAAGAAAAGAAGATGTGGTACGTATATACAATGGAATATTACTCAGCCATAAAAAGGAATGAAATTGGTTCATTTGTAGAGATGTGGATGGGCCTAGAGACTGTCATACAGAGTGAAGTTAGTCAGAAAGAGAAAAACAAATATTGTATTAACATATATATATAGAATCTATAAAAATGGTACAGATGAACCAGTTTGCAAGGCAGAAATAGAGACAGACATAGAGAACAAACATATGGACAGCAAGGGGGGGGAAGGGGGAGTGGGATGAATTGGGATATTGGGATTGACATATATACACTAATATGTATAAAGCAGATAACTAATGAGAACCTGCTGTATAGCACAGGGAACTCTACTCAGTGCTCTGTGGTGACCTAAATGGGAAGGAAATCCAAAAAATAGGGGATATATGTATACATAGAGCTGATTCACTTCTCTGTACAGCAGAAACTAACACAATATTGTACAGCAACTATACCCCAATTAAAAAATAGAAAGAAGAAGATGTAGATTCTGTTCCTTTGGTGTCAGAGATAGGAAGAGGCTGTGCAGAGGCGGTGGCATTGAGCTGAGACCTGAAAGAGAGTAGAGTATAGGATATTTGAGGGGAAGGGTAGAGGTAGAGGGTGGATGAAACCACCACTTTGGAATCATTTCCAGATATCTGCTCTTTGATGACTTTGCTCATCTTGACTGCTGGCAGGGAATCACTCTGACATTTAAAACTGCACTCCTTGAAAAAAAGCTCACAAATTAAGACAAAACTAACACTACACAACTCATAGCATGGCTGGTAAATTGAAAGTTTAGATACAACGGCATTGTAGAAGGAGGATTGGTAGAACATAGGGATAGTGTGAGTTGGAAATGGCTGGTTGGAGATAAAAGATGCCAGATTGGTCCAAGATAGTTCTAAGGATATGAGTAATAATACTTCACATCTTCAGCAAGTGTGAGAGAGTGCCTACCATGTATCATGGCAATTCTAAAAGCCTGGGAAATGAAAATGATGCGATATAGTCCTTATTATTGAGAAGGAAAGAACCTTTGCCTTTTCTGAGCCACACTTGTCTGTTTACATACTAGCTATTTCCTGTGAAATGATTTCCATTTACAAGCCATGCTGTGAGTTGAGTATAATGTTAGTTTTGTCCAACAGCGAGTACTCAGGTGTGGCCCACTGTTATAGTAACGTAGTAACTGTGGTAGGTTGGTTCATTCAAGATGCCATGTTACACATTCCCTTCGGGAAAGAGACAGACGTGACTGACAATTCCGATGTTAGCTAACAAGACCCACAATTGTGACCACGGGGGTCTTTATCCAGATCTCAGCTTAAATGGTGATTTTCTCAAGTCATCAGGAGTGGAGGCAGGGCTCTGATTCCAGGGCCCCTGCTAAGGTAATGTGATCGTGGAGCCAGCTGCTGGCTCAGAGGTTTCCTGTTTCTCCTGCTTCCTGGTATGGCTAAGGCAGCAGCTGCTTTGGAAGATCAGCCCTGCACATTTGCTCTGGGAGGATCAAGAGGGTCAACCGAGACCTGGTCTCCAGGTTTTGAATACTATCTGCTTAAAATCATGACATTGGTTTCTATTATCTGCAACTGCACTCTGATTGGTGAATACAGTAATAAATATAACTCACCATATGAATGTGTCATGAAAGAAAAGAACATAGTATTACCTACATAAATGCTAAAAAAGCATTTTCTCAAAAAATGTCTATGTGTGAGCAATAATCAGGTAGTGAAAATAAAATAAATACAAATTATGCACTTAGCAGTCAAGTATATAAACAGTGCTTTTGTATACACTTAACAAAAATGATTTATATGAAGAAATTTTAAAATTCTGCTAAACACACACACATATACACTTGTACCTATAATAGTTAAATAGAGAACCATTGTACTTGCAGAAGACTTGTCATTATTTATTAATTTTATTACTTAAAAGTTCTCCTGAATTTTCTAATCGTTTGTACTAGTATAGTTTAAAGTTGGATTTCTACCTTGCTTCTTATACCAAAATAACTTTCAGTTTGACACATTTTAACCTAAAAACAAACCACAAAAATGCTAAAATGAAGCATGACTGAATTGACATATTATCTTGAAGTAGACGAAGTATTCTATGTAAGACTCAGATTTCATAAGATTTAAATTAAAATAATAATAATAGTAACCCTATAAAATCTCTGAACTTTGCATGTTAAAAAAATCACAAAGTCAAAACATAAATGAGAAACTAGAGAATAAATATTTGCAACATTTATTTCACTGACTCTGTAACAGTACTATAAAAATCTAGTACAATTAATAAATGAGAAAGTATCTTAAATGATTTTCCACTAAATAAATTTAAAAAATAAATAAATGAAAATATGCTAAAACATACTCCTAATTAAAGACATTGAAATGAAATTAAAATTGGGATAAACTTTATAATTTATTCAACTGGGAAAATTTTTGAATTTGATAATATTGATACTGAAAAGATGAGGAATTATTACTTCTCTTCAGAGGAATTTAAAAGCTTAGTGCTTAGATTCAGCAATTCCAATCTCTTTATTTATACCTGGAAAAGTTGGCCAAGTTACTGGAACTAGAATGTTCACCACAGCTTTGTTTATGATATAACAAATAACAGAAAAGAAGGAATGGTCAAATAAAATATATTTTAAAACCTAAATAAATATTATAATAGACTATTTTATAACCATTAAAAAATATAGGAAGTCTAGGAAGAGGATATAGATAATATATGCTTTGTGGAAAGATCTCTAACATATATTATTAAGTGCAATAAACAAAGATGTACATTATTTTTTGTTGCATAAATATGAACAATTATCTATATATTCACAAACAAGTATACATTGGTACATGCACAAAAAAAATTGTCATGAAGGAATTACATGAGCTTGTTATCATGGTGACTTTGGACTAGGGGACTTGGAATGTGCAGAAGGACACTTTGCTTCACTACTTGTATTTTTCTACATTATTTGAATTTTCCAAACTTGACCATGACATGTTTTAATTAGAAAATTTACCTACACAGATTATTTAAAATGTGAGATTGTAGGCATTTTTGCCTTTTTTATTTTATACATAGCTTAGAGTCTAGTTAGTGGGTATAGTGGATCAGATGTATCTAACCGTTGTTGGGGACTTACTAGGTGACTATGAATTCTCTTCCTCTTCTATACCACAGTGACGTGAATCACGGGAGACTGATGCCACCCCTCCATATGTGAAGCTTCAGAGACTCAGAAATGTCACCAGGACTTGGCTAATGTCACACACAAGGTAGGAAGTGGAGAAAGGATTTCAACACACATGTTGTCTCCTCATGTTGTGTACATTCCACATAGATTTCACTTCCTACTGACCATAACAAAAATATATTTCCTTCACACAATACATTTCTAATGTTAAAAGTTATTTTAATTTCAAGTATGAATGAATGCTTAATTTTTGCCCATGAATAAAAATGGAAGATAATATGCTGAGATGACACTGCATCAGTAAAAAATGATAATCTATTATCATAGCATGTGTAGGTGTGATATCTTCTCACTAATGACTTGCTATGCATAAGCACCAGGAGATGAACTTGACATTTGATACTGATACAACCTTAAAGAGAAGACCTTGTATTGTTCTTAAGGAACACTATTATACCGTCCTTAAAGTTTGAAGAGCTTTATATTCCAAAAATGGAAGTATAGAATTGGTCCTAGTCAGAATGGAGCAGTCGACAGCCCTCTGACTTTATATTCTGTTCTTCCCTCTGCAAGACCCTTTCCTACCTCTTTATTTCTTAGGCTATGTGTCTCTTTTTCCATCAGTTCTCTCCACTTCTATAGCCTCAGAGTCTCTTAAAGGGGTAGTGGCCCAACACAGGGCCGTAGTAATTCGCAACTCCTGTCTGTGGGATTAAAGTGATGCTTTAATTTGAACCTATATCTGAATTCTGTCATAGGCGTCGTTGGTATTTTAAAACATTCTTTCATCTCCCATCAAAAGAACTTCAGGAAAAGGGTGAGGGGTTCTTGTTTGGAACTGGAACCAAGGCATCTGAGCAGGCTGAGGGCTTGAGACAGCAGAGGCTGCTTTGGTCTAGTGAGCAGTTGTTTCCATTTCAGTGTTCTTGTAGCCCCAGCAGGGATGCTGGAGGATTAAGCTGGGCTTGATTGAAAGGCTACAGAAGAGAATGGAGACTAGATATTTCTTGCCCTACTTGTCTCTGTTCTCCTCAGTCTCATATTTATCTTCTTGCCACAGTATCATCTCAAATGTCACCTCTTCCAAGAGGCCCTTGCCTCACCTGGCAGAAGCAGAAGAGGAACGAGGAACCAGTCTCTGTAAATGCCTTTCCAGTGACCTTCCTAACCTAAGGCTTTTCCTATACTCTGTTACTCAAAAGCCTCTTGCAGCACCTCCTATATCTGGGCTTGAATCCTCAGCCTGACAATTCAAACACTCTCCAGTTAGGCCTTCCCTGTCCTTTTAGTGCCTGTTCCTCTGGTACCCGCTCCCATCCTCGGCCCTCAAACACCGTGCTGGATCCCCTAACACCTGGGTGTGTGGAAAAGCCTCCTTCACTCGTGTAACTCACACATCCCTCAGGGCACCTTCCTTTTCCGTTCCTTAAATTAACTACATTAAAATGATTTTATAGGTTTATATTATGAGTCATCAGCCACCATTTAATGGTAATATATAATCTCTCCCCATGGGGTGCTCTAGTCCAATTTCTCTATGGTGGTTTACAGCACATTCATCACTAGACCATGTCCTGTGGTTACCTGCATAAACATCATTTCTCCTCTAACTTACTGCAAGTTCCTGTTTATGTCTGAATCCCCGCCCCTGAAGGCTTGCACATGGCTAAAGAAAACCTTTGTTCATCGGAAATGACTGAGGAGATAGAGGAGCTCTTTGTGTTTACTGAGGACCATACTGAGGACTTCTGCATACAGAAGGCATTCATATAGGACCCAGATTTTCTGAGATTTTTCTCAATTTCAAAAATTATGTCTCATTGTCACGTCATATGTCTTGACTTCTGGGTGCAAAATATAGTGACATCAGCGTATTAACATTTCTCTTTATGTAAAACATAGTGCTCAACGTGGGCGTATCATTTCTACTTTGAACTCATAACAACATTTACTCTATTTTTTCCTAAACTGTTCTTGATCTGTAGTTGCTCCAACTCACATGCAAGTAAACACACAAATACACAAACACACAATTTTGATGTCAGTGTTGTAGTATCTGTGCAAGAGGCTGAAATTAGTCCAGCCTTTCCCACGACTATCTCAGAGAGCCTTTCCTGCCATCACGCCTCAAGAGCAGATCTGCAGTTCTTTCTTTAATACACGCCTCATGTACCTGGGACATACCTTTCCAACCACTGGCATACAACTCCCAGAACCAGGACAATAAAGAAGGCCAAGGTGACTAGAGTTAATAATAACAGCTTCATTTAAAGGTTTTCTAAAGTCAAACACCTGAGCATCCTCCAGAACCCAAGATGTGATGGAGAGAATTTTTTTTCCCTCCAAAATCTCAAAACTGTGAACTTGATCGAGGTTAACACATCCCACAAATCAATGCCTTAAAACCAGCTATCTTCTGCTAAGTATGAAAGTGGGTGCATTTCAGTGTTCATCTTTCCCTCTTCCAAATCTCCTTCCCTTCATCCTTCCTGTCATACAGTCCCTGCTGTTCCCCTGATCCCCCACTGCAAGCTCACTCTTTACAGGACTGCAGCACTGAAGCAGCACAGTTTTAAAGCAGAATTTAGGACCTGGCACAGAGGAAGGGATCCAGCGAACTCTGCAGAGAGAATCTAATTAGGTAGATGGGATTTGAGGAGCTGGAGTTTTTCTAGGACACCTGGCTCACCCTTCTGTGTAGTGGAAGTTGTCAGTGGCCCTTTGCTGGCAGCTGAGGCATCAGGACGTGGGTGTCACTTCTCATCTGAATTAAATGCTGCCTCCAGCATGACATTTCAGGCAAACAGGAACTGCTCGGTGCTCAGGCACTGGGACCTTTATCTGAGGTTCTTTTTAACTAAGAGACACTGTGATTTTTGCAGAGGGAGAGAGCTGTCAGCTCAGGATAAGGGAGAACTTCCTAAAACTCAGAACTGCCTCAGACAGACAGACCATTTGGTTGAGTAGTGGGATATCCACTACTGGCCAAATTCAGCAGAGAGGTGGCTTGCTGGATAGATGAAAGGAGGGTCCACCTCAGAGCCATAGGACTTACTAAGTTACAGCTTTCAGCCTCAGTCTCACACCCATAAAATGGTGGATGTTATATTCATTCATTCACATATTCAAAAAATATTTATTTATTGGAAATCCACTGTATGCTAGGCATTCTTCTAGGGATGGGGATAGAATGATTAACAAAAGAGGCGAAGCGCTTCTCCTCATGGAGTGTGCGTATTAATGAAGAAAGGCAGAAAGCCAGCCCAACTGGCCGTCGTGTGGTACTATTGGTATAAGAGGAGAGAGAATGATGGTGGAAATGCTGCCAAACCCGCAGAATTAAATAAAATTGAATGATTTTTAAAATTTTCATTTTATATTGGAGTATGGTTGATTAACAGTGTTGTGTTAGTTTCAGGTGTACAGCAAAGTGATTCCGTCATGCATATACATGTATCTGTTCTTTTTCAAATTCTTTTCCCATTTAGCTTATTACAGAATATTGAACAGTGTTCCCTATGGTATACAGTAGATCCTTGTTGGTTAAAAACTGAATGATATTAATGAAAATAAATGATATAATAATGACTAATATTTATTAAGCATGTCTGGGTTCCTGGCACTATGCAAAGCACCATACCTTAAATAAACCACCTATCGATAAGAACTAATAGTCTCACTTTACAGGCACTGCAGCTGAGACTTTGAATAGCTGTGTAACTTGTCAAGTAAACCTAGATAGTTAGCGGTGAAGCCGGTGATGGAATTCAGGTATGAGCACCGGGCTTATGGGAGGTACCTACTTAATTATGTTTCTGTTGATGAAATTTGTTAATATTCATATGCTATTGAGCTATTATGAAGGTTATATGAAGTTAAAATTTTATATGTTTAACAAATATTGCCTATGGTGTAAAGCTAGAGGCTGTGGTGCTTGCAAGGAAACATAGGACACTGTCTTTGCCTCGCTCTAGCTTTCTGTCTAGTTTGGGGAGTTCTGCCTCAGGAAAGAATAGCTTAAAGCAGCACGTGACTCCGGTATATAATAGTTCTAGACAGCAGAAGTCTATTGGCAGTAGGGGATAAAAGGAGGAAGGTAGCGATGGGGTTTCTTGTGGTCAGAAAAGATATCTGGGTTTGGGTGAGGTCTTGAGAATGATACATATGCAAAGGAGTGGTGGGAAGGAGAGATTAAAACAGATGGGATGGCTCCTTTGAAAAAATTAATGAAGCTTTAGAACAAAAAAAAAACAAACTGGAAACAACCCAAATGTCCATCAACAAGACAATGGCTAAACAAATGGTAGTATATTTGCCCAGTGGGATATTATTCAGTGATAAAAATGAATAAACTACTGACACGCAACAACATTGATGAATCTCAAATGCATTATGATGAGTAAAAGAAGCCAGACACAAAGGGTATGAACTGTATGATTCCATCTGCATGAAATTCAAAATGAGGCAAGCTAATCTATGGGGACAAAAGTTAGCAAAGTGATTCACTCTTGAGCTGTGGAGGGGATTAATTGGAAATGGGAATTAAAGAACATTTTGGGATAATGGAAGTGCTCTACATCTTGAACTGGGTGATAGCGACATAGGTGTACGCATGTATAAATGTCATTGAGTTTCACATCTCAGATGGTGCATTTTACTGTACATAAATTAAATCTTAATAAATCAAACACAATAGAGGAAAAACAAAAGATGAGAGTGGGAATACTCTAGAGAGCAGAGATTGGCTCATTTCACCAAGACAGAGCTCTACAAAATGCATTTTGGAAAAAAAAAATGTTTGGAGTCAGTTTCCAGAAGGCTATGAGTAAAAAAAGTACAGGAATTATGATTTATTCTATGAACAATAAATATCCTCTGGAGGTTTTGAGTAGGAAGCTAATAAATGATTTTGTTAAAACGTAAATTTCTAGGTCCCACCTAGAAACACCCAACAAAGGTGTTGGTTGGGGCCTGGAAATTTTCATCTCTTACCAGTTCCTAGGTGGTGCTGATACTTCAGATCTGGAGACCACATGTTAAGGACTCTAACTTTAGTCTGCTTCTCAGACACCTATGGGGTGCAGGTTGAAAGAAAGCCATAGAGAGAGCGAGTTGTTGAGGATTTGTAAATGGTGGAGTTAGAGGCTCCGGAGACAATGAGCCTGGAGCCAAGTTGTGTTTTGAAAGAAGCCATATGGAGGCTACAAGAGAGGAGGGCTGGGCCAGAGGGAAGCCATCCAAGGAGGAGACTTCCGTTGTAATTTAGGAGAGGGATGAGCAGAGTCTAAACCAGAGTGATATCCAAGGGGAAGGATAGGAAGAGATTAATTCACAGTGATTCAGGAGTTAGAATTAGACGATCTGGGATTGCAAATTAGGAATAAAGGTGAGAGGGGAGTCTTAGATGTCTCAAAATTTCTAATTTGGTAATAAGGTGAGTGATAGTGTCATTTGGATCGTGACACAGGGTAAGAGAATTATAAGAAGCTTAGTCAGGATGTGTGTGAGTACCACAAAGGGGTGGTGTCATGGGCAGCCCCAAGTTCCTGCACAAGGACCAGAGATCCACTGGAACTGATAGCAATGATACCTGGAGGCTTATGACCTCAAGCTGAGAATGATTCTGCCAGAACTGAGACCAAATAGGAAGTTCAGGGAGGAAGGTTTTAAAAGTGGGGTTGATTTTATTTTCAAAGTACATAGTTTTCTGTAAGGATTTTTAGAAAATTTTGGAAGTTAAGTAAATAAATAATAGCAAGGTCTGGGGCAGCTAGAAAAAAGTGATAAAGAGGCAACTGTGTCAGCGGCAGCTAAAAATTCACAAGGATAAAATAACAGAGTCATGAATAAGTCAGAAGCACACACACGTACGTACCTATGAGATAAAAACAGAGAAGAAAGAAAGCCTGGGTTCTTTAAATAGCCAGCTTATATCTCAGATAAATAGTAGCAGGTTTAAATATAAATATGAATACATATATGTGTAAATAGATTAAAAACCTGAAAAGAAATATGTTAATACATGAACAGTGAATCCGGGTGTTAGGTTTATGGGCTATATTTATTTCCTCATATAAACCTGGATTTTCTCAATTTTCTATGATCAACACGCTATACTTTTAAAACGTGAGAAAAAGTTATTTAAATGTTTTTTTTTTTAATTTGTATTTGAATAATGGAAGAGGAAAAGCATGATAGAATTCTCTAGAGAAAGGATTAGAGTTTGGCTTTCTGGTTCTCTTCTCTCTGCATCCCAAGACAGATCTTGGCAGTCCCACAAAGAAACGTCTGGATCTCTCATTGCTCAGTGATTGGCAGGTGGTAACCCCCTGAATGCTGCAACCTCACAGGCAATTTGATCCATTCTCACTGGGAAGCCTCGGGCTAGGAGGCAATATTTAGAGTAACACAACATTGAAATCAATCTGAAATACCAAGAAAAATGGTTAGTGATGCACAACAGCCTCAGCCACTGCTCAACCCACCTGCAGCCGCTGGGAGACCAGGACAGAGAGTGGTTCTCTGGCAGATTCCCTCGGGAGCTGTGGGCCTGCCTCACCAGCCTCCCTGACCCTCACCCCAGGACTCCTGGCAACAAATGGCCCAGGGCAACACTTATGGAAGCCGATAATAAACATAGAAAATTTAAACAAGAAGCAAAACATATACCGTTGCCCCTTACTAAGAAGTAAAATAGGTCTGACTTTAAGATCCACTCTTTATATGAGACAGAACATTCATGGGAAAAGGAAAGAAAGTATAGATTTTGCTCCATTTCCCACTGATCTTGTGTTTTTCTTTTCATCCATCCCTTTGCTTGTCAGTTTGTTCTCATTCTGTGGCTCTGTGATCTCAGAAATGCAAACATTGGGGTTCAAAGTTATAGGGAACGCCTTCCCTTAGTGATTTCATGTTTTCTGCCTTCCTTCTCTTTGGAAAGACTCAAGTTAGCCTGACTCTTGGGAACCACAGGTCAATTGCTACCTACAAATATGCACATACTAATCCTCTCCTTTCCTCTCTGTCTTCCATAATCTCTCAAAAATGACCCACAGAACATTTCTAAACCTTTACTCATCTGCATTGAATAATTCTCACTAAGGTCAACACAGAAATCACCTTCAGCCTCTATTTAAACTCTTGTTTCTTTTTCTTTTTTGCGGTAGGCGGGCCTCTCACTGTTGAGACCTCTCCCGTCGCGGAGCAAAGGCTCCAGATGCGCAGGCCCAGTGGCCATGGCTCACTGGCCCAGCCTCTCCGCGGCATGTGGGATCCTCCCGGACCGGGGCATGAACCCGTGTCCCCTGCATCGGCAGGCGGACTCTCAACCACTGCGCCACCAGGGAAGCCCTAAACTCTTGTTTCTTTATATTGCACATTTCATAGAGAGCATGCAGTGGCCCACTTCTATCTTTCCTTCAACACTATCATCTTAGCTGTGAAGTGGCTGTGATCACACAACAATGGGAAATTGATGAGGGAAGTTTCTTGTCTGTTGCTCTACAAATATAACATCTTTCTAAATCTCTTTGGGGCTCAAGATTGGCTTTTTTATCATAACAGGTTCTCTGTCATTGGGTAGCCTTGAAGGGGTGGGTGTTATTACCAGAAGGAAAAGAGAGCTATTATATGTAGCCTTTGGTAGTGGAGGAACACTGCTAGTACCAAATCACAGAGCAACAGGAAGGGAGCCCAGGGAATAAACATTACTTAACCTCTCCTTCGTCCTCCATCTAATCTCTAAGTAGTACTGCCCACTGGCCTAAACCAGGATCTGGATGGATTGCACTGCATATTTGTACTCACACACATGAAAGTGTAGATCTATCTATATAATTTTATTTTTGTAAATATGATTATATTATATATTTTTCTTCAACTTGCTTTCTCCTCTTAATAGTATATATAAGCAAAATATCCAAGATCTCCACTGAAACGAAATGGGACTGGAGCAGTAAATACTGATAATCAGTTTGTGAGCAAAGGTTTATTTCTATATTACAAGAGTCAGCCATTAGATCATTCCCTCTGTTAGGGCTATGCTTTGTCCAGTGTTATAAAATCAGATACATAAATGAAGGTTTTAAAGTATCTTAAATCACAAGAAAGTTGCAAAATATAGTTATTCTGCAACAAACACCATTTTCCCAGGTGAAATAAAGAAAGGGGAACTTTTCTGTCTAAAAATGTCATTAGTTAATTTCATAAGCACTTTACTGAAAACAAGGAAAAATATGTATTTCTGAGCTGACTTACATAACTAAGCAATTTCTGAAGAGGCTGTTGGAGGAGATCATGGAGAGGAGAAAACCACTGGTTGACCCAAGAGGGGACTTGGGTCATCAGAGGGTCCTCACCCCTCCCTCCATCCTTGGAAGGTATATTCGGCCCACCCCAGTTCTTGTGGTTTTTTGAGGACACAGCCTTGAGAGAGTTACTTGTTGTTGACTGAACCCCATACTCCTCTTGGGGCTGCCCAAGCCCAGCCTCCTAAGTGAGTTCCTATGCTTGTTAAAAATGCCGCCTACTTAGCTGGAGTGGCCTCTTTCTTAGGTCCCTCCCTACCCTCTGTATATGGGGCTGGTTTCAGATTCCACCCTGGGAATTCCTGAGTTTTCGAACCAGTGAGGCTACTTGAGGTGGTCAAGGAAGTTACCTTTATTTAACCAAGAGTAATTTGAAAACGGGTCATGATTTTAAATGTTTTGCGGGGAGAGTGAGGAATCACATTCTAAATATTTTATATCTTTTCTTATGTTCCACCTCAATATCTTATCTTAATATCACAGTGTTTTTTTGTTTCTGTTTTTCTGGGTTTTTTTTGGCGATGCCATCTTAGTTCCCCTACCAGGGATTGAGCCTGGGCCCTCGGCAATGAAAGAGCTGAGTCCTAACCACTGGACTGCCAGGGAATTTCCAGTATCACCGTATCTTAAATGACTGGAGATTATTCCATATCGGCTCTACACCATAAATTGATTCATCACTAACATACTGAAGGGGATTTACATTAGTTCCAGTTTCTAAACTGTATCAAACATCCTGTTAAAAATTACACTGTATCAATATAGAAATATACAGAGAAAAATGCATAAAAACGTATATGAAGTTCAGTATATTATTATTAACTAAATAGTCCAAGGAATAGAATATGGAGAATCGGAAAGCTGTCCTCACATTCCCTCCCAAACACTCCTCTCTCTCTTCTCCAAAGTTTACAAGTACCATGGTTTCTAATACTGCATATTAGTTTTTCTATTTTTAAATTCCCATAAGTAGAATGATCCTGTAAGTAATCTTTTAAGTTTGTGTTATGTGGCTCATAACGTTGGATTCATTTATCTTTTAACATGTACTTGTGGTTTTAACATTTTTATTGTTGTGTAGTGTTCCATTGATTTATCATTTAGAATGAGTGTATATTTGGTTACTAGTTTGTGGCTATTATAATTAATAACACTATAAGTATTCTTACATGCACTAGTGTATTTCCGCTAGACATTGCCAGATTATACGTCATGTTCAAATTTAGTTGATAATGCCACTATGTTTTCCAGAATGTTTGAAGCAAATTCTCAGTATTGAAAAGGATGCCGTTGGTCCACGTTCTCATCAAACTTAAATTATCAAAACTTTTATTTTTAGACATTTTGGTGAACGTGAAGTGATACCTCATTATTGATTTATTTTCCACTTTACTGATACTAATATAAGTTCATATACTTACTACCCATTTGGTGAAGTACCTTTTTAAATTTCTTGTAATTTTTTATTAGATTGTCTTATTGATTGTAATTGATTTTAAGTTAGGCTTTTTTACTGACTTGAAAGTATTCCTTATATATCTTGAAAGGAACCCTTTTTTGTGTATGTATACTGAAAATATATTTTTTCACTTTGTGGCTTACTTTTTTTTTTTTTTGGCCGTGCCACGCAGCTTGTAGGATCTTAGTTCTCTAACCAGGGCTTGACGCAGGCCACAGCAGTTAAAGCACCAAGCCCTAACCGCTGGACCCCCAGGGAATTCCTGTGGCTTATTTTTTAATTGTTTTCCTGGAATAACATGATGAACAAAAGTTGACAGATAAAGGTAGCCCAATTTTTCCCTGTGGTTGGACTTTTTTAGGTTCATTTAAAACTCTGTTCACATACAAGGTTATGAATATATTGTTCTGTATTATATTCTCCCAAATTTAGTTTTTACTTTTTACATTTAGAGCTAAAGTCCACTGGAAAATTATTATTTGTGAGTTATGAAATAGGGACCAAGACTTTTTCAAGCCACATGGATATTCCATTTTCCAAGCACCATTATTGAAAACTGTCCTTTCCTCCATTGTTCTTGAATACTGCCACTGTCAAAAATCAAGTGGTCATATACTGGGCATATACCCTGAGAAAACCATAATTCAAAAAGATGCATGTACCCCAATGTTCATTGCAGCACTATTTACAATGGCCAGGACATGGAAGCAACCTAAATGTCCACTGACAGATTAATGGATAAAGAAGATGTGGTACATAAATACAATGGAATATTACTCAGCCATAAAAAAGGAATGAAATCGAGTCATTTGTAGTGATGTGGATGGACCTAGAGTCTGTCATACAGAGTGAAGTAAGTCAGAAAGATAAAAACAAATACCGTATATTAACACATATACATGGAATCTAGAAAAATGGTACTGATGAACCTAGTGGCAGGACACGAATAGAGACCAGATGTAGAGAATGGAACTGTGGACACAGGGGTGGGAAGGGGAGGCTGGGATGAATTGAGAGAGTCGTATTGACATATATACACTACCATGTGTAAAATAGATAGCTAGTGGGAAGCTGCTGTATAGCACAGGGAGCTCAGCTCGGTGCTTTATGATGACCTAGAGGGGTGGGATGGGGAGGGTGGGAGGGAGGCTCAAGAGACAGGGGATATATGTATACATATAGCTGATTCACTTTGTTGTACAGCAGAAACTAACACAACAATGTAAAGCAATTATAATCCAATAAAGATGTAAAAAAAAAAATCAAATGGTCATATACATGTAAGTCTATTTCTGTACTGTCATTCTGTTCACAGGGTCTATTTTTCTACCTGCTGCTAATAATACAATGTCTTAATTACTGTAAGTGTATAAGACATCTTGCATATACTTTCACTTTCTTTTTTGTTCACTTGTCCAATAGACCAAAAATGAATAACAGTGGTGTAGGTGGGTATGGAAACCTTTTTTTCCTCTGATATTAAAAGAAATATTTTATACAATGTCCATTACATCTAAAGTTTCTCTTCATAATTGTCATTTCTTAAATATACTTTATCAGTTTTCTTCTAGTTCTAGCTTCCTAAGAGCTTTCTATCATAAATGGATGTTGACTTTTGTAACACTTTTTCTGCATCTCTTGAGTAGTCATATAATATTTTTCATTTATTTTGCTAATATGGAAACTTACCTTGACATATTTTTGGATGCTAAACCAAACTTTCATCCCTGAAATATTTTTAAAGTGGTCGTGATGTATCCCCAGATAAGATATAAATATGGATAAGGATATAGATATAAGTTAATATACAATTTTTTTGGCTACCAGTAGCTAATGTTTTTAGGATTCTTTGAATCTATGTTTACGAAAGAAAATTTTCCTTTTCGTTAATGCCTTTGAAAGCTTTGGTAGTCAAGTTCATGAAGGCCTCATACAAATATCTGAAAAATATTTCTTACTTGTCTCTCTACTGGAAGTGCATCCATTAGATTGGTTTTTGCTTCTTCCTTATATATTTAGTAAAATTAACTAGTGAAATCACCAGTACCAGGCATATTTTGTGGGAACCTATTTGTTTTAATCACAGATTAATTTTCTTTACTAATCAGAAGACTACTGTATTTTTCATCAGCTTTCGTATTCACTTTAACAAATTGCACTTTTCCATGAATTAGTTCATTTCATCTAATCTTTACTCATTATTTTATGCTCTTCTTATCTTCTTGAACATATCATGCTCATTTGTAATAGTTGTTTTATTAGTACTTATATTCTGCTTCTATACTCTCAGTCATTTCTGGGTCTCTTTCTACTGACTGAAGTTTTGCCCTAGGTATGGGCATATATTGCTGCTTTTTTGTGCCCAGTAGTTTGTTACTGAGTTCTGGCCATTCTAAATTTCATATTTTGGGGGGTGCTGGAATTTACTGTATTCCTTTAAATACTGTTGAACTTTGTTCTGGGGCAGTATATTCATTTCCAGACTTCTTTCAAGCTTTGTTACGGTGAGTCCAGCCTTTATCCTAGGGCTAATTTAAGCCCACTATTAATCAATTATCTTCTGAAGACACTACCCAATGCCATGTATTGTGATATTTTTCCACTCATAGTATATTTGTCACAACTAAGGAATCAAAGTTGGTATATTACTGTTAAGTAAACTCCACACTTCATTTGAGTTTCACAAGTTTTCTACTCAGTATCCATCTGCTGTTCCAGGATCCCATTCAGGAGACCACACTGTACTTAGTCATTATGTTTCCTTGGGCTCCTCTAGACTAGTGACAGCTTTTGATCACTATGACAGTTTTGAAGACTACTAGTTATTTTATATTTATATTTTTAGAATATTCCTTATTTTGGGTTTGTCTGATGGTTTTCTCAAGGTGGAATAGGGGTTCTGGGCTTTGGGGAGGGGGATAACTGAGTTAGAGAGCCATTCTCATCACATCACATCAAGAGTACATCCTACTGACCTGACTTACCGATGATGATGTTAACTTTGATCAAATGACCAAGGGGATGCTTGCCATGTTTCTCCACTGTAAAGTTACTTTTCCACCCCTTTCCACCCTGTGCTTTTTTGAAGCAAGTCACAAAGCCTAGCCCACAGTTAAGGACAAAAGGAGTACATTAAGATGGAGGGGGTAGTACATATATAAAGTATTTGGAAGTTTGATTTTAGGATTGTTTCTCTTCCCTTCACCATATATAGTGATTTTTAAATTTTTTATTTTATTGAAGTATGGTTGATTTACAATGTTGTGTTAACTTCTGCTTCACAGTAAAGTGATTCAGTTATAGGTATATCTACATTCTTTTTCATATTCTTTTCCATTATGGTTTGTTATAGGATATTGAATATAGTTCCCTGTGCCATACAGTAGGACTGTGTTGTTTATCCATCCTTTATATACTATTTTGCATCTGCTAATTCCATACTCCCAATCCACCCCTCCCCCACTCCCCCTCCCGCTTGGCAACCACAAGTCTGTTCTCTATGTCTGTGAGTCTATTTCTGTTTTGTAGATATGTCCATGTGGGTCATATTTTAGATTCCACATATAAGCGATATCATATGGTGTTCGTCTTTCTCTGTCTAACTTACTGCACTTAGTATGATCATCTCCAGCTCCATCCATGTTGCTGCATTATTTCATTCTTTTTCATGGCTGCGTAGTATTCCATTGTATATATATCTATCTATATATAGATATAGATATAGATATATATAGATAGATAGTGATTTTTAGACATGCCTCTGATTATTTGTCATATAAATTTTCTTGGGTTTTATTCTGCTTTGCTTATGATGTTTTGCTTCTCTGTGTGTTTTGTAATTTTATATTGCAAGTGCATTGTTAAAGGGATTTCATCTGTGGTGATTATGCATAGCCTGGCATATAAGACACTGCTTAGGCTCCACTTCAGAGCCTCTCAGCCTAAACCTCCTGTTATTCTCACTGTCACTATGGTCATCGGCTCTCCCTGGGCTCCTACTGACCTCGTGTAGACACAACCCACATCACTTGGCCTCATGCTCACACCCGTTGCCTTTTGCCTCTTGCCCAGGGCTTCCCTTTTGATGTCAGGGTTTGGAACCTTAACAACCTGGCTCAGCAAGCACTGGGACATTGGGATCGTTAATGCCTCATGGGGCACATGTTTGACAAATGAAATATCGAAGCCAGGAAATGGAGCCATCCCCTTGCTTCTTCTGGAAAGATTGGCGAGATGTAGTTATCTCGTTACTTAAAGGACAGTCCCCGAGGCATCAAGAAAGCAATCACACTTCTCAGGGGCTGACCCCACAGCCCATCCTCAGACTGGCAGCTTTGCTTTCCTCCCAGCCTGACTCCTTTTCTCTCACTAACCCTAAAACAATAGTAGCCTATAGGTCCTTTGCCACACGCTCTGCTTTCTAAGGAATCCAGGCTAAGGTAACTGCCTTTGCCTGACCCTCCTGAAGTATTACCAACCTAGAACCACCTTTTGTCTAAATGTATTACCTTGGGTTTCTTGGACTATGCAGACATTGCAAATTTCAAACTTAAACCCTTATGAGCAGAGAATTATGTTTATAAATTCTTAGAGTATTTTTTCTTTTCCCTTTTTCAGAATTCACAGCAAGATAGATTTTTTTTTTCCTTTCCTTTATGTCTGAGGTACCATTAAAAAAATCCTTGTCTATCATACCATAGGAAGATGAAGCATTTTTAGCATCCCAGGCTTATATGGGGATATTAGTATTTGCCTGTCCTTTTCTCCTAACCATATCTGGATGTTAAAACTCTAATTCTCAGTTATTAGGATTTCAGTTACCCCCAAAATAGCTGAAACCTCAGTGCCTACTCTTGTCTGATTTCAGATTCTTCTTCACTTTAGGTCCCTCGGTATTTCCCTTATATTCTTTAGAGTCCTGCTATGCATTCTTTAGAGTTCATCCAATTTTTTCTAGGTGTTTTTATTGGTAGTACTTATATGATATATTGTCTTCCCTATTCCCAAGAACAGAAACCCTGAATATTTGCAATTCTGCCAAGCTTGGAGATCTGTTTTATAAATGCATATCAGCTTGGAAGCAGAAATTCAAGAGGAGCGTTTGCTACAAGCAAACACATGCCTGAGAAATAACATGGAAAAAGAGAAGACAGGAAACATAGATACAGACCAAAATAGTATGCATTGCAGTCCAACAACAGTTAGTGTAGGACAATCATCTCTACATATTTCAGTAAGCCTGAGGGTCATACCAGACCTAAATTGTAACTCATGTTAATAATGTTGACATCAAGGAAATGCAGCGTTTAAAAGAAATATTCACTGTACTGAGGATGGTAACACTATGTAAAGTATATTTAAAAGAATTTCTTCCTGAAATAATTTTAAATGTTACGTTACTTAAAAGAGTGGATAATATAATAAGATTAAATTATAATCATTTCCAATTATTGAGCTTCTAATAGGTGTCTGGTACTGGGCGCTGTTTTTTTACCTAATTCTTTTTTTTTTTTTTTTTTTTTTTTTTTTGCGGTACGCGGGCCTCCCACCGCTGCGGCCTCTCCCGTTGCGGAGTACAGGCTCCGGACGCGCAGGCTCAGCGGCCATGGCTCACGGGCCCAGCCGCTCCGCGTCACGTGGGATCCTCCCGGACCGGGCGGGGCATGAACCCGTGTCCCTTGCATCGGCAGGCGGACTCCCAACCACTGCACCACCAGGGAAGCTCCTTTTTTACCTAATTCTTAACGCATTATCTTAATTCTCAAAATAAACCTGCAAGATAACTATTATAAAGGCTTGCTTTGTAATAAGTACGTTAAAGTTACACAATTAGTGAATGGCAAGACAGAATTACAATTCCTCTGCTATTTCTGTTTTACTGTATTCTTATTCTTTCCCATTCAGGAAAACCTCTTATTCTATAGACATGTTCTAAGAATGTCCCAGATGGCTGAGTCATTATCTATCACGCTTCCTTGCCCAGGAGACCCCCTGACAATTCAGGAAGAGGCAGCCTATACTCAGTGTATCTCTTGACCTCTGTTTATGACTGGTCTCAAGCAGGTTCCCAGGATGGTCAGAGCCTCTACCTGGAGAGTCAGTGATGGAAGTATTTTGCACACATGCCAAATTTGTGGCATTGAAACCAGTGGGGAGACGAATAAGGGGGCCTGGGTAGTGAGTCAAAAATGACAAAAATAGCAACAAACAGGAGGGACAAGTTTTCAAAGATGATAATTCTGTCTGGACAGTTGACAAAGAACAAATGCTCCCTTGCTCCCTGTGGAAATTATCATTTTAAAAAACAGACTGGGGAGCTTTAGATAATTATTTAGTTCTTTTAAATATTTATGAGTTCCAGTGTGCTGCATACACTTTAAAAGACAGTTGACAACTGCAGCATATATCATCCTGTTCCCTCTGCGAGCTAAAAATAGTTTTACTTTTTCATGTAAAAACAATACTTTCAGTTTTGGTGTCCACGAAATAAAAGACTGTAAAAATGCTAATTTACAGGCATGACAGCAAAGAATTTTCTAAGAAATTCTACTTGTAAACTTTCAGGTGAGTCATCTGGTCTGTCTCTTCTGCCTGGGAGAAAGAATGCAGAGGGAACCCATGATTAGTAGCCAGGACAGGGGATGAGGTTTTGAAGGCCTGAGGTTGAGGCAGCCAGTCTCTACCCATGGGGCCCTGGAAGCTTAAGGAACCAGCCCGGCCATCGCCTGGAGGAGTAAACTTAGATTTGCTTCAGAAATGAGAACCAAGCTTGGGATCAAAAAGGCAAAACATTGGCAGGAACAGGAGAAAAAGAATAGAAAGAAAATAGACTGCCAAGATGCAAGGTTTTTTTTTTTTTTTGCTGTATGCGGGCCTCTCACTGTTGTGGCCTCTCCCGTTGCGGAGCACAGGCTCCGGACGCACAGGCTCAGCGGCCATGGCTCACGGGTCCAGCCGCTCCGCGGCATGCGGGATCCTCCCGGACCGGGGCACGAACCCGTGTCCCCTGCATCAGCAGGCGGACTCCCAACCACTGCGCCACCAGGGAAGCCCAAGATGTAAGTTTTGACCATTGTTTCCAATTGGGCTAATGTTTCCACTCCTTTCCTAGGGGGCAGATGCAGGTGTGTAGGTGAGTGAGTCTGGCTGATTTAATGGGGCAACTGGACACCTCCCACTCTTTTCTGTGTCTTCCTGGGGTAGAAAGTGTTCATGAATGCTGTCAGTGCCCCATCCACATCCGCTTCGCCAGCAGGAACCCCCCTTCTATAGCTACTGAGACCACCAACTGTTAGCATCCCACGAGCGCTCCTTTCTCTAAAGTATTACCTTTGCTCTAAAAGGTGCTACCTTACTTTATAAGATACTTCCTCCTTGAGTCAGAACTTGATCGGTGATTGACTGACGTAGGGTGCAAAATGCCAGCCCCTTTGCCTCCATGTGAGCCTGACTCTGCAGTACAGTTTGTACTCCAGAGCGCCCAATGGGATCAGGCTGAAGTGCATCTTCCATGGAGACCACATCCTACCCCTGCCCCATTGTGCTCCCTTTACTTCTTCACATATTTTACCTAAGTGCACCCTCTCCATAAATCTTTTGATGAGAGTCACCGTCTCAGGCCCTTCTAGGGCATCCCACTAAGCCAGAAGGATGAGGAGGGCAGTTGTTCTGCCAGCCAAGTGGGGAAACCGAATCTGTAACAAGGGAAGTGGCACCTCTCACACCATACTGTACAAAGTGCAATCTATTATTTGATTTTTTGCACAGGAATTATTGGGTGACCCAGAATACAGCAGGAGCTTAGTAAACTGTACCACCCTCCATGTGTAAAATGCCCTTCTCCTCCTGAACACTCTACTCAGGCTTTAGGACTCAGTTCTCATGTCACTGTCTTGGCAGGTGCTTCCCGCTGGCCCTGACTCCCTCCCGAGCCTGCACTGATCCAGTTTCTTCTTCACTTGAGCTTCCACGGTGGTTTACATTGCTCTCTGTCAGTGACATATCATCATGTACCATGAGGTGAGCTCTAATGTTTGTTGAATGCCCCGTAAATGCCCTAGCTTGCTTCAGACAAAGGGGATGAGGCAAGGCAATGTTCTATACCTGAGGTCATGTTTCTGAGGGTGGCTGTTTCTTTGCACTTTCTCCTCCCTAGTGAGGGCACCAAACTCCCCATCCACCCTTATTTCACACTGTCTGAGGATGGCAGGAATGCCCAGGGTCAACAGCCATTGCATTAGGTCTGTCTGGAAGTGGTGTCTCCAAAGGTCTGTCTCATAGGTGGGTGTAGTGATAGAAGGACACTGGCATTATCCTGGGAATCAGTGTCTCCTTGAACAAGACTGAAGAGGGAAGGTAGTTCATCTTCATGAACATCGAGCATCTTTGCTGAATTATGTGCTGAGTCATGCCAACACACAAGCAAGGATGTTATCCCATCATGGAGCTGGCTGTAAAATTGCTAGGGTGCCATGTTGTCTTGGTAACACACCACAGAGAAGCTTCCAGGCCTAAGAAGGCCTGAGCCAGGGGTAGGTCTGCTACAGCTGGGCTAGACGAGCACACTGCAGAGGTAGAGCCAGCTCCTGCAGATTCCAGGGCAGGGAGCTCTGGAGCCGAATGCACAATAACCAGCACACTCCCTTGAATCCCACTGTGCCCAGGGAGAGTCTACACATATTGCAAGACACATGCGAAAGCACATGCAGTGGTGTGTACACATGCAAGAGTGGGAAGCCCTGCCTGCAAGTCCGAGTTGAGACCTCGGGGCTACTCAGTACAGCCCCTAGGGGAAGGGACACCATAAAGCTGGCTTTAGGGAGCTTCCTTGACCCATAGGCTGGAGGCCCTGAACCTGTAGCTGCTTCTCCTCCTCACACCAAGGCCTGGAGTCTCAGGCTAAGAAGCCCTCATCCCAAGGTAGCTTGAGTTTTAGGTACACGCCCAAAGTCTAGTGGATGGACCAAAAGTGATGAGGAGGCCCATGGTCGCCCCAAAAACACCTCCTCAGACAAAGAATAGGGCTTGTTTGTGGGATGGTGCCGACAAACCTGTGAGAAGCCCAAACACACAGAGAGAGGTCAGCCCAAGCATGAGGAAGTGTTCTTCCTCAGCCTCAGTCAGCCGGTGGCTGTCACAGTCCTCCTGCCACTGGCCAAAACCCAGGGACAAGAAGAAGAGTTTGATGAGTGTATGAAAAGGATTCCGGAGAGAACATCCCTCATGTGCTCTGGAAACAATAAAGAAAAGTCTGTGCTAGTCAACACAGTGTGTGTGAGAACTGAGGTCCTGCATCTCCATCCAGTCTGGAAGGGGAGATTACGTCGTGAGCATAGTGCGGTCTCTTTCAGACCGACAGTTCTCGTTCTGAACTCCATGCAGGTCAGTTCTGCAGGCAGAACTAGCAACGGAGGGATTAGAACTCTCAGCCAGGGCTTGCAATGCTGTGGGAGATGGCAGGATCAGGTGCTGCATGGGGACTCGGACACAGGGCTGTGATCGTTCCTTGGTGGGTTCAGCCCTTCTCCAGGCCTGAGTCTCAGCCTGCCCGTGGGCCTCTGCAACCATGGGAAGAATAATAGACTTGGAGGCAGAAGACTGAGTGTGACTTCTACTAATGAGACACCATTTATTGGTTGTCAGATTTTAAGAAAGTAACGTTAGCCTCTTTCGTCATCTGCAGAAAGGGTACAATGACACTCCTGTTTCAGGGTTATGGTGATAACCAAATGAGATCACTTTTGAAAATGTACGTTGCATTCTGCCAACTACACAGTTAAAAAATGGCAACCGTTTAATAAGCATCTATTATCTGCTAAATTCTTCGTTAAGCGAAGTAGTGGTGATACAAAGATGAATAAGACAAAATCTCTTCCTTCCGATGGCCACACCACAGCTGCAGGTGATCAGATCACAGGCAGATTAGGATGTATTGCATGATATTTAAGTCCCTGCAAGAGGAATCTCAAATACGTCTGGAGCACAGAGGCCTGACTCTATTTCTCAGGTTTATAGAATTAGAACTAAAGTCAGTCCGAAGCTGGTCCTTGCCCTCCTGCGGAGATGTGTGGCTTCCTTAGTGCTGAGGCTGCAACAGGATTCAGACTTTCTGACTCCCAGCACAGAGGTGTTTTCTCTACATCACACTTTTTTGTTTTTCCATCAACATAAAGGCAGTAATTTTGGTTTCAGAGTCTAAATGAAAGCACTGGGGTTGACCTTTTGGGAAGCTACTATAGACCAAATACTTCTTTTTCCCCAAAGCATCATTTTTCACAACCCTAATTAGAGTTATTTTATAGCAGCCTAATGCCAAAGCACAGATTCCTAATACACTTTTCCTTTATGATCTAGTAATAAACATCTGATGCTTAGTTAAGTTGACAATCTAGTTCCTTCTCTCAAGAGAGAAAACAGTAACATTGCATCTGAAAAGCTGGCTCTCTGATTTGAGAAAAGTTGGTTTTTCATATTAGGCGGTTGAAAAGCTGAATAACGGAATAAACACCCCAGCTCCTTTTTTTGGAAGCTGGGGGGGGGGCTGCCCAATGGAAATGTGTTGTGGTGTTATCTTCTGTCCCAAATCGCTCTTGAAGAAAGGTTACAGATTTAAAGCAAATCATAGGGACTTCCCTGGAGGTCCAGTGGTTAAGACTTCACCTTCCACTGCAGTGGCTGCGGGTTTGATCCCTGGCCGGGAACTAAGATCCCACATGCCTCGCGACCAAAAAAAAAAAAAACAAACCAAAACATAGAACAGAAGTAATATCGTAACAAATTCAAAATTCAAATGGTCCACATCAAAAAAAAAAACAAAACACCTTTAAAATAAAAAAAGCAAATCATAGTTATGGCTGACTTCACTTGGAGAGTTGCCCAGGTCCGTGTTTTTTACCCAAAGCAAGAAATTATCTGCTGTATCCTTGATGCACTGACCTATTCCTGAGAGAGAGCTCAGGACTAGAAAAGGAGTCACATTATGATTAAAGCAAGACTAGGAACAATATTTAAAACTGATAAGAACAATTCAGCCAAATGGAAGCTGCCTAACACTTGGACACTCACTATCATCGTTCAGAGAGTATCCTTTACTTATGTTAATATAGAAAAATAAACACCGCTTCACGTTGCCCCATATCGTCAAAGCAAATACACAGTCGGAAGCATAATCCATTTACCTCCCTGCGTGTTCTTACTACTGAACCAAGCCATTTGGAGAAATTGTTTAGCTCAGCTCAGGGTGACTTTATCAATTGCTGATTCTAACCCTAATACCAACATTTATTAAGCTTCTACACTGGGCCAAGAACTGTGAATGCGAGGAAAGGGGTAACACTCCATTTCTCGGGGTCTTGCAATGTAACCAGAAATTTTTATGATATTTTATATTTATAGAGAGTATTTTATGTTTATCCATCCACTCGACAAATATTTATTAAGCACCTAATTTCTAAAAGGGATCAATACTGAACCTGAAAGAGACAGTTACTGCCCTATTTCTAATGCAGGAAGTCTGATAAAATAGTTAAATATGTGGTGTGCTAGAAGCTAATAAGTAATAGGAAGAAGAATAAAGGGGTCAAAGAAGGATCCAGAGTACTAAGGATGTGGTTGGGAGTATTACTCCATATTGAGTGGTCTTAGGAAGACCTCTTTGTTAAAAGACATACGAGAAATCAGAAGAAAAAGAGAAAGTCATGTGACTGTGAGGGAAAAGGTATTGTAGGCAGAGAAAACAAGTGAACAGAAAATGAGGGGGGAGTGTTCTTGATCCAGGAGTCTTGGACCAGCAAGGAAGTGGGTGTGGCTAGAGGGGGATGATGGGAAAAAGGGTGGGGAAGAGTTTATAGAGGCAAAGCTGCCAGATCAAGCCGGGCCTTGCAGCATCATTAAGATCTAGAAAAAGGGTACAGATGAACCGGTTTGCAAGGCAGAAATGGAGACACAGATGTAGAGAACAAACGTATGGACACCAAGGGGTAAAATGGAGGGGGGAAGTTGGGATGAATTGGGAGATTGGGATTGACATATATACACTAATGTGTATAAAATAAATAACTAATAAGAACCTGCTGTATAAATAATAAATAAAATTAAATTTAAAAAAACCAAAGATCTTGGCCATGACTCTGAAGGCTCTGGGAATTATAGGAGGGGGTTCAGCAGAAGAGTGACATGATCTGGCTTAAATCTGAGAAAGAATGCTCTGGATACTTTTGAAGAATAAATGGTAGGGTGACAGATAAGCAGAGAAACCAGATTAAAAACAAATAAACAAAAAACCAAACGATTGCAGTAATCCAGGCAAGAGACGCTGGTGGCTAGGACCAGGGTGATAACAAGGGGAGAGGCTAGATTTTGGATGTATTTTTAAGATGGAGACAAGAGGATTTATTGATGGATTTGCTATAGGGATTGGCTTCTAGGTGTGGGTATAAATACCATAACTCCCTCGCGTCCTGGCCACAATAATTATACAATTTTTTTGAAGTGATTAAGCTTCCCTTGCTCACTGTAGTGGCTGATGGCGCCCTTTATGGGTTTCCTTTCCCTTCATTTCCTCATCTCCCTACCAGTGTTACCTTCAGGTCCTAAGTAGAATTTTGCACAACAGTGGTCTCAGTAATTGTTTCTAGAAGAACCTAAAACTAAGACAGCAAATACAATTTAAATGGAGATTAGACCATCTCTGTTGCCCTTTTATATTAATAGAAGTTCTGTTTTTCGCTGGTGATTGCAGCGTTGACCTGTGTGGTGGTGGAGAATGGCCAGCTCTAATTTTTAATTTGCATATCCTGTCACCCAGAAGATGAACGCAGGTCTTGCCTTTCCTGCACACCTTCAGGAAAAGTCACTGATTTGTGTCCCTTTTGTCATCTCATTTCAACAGCAAGGGCTCAGGTCACTGGGCCTGATGGGGGCACAGCTACTGCTAGCAAGGGGCAGTGATAGGCAGTGATACAACTTCACTTTCCTCTTTATTCAGTAGGGAGCACACTAGAGTAAGCAAGGCAACTCTTTCCATTTTTTTTTTTTTTTTTTTTTTTAGCTGTATGCGGGCCTCTCACCGCTGTCCAATTTTAATTTAAATTAAAGAGCATTTGTGTCTCTGGCCAAGCTCTTGTAGCCATTCTCTCCGAGTTAATAATGGTGGGTTGAGCAAAAGGGGCTCTGATGTTCTGTGCTCCCCTCTTCTCTGGGTAAAGACCTTCCGTGGTCATTACTGATAACCTCATCTCTCGTAGATGGATCCTAATATCACTATGAAATGCCTCCATAAGAGAAACACCGTCACAGAGAATGCAGTGAGAGGGTTTCCAAGACCTTAACTACTTAAAGAGGTTTTAAGTAGTTCCATCTTTGGTGGTTAAATAGGCACATGACTGAGAAATAAAGTTCTGAGGAAGGGAATTCACGTTTCTTAAGCACCTACCATAAATCATGTGAAGCTTCAGATTCTTTCTTATATTTTGTATTACACAATTGCCCTTAAAATTAACAGATGAACAAATAGATCTCAAAGAGATTAAGTGACTTGCCCAGCACAACAAGTGGTGGGGCCAATATCTGAGTAGAACCTGCTCTGATTTCAAAGCCGTGATTTCATAACAACAACATCCTGCTCAAAAGTAGATGGTAAAAAGAAGCAATGTCTCAACGTGAATTTGTTTCTACTTTCCCAAAAGTGAAGAGATGCTGAGACAAGGTAACAGGGGACTTTGAGCCAAATGAGAAGGGATGGAGGGTTTTTGTTTTTCTCAGACTCAGAATGCATTCAGGGAAAGGAATGAGTGTCCTAAAAATTAACTCCAATTAAAGGAGACAACAGAGACTGTCCCTCTGGCAGGGAGCTAAGAGTGACACAGGCAGAAGGCATGTGTGACCAGAATCCAAGGAGGATGATGCTATCAGACCTGTTGTCCCCAGACAGCAAGAGGTTTCACAGTTTTCTGGACACAGGAGCCATTCCCTGTAGTCCTGGGCATGCAGCCCAGAGGGAGGCTGGTTGGTAAAGACTGTGGCAAACCAGGGAATCTGCTTAACCTCTATACTAGATACTTCATGTAGCATAAAAAACTATTGCAAAATTTTGGAGCTTAAAACAACCAGTGTTTATTTAGCTCAGTATTCTGTGGATCAGTTAGGTGGTTTTCCAGGACTAGGTTGGCTTGACTGATCTTTACTGGGATCCCTCAGGCATTTGTCATCACCCGGCAGGTGAGCTAGTGGCTGCATAGGATAGCTTCGCTCATATATCTGGCAGTTGGTCAGCTTTTGTCCAGGTTGACAGAGGTGACTGCAGCCTATGTCATTCTTTATTCAGCAGGTTAGTCCAGGATACTTCCCCTGATGAGAGAACTAAGGTACCAGGAGCAACAAGAGAGGGCAAGTCTCAATGGACAAGTTCCCCCCCGCCCCCGCCAAGATAACATCTTGAAAAACTATAATACAATATCCCAACCAGGATAACAACTTTGACACAATCAGGACAGGACTTCATTACCACAAGGATCACTCTTATTGCCCTTTTGGAGCCACATCTTACTGCTCTCCTGCCCCCACTTCTTCCTTAACTCGTGACAATCATTGGTTTGTTTTCCATTTCTATCATTTTGTCATTTCAAGAATGTTATATAAATGGAATCACAGAGTTTAAAACTCTGCTTGAGATTCATCCAGGTTGTTGCATGTAGCAATAGATATTTCCTTTTTACTGTTGGGTAGTATTCGTGATATTGCATTTTAACTATTTACCCGCTGAAAGACCTCTAGGTTGCTTCCAGATTTGGCATATTTTGAATAATGCTGCTGTAAACTTTTGTGCACAGGTTTTATGGGGACATAGTTTTCATTTCTCTGGGATATTTGCTCAGGAGTGTAATTGCCAAGTCATATGATATTTGCATGTTTAATTTTTAAAGAATATTTCAAAATCTCTTCCAGCATCAGTGTACCATTTTACATTCCACCCAACAATGGATAAGTGATCCAGTTTCCCCACATCCTCAACAACACTGAAGTGTTGTCTGAGAGGTCTGTAGTGATATGTTATTTTGGTATTAATTTGCATTTTCCTAATTGTTAATGATGCTGAACGTCTTTTCATAGGCTTATTTTCCATTTGCATATCTTCTTTGGTGAAATGTCTCTTTATGTCTTTTTTTATATAAATTTATTTATTTATTTTTACTTATTTATTTTTGGCTGTGTAGGGTTTTCATTGCTGCGCACGGGCTTTCTCTAGTTGCCGCGAGTGGGGGCTACTCTTCGTTGCAGTTCGCGGGCTTTTCGTTGCGGTGGCTTCTCTTGTTGTGGAGCATGGGCTCTAGGCACGTGGGCTTCAGTAGTTGTGGCACGTGGGCTCAGTAGTTGTGGCGTGGCATGTGGGATCTTCCCGGACCAGGGCTTGAACCTGTGTCCCCTGCATTGGCAGGCAGATTCTTAACCACTGAGCCACCACGGAAGTCCCTCTCTTCATGTCTTTTGTCAATATTCTATTTGGATTTTTTTAAACCTGTTGAGTTTTGAGAGTTCTTTATGTAGTCTATATACTAGTCATTGTCAGTTATGTGGTTTGCAAATGTATTCTCCCAGTATGAAGCTTATCTTTTCATCTTCTTCACAGGGTCTTTTATAGAGCAAAAGTTTTTAATTTTGATGATGTCAAGTTTATCAACTTAAAAGAATACCTGGATGGGTGGGATTGGGGGGGTAGGGTGGGAGGGAGGTCCAAGAGGGAGAGCATATACGTATACATATAGTTGTTTCACTTCACTGTACAGCAGAAACTAACACAACGTTGTAAAACAATTATGCTCCAATAAAAAGTTTTTTAAAATATCATTCTTTTGGTATAATGTATAAGAACTCTTTACCAAGGGCTAAGTTTTGAAGATTCTATTTTATGTTTCTTTCTGGATTGTTTCCTACTAAAAGTGTGGTTTTATGTTTACACGTATGATCTATTTTGAGTTAATTTTTGTATCAGTTGTGGGATTTGGGTCAAGGTTTTATTTTTGGTCTGTGGATATCCAGTTGCATCATTTGTTGAAGAGATTATCCTTCCTACACTGAATTAATTTTGCACCTCTTTTTTAGAAAAGCTGTTGGCTGTACTTGTGTTGGGCTATTTCTGAGTTCCCTATTTTATTGCATTGATATATGTGTCTATCTCTCTGCCAATACCACAGTCTTTATTACTGTAGCTATGTTATATAATAAGTGTGGAAGCCAGGTAGACTTATTCCTCTATTTTTATTATTCTTTTCAGAATTGTTTTAATTATTCTATTTCTTTTGCCTTTCCATATATATTTAAAAACAATATTTATTTTTCTATAAAAAAATCTTGCTGCAATTTTTATTGTAATTTTGTTGACTATAATAATTTGTAGAAAATTAACATCTTTGTTGAGTCTTTGAATCTATAAACACTGTATGATTCTTCATTTGTTTAGAACTTCTTTGATCAGCATTTTATAGTTTTAAGCATACAAGTACATGTTTTGTTAGATTTACACTGAAGTAATTCATTTTCTGAGCAATTATAAATTGTATTGTGTTTTTAATTTGAGTCCAATTGTTCATTGCTAATATATAGAAATATAATTTATTTCTGAATATTTATCTTCTACCCTGTGACCTTGCTGAACTCACTGAACTCACTTATTAGTTCTAGAAGACTTTTTTGTGGGTAGATTTTTGGGAGTTTTCTATGTAGATAATCATGTTATATGCAAATAAGTACAGTTTTATTCCTTTCTTTCTCCTTTGTCTTTCGTTTCCTTTTCTTGCATTATTACACTGGCTAAAACGTCTAAAACTAGGTTGTATAAACGTGGTGAGAGCAGACATTCTTGTCTTGTTCCCATTTTAAAGGGAAAACAATCAGTCTTTCACCATTAAACATATTATATTATTCATACATGTTCCTTATCAAGTTGAGAACATTCTCCTCTATTCCTCATTTTCTGAGAGTTTTTATTATGAATTAGTGTTAATCTTTCATCAGATAGATGCTTTTTCTATATCAACTTACAGGATCATGTGATTTTTTAGTCTATTAATACGGTGATTACATTGAATGATTTTTGAATTTTGAAACAGTCTTATCGCCAAAATTCACCTCACACAGTAACGGTGTGCAGTCCTTTTTATGTATTTCTGAATTCTGCTTGCTAATATTTGGTTAAAGATTTCTGTCTACATTTCTGAGGGGAACTGGTCTATAGATTCTTTTTTATAAACTTTTGTTTGATTTTGGAGGCAGAGTAATACTAGTTTTCCTGTAAACAGTAGTCACAGAAGCACTTTTAAAATCTCTGCTTATATCAGGTTTTTACTGTCTCAGGAGTCACAGTCACAAGACAAGTCCTAAATGGTGGAGAACTGACTCTACTACGTGATGGCAGAAGTATGTAGATGCAGGAAGGGGAGGAATTAGAGGAATTAGCAACCACTTTTATAAGCTCTCTTATCTATCCAAACCTCTCTGATAGATAAGAGAGGAGGAGATGAGAAGAGAGTTGTACAGCAGAAGAGAAAGAGAGAGAGGCAGAGAGAGGGAAAGAGTGGGAGAGAGGAGGAGGGAGAGAGAAAAGAGGTATCAACAAAGTTGTTAGGAAGAACAAAAGAAAAACTATCATCGATAACACAATTGTCAAGAAAGTCAGTTAAAGCTGCACATTGCACAAGTGGGTAACAAGAAAGTGCGTAACCAGCCATTAAAGATGTGGAATACAGAATTTTGTGTAGGGGGTAAGAAGAACATGGGCATAGGGATACGGCATGGCCAAGGTACCCCTTATGGTCTTTCCCAGTTTCTTATCCCCTAGTATGATGAAAATGTTTCACTGTTTCTAATGTTGCAGAATGAATGGAACAGTAGCTAATTTTGTGTACTTTTAGAATGGATTATGATGTTTTTTAAGTTTCTGAGATCTAATTTTTTTTTCCACTTACAGAACGTCCAAGTTCTCCCACGTTATGTCTGTCAGTGACTGGGAGTAATTAGAGATAAAGTTTGAGATTCCTTGTAACTTTCTTCCTAAAAGCAAACCTCAGACTGTTCTGTTTCCTGTTGATTCATCCATTTTCCAAAGCAGTATTTTCTCAGTTCAGTGGGCAGCATGAACATTTCCACAGAAGCTAGGAAGGTTCACTTCAAATGAGAAGTGACCAACCTCACCACCATGATATAGCCCAGACTGTCATGTCCAGGGGCATCTTGACACCAGAAACCTCCGGCAAGTGATTATAAAGTGCTTCATTCTGCTTCTGGGTTTCAAAATACCATGTGTTAAGTGATATCTTTGTGTTAAATAGTGTGCTATGTACTCTAGATAAAATGTCTCACCTACTTTGATGTAAGTATTCTAATCACCATTTCACAGGGAAGGGAACATATTTAGAGGAGTTAATGGCTATCAGAAGGCACATTAACACTGATATAATTAGGAATAAACCTGAGTTCTCTCTGGTTCAGAGGTCAAGCCACTTCAGCACAATGTCATATTGTCTCCCCCTATGAATCTCAAATGGCAACAACAGAAAGTCCAGGATTCTAGGGCTGAGGGACTTGATTACACAGTTTTGAAACTTTAAGCCATAAAGTAAAATTTATGATAGTGAAGTTGAACATCAAAAATATAAAGAGGGGCTTCTCTGGTGGCACAGTGGTTAAGAGTCCGCCTGCCGATGCAGGGGACACGGGTTCGTGCCCTGGCCCGGGAAGATCCCACATGCCGCGGAGCAGCTAGGCCCATGAGCCATGGCTTCTGAGCCTGTGCGTCCGGAGCCTATGCTCCTCAACGGGAGAGGCCACAACAGTGAGAGGCCCGCGTACCAAAAAAAAAAAAAAAAAAAAAAAAAAAAATATATATATATATATATATATATATATATATATATATATATATATATGGAGAGGTTGGAAAGGCTACATACTTCCAAGGATGCTCAAACATAGCATTTTAGTGATAGAAGTTTGAGAAACTTTATCAGAATTTTCAGCAGTCTTAGACACCTCTAAATGCTGCAGTGCATTCTTATTCTGAGCTTAAATTAATTAATACTGACATACTGCTCCAAGATACAAGAGTCAGAGTAACTTTACAAATAAAAATCCTCATCTTGTTTCTCTTGACGACTTACTTGTCCTGTTCAGGCCAGTATTAGAGCAAATACATCTTTCTGTAGCATCTCGAGTAATGGCAAATCTTTCATCCAACCAATAAACGCTAACATATTTGAAATTAATAACTACAGAATGTCTGAAGCTTAGCTCTTTCTGAAAATAGATATTACAACTCTTACAATTCTCCTGCAGTTATAAGGACATCAAAATTGTGAGAAAGGAATCATTAAATCAACAAATCATAAATTACTGCAGACCAATTGCGATTATCTGCATATATGTGGGATTTGAGAACTGTCCCTTCTTTCAAAGACCCATTGACAGTGGGGATCCTATGGCAGGGGTGCTTTGGAAAGAGACAGAAAAGAAAATGAACTCCCAAGACTGGGAGATGAAAAGGACCCTAGAGATTATGTTTATCCATTGATTGCTTCATTTATTGGCATGCTCAGTCATGGTAGGCATCATAGCACAGTGGATTCCTGCAGACAGTTTTCATATCTAACTCTTCCACTTCCTGTTTATATTGCTCATCCTTTCTGAGCTTGAGTTTTCTCATCTGCAAAATGGATTTTCTTATAGAATGATTCTCTCATCATTATGAGATAATCTTCTTTATCCCTGGTTGTATTCCTTGTCTTGAAGTCTACTTTGTTTGATATCAATATAGCTACATCTGCTTCCTTTTATGCTTAAAGTTTGCATGTATATCAGTTTCCATGCTTTTATTTTCAGTCAGTCTATGCCTTTATATTTGAAGTGTGTCTTGTAAACAGCATATAGTTGAGTCTTTTTATTCATTCTGAAAATTTTTGTATTGAATTGAATGTTCAGACTATTTATATTTAATGTAATTATTGTATGGTTGGAGTTAAATCTACCGTCGTGTCCTTTGCGTTCTATTAGCTGCTCTTTTTTTTTTCTTTTCTTTTTTTCTGCTCCATTGTTGTCTTCCTTTGGGTTAACTAAGTATTTATTTGATTACTCACTTTTTTAGAAATTATTCTATCTCCTTTACTTTTTTTTAGGCCAAATAGGGTTTTTAAAAATTTTTGTTTTTATTTTTTTGAGATGTTTATCTCAGTGGTTAGGATGTAACTTACGATAGCTATTTCTTAATCATAAAATTTTCACACAACATAATGAATAATCTACTATTGCTGACATCATGTTCAATCCAAATGGATGGAACATTGTTTTTGCCCTAAAAGGCACTGAGAATTTAATGGGGGAGTATAATATATAGCCTACCTAAAATGACATATGTCAAAATGGAAGTATATACGAGTATGTTCAAGAAAGCATTTAAACACAGGGTATGTAGGGTTTGGAGAGGAAAGATGAGAAAGAGATTCTTCCGGTGACATATTGAGAAGGATGGTTTATTTGCAAGTGTTCACATACAGAGAGGGAAAAGTCACATTAGCAAACTCTGATTATTATAACTGGATTAAAATGTGACATATATGTGCATGTGTGAAGAAGATGGGGAATGAAAATGGCACATTACAGATCACGTGGTATTCTAAGATCAATCTAGGGAATCTGTACTTCATTTTAGTGGTGATGAAGGAGGAGTTCCTGGAGGATTTTAAATCGTTTGGGTGAGATGACCTGATGTATATTTACAAAAATCACACTGGTGATTGTGTAATGGATGTTGACTGGAGTGAGAGAAGCAGAAAAGCCGCACTCTCTTTTGTACATAAAGAAAATGAGACTCAGAGAACTGATATAATTTACTTAAGTCACACATTACTAAAAGGTGAGCATGGCATAGACAATCCTGATAAGCAAAACATTTTTAACATGGTTGTATTCACCTGGTAATTTTTTCAATTACATATTGCATATTCACATAATAAATGCTTTTGATGTTAAAAGTGTTAATATAATATGGTTGCTTCACAATACAGATACATTGATATTTGAAGTCAAAACTACACTGACCTGAGTGGGAGAGATGTCTTAGTGTATGTTTACATAAGTCCTAAAGGGCAGAAGGAAAAATGGTGGAGTCATCGAAGTCATCCAGTGGCTGGTTTAAGAGGACAAACTTTCTGTTCCAAACCTAATCAAGTTAACGAATACATTTTTAACCTGTTCCCTGAATAGATTTCATATACATTGTGTCAGCCAAGTCATTTTAACTGCTTTTTGCCCTTCTTCCATCTTAAGCTAGATATATGATTGACTGGAGACTACATTTGATTGACAGATATAACAATTTAAATGTAAACACTTTATTAACCTGCAAAAGCATCTTAATAAAAAAACGTGATGGGGATAGACATAAAAGGTAGATGAGTTGATTTTGAAGCCAATAGAATTGTAGCTTAATGTGGCAGAAGCAGTGAATCAATTGGAATGCTATGAAAATAGCTCCAAAGATATTTTCTCCACACTCTTTAAATCAGCAGCTCCCTGCAAGTAAGCAGTGCTAAAGGATTATGCAAAGGCTTAATGTTTTCTTGCCCTTTATAGGATTTTAACCTGAGTCATTATATCTAGATGAGTTGATGGGCAAAAAGAAGCAGTTTTGGTAATAAGGCCAAATGCACCTGGTGTCAGCAGAGACCATGCGTAAGACAGGAACTCCCACCCCAGCCCTGGATAGTGTTTGAGATTCTTCTACCGCCAGGAGAGCTCTTCCTGGTCTCTTGCCCTGTTTCTCACTGACAAACTAGCTGGTCTGCAGTTCAGCCTACATCACCAGTGAATCTATACATCTCCTCCCAGTTGTCTTTCAACACAAATTCCACTGTTTTAAAGACCATTTTTAGGCTTGACCTTCTCCATGCTCTGTTGCAAATGAACTCAGTTTCTTTGGGGAGGTATATAGAATTCTGGTCTATGGCCTGCTTCTTCCTTCAGGAAATATCTCTGACCCAGAGCTCTCCTGCTGGGGTGGGGAAAATGGTACATTAATGTCTAGGTGACAACCCTGCTGTAAGAGCTAAGACTCCATGGATGGGGGATCAGCAGCCCCGGTCTCCTCAGCTTGTCTCTTTTGGGGTGGCTCCTCCAACCTACGAGATGGAGAAGGGGCAGTCAGGGCCCTGGGTATTCCCAGCTATGCCAGACCTAAGATGGAGCTCCATCTCCTGAGGGGGCATTGGGGAGAAGAAGGATGCCCCTACCTCTGGGCTGTACTCACCTAGAACTTAACCTCAACAACAGGTAGCTGGGGCAGGCTGAGAACTGCTGGCATTCTACCCTTCCCAAGGAGGTAGCCCTCTGACTGGGAGCTGGGGGGAAGGGTCCCCACACTTTTGGCCATACCAGTCTGTGTGATCAGGCCACCCAAGATGGCTGTTCTTTTGCTCTCTGTACATCCCCTGCTGGACCAGTCGCTGCTCACATGACTGATCTTCCCTCTTAGTCTTAAAGCCTAGTCAGTAAATGCCTAGGTACTTGCCCCGTCCCAGCTAGTGATTGTTCTCCTCTTAAAATCAAAACTGTCTCCACTATGGTAGTTTATCAAAGGGACAGTCAGAGGCATACCCCTCTGCTGGTTTCCCTGGTAGTGGATGAGCCAACCTGATGTCAGTTCCCTCCTGTAAGTGGTAATCTCCCTCTTGCCCTGGGAGCCAAGACTACTGCCATGTCCTGCCCACTGTCTGCCACACCATGTGGGGTGTGGCTCCAGGACCTTGCTTCAGATGTGTAAGATCCCCCATCCATTAAACAATTGATGTCTCTGTTGCTGTCTCAGGGCTTTTTCTTTAGTTTTGAGGATGGGCAAGTATAGGGCTTGCAGGCCTGTGGAGTGCAGCCCTGCACAGTCCTAAGTGGAGTTTCTGTCCTACTGAGTTGGGAGGAGGAAAGGAGGGTTTTGTTTCCAATACCACAGACTCACACAGTTCTTACAGAGTGTGAGCAGATTTTCTTGATTGTTTATTTGCTGTATACCCATAGGACCATTTCAGAAGACTTAATTTCTTTTTTTAAAAATATTTGTTGTCAGTTTCACTGGGGAGAGGCCATGAGGAGCTCTTCGTGCTGTCCTGCAAACTCCTCTCTGTATTATTTCTTACAACTGCAGTCTACTGTTGACTGGAAAAAAAACATACGACCTGAAAGTTGAGAATTTTGTTTTATTTGGGACATTACTAAGGACTATAGCCTGGGATGGCAGCCTCTCAGATAGCTCTGAGTGTTCCCATAGAGGTAAGGGAGAAGCCAGGATATATAGGAGTTTGTAAAAAACAAAAACAAAAACAAAAACAAACACATAGTCAAATATCAAAAGATTACGGCAAATCACAAAAAAACCCTATCTCAAGTTCATGATTTCAGTGCTTTTCTCTTTATGGGAAGATGCATGAGTCTGGGCTTATTGAAACCATCCCTTTGATATTCATCTTAATTATCTAGGGCCAGTATCCTATGTTTCTCCATTCTGAATTCCCCTCAGGGTGCAAGGTCTTGGGATGGTGGTGCTGGCCACAACATCCTTTGTTTACTGAAATGGCAGGCAACATTCTTTGTCTACGCTACAATTATTCAAAAAAAATTTTTTTAAGTTCAATCAAAAGAAAAAGAACAGCATGGAAATGGTGTCTTAGATTAGTTCCAGGGCAGATTTTTTTTTTTTTTTTTGCGGTATGCAGGCCTCTCCCTGTTGTGGCCTCTCCCGTTGCGGAGCACAGGCTCTGGACGCGCAGGCTTAGCAGCCGTGGCTCACGGGCCCAGCCGCTCCGCGGCATGTGGGATCTTCCCGGACCGGGGCACGAACCCGTGTCCCCTGCATCGGCAGGCGGACTCGCAACCACTGCGTCACCAGGGACACCCCAGGGCAGATATTTTTGTGCAAGTGATTCTTTGGGTGGGGCTTTCAGGATTAGGGGAGTAAAGAAAGGAGAAGGGGCAGGGGGAGACCTCAGCAAGGATGTGGTCTCAGCTGGAAACCAGCTTCCAGTTGATCCCATTGGAGTTCCAGAACATGATTTACACTGTAAATTTGTCCCCATTTTGAGACAGGTCAGTCATTCATTAAATTCAGGTTATCCCTGAGAGATGACTGCCTCTTTGGCAGGGTGGCTCATAGATGCCAAGCACATGCACCTGGAGAAAAGGCCAGCTGTGGGCTATTCGTAGCCAACACAGGTGGGGGGCAGGTACACTCACCAAGTAAAGGGGATGTGAGTGGCACATCAAGAGCATCTATTTCTTCTAGACATTCATTTATTCTGTTATTCATTTATCAAGTTGAACACTTTCAGGGGCTGGAGATACTGAGATCAATGAGAATCAATCCGTGCCTTCTGTATGTCAAGAAAGTGATGGAAATAGCGAGTTGTTATGAGAATAGGGCAAGCCAGGTGAATAGAACAGTCCCTTTTGCCCTATGGCATATAAAACATACTGTCAACTGAAAAAACATGTACAACCTAAAAGTTGAGAATTATGTTTTATTTGGTTGACAAAACTGAAGACTTAAGCCCAGAAGACAGCCTCTCAGATAGCTCTGAGGGACTCCTCCAAAGAAGTAAGAGAGGAGCCAGGATATATGGGGAATTTTTGCAACAAAAACCAAGTAGTTGGAACATCAAAAGTTTACTATTAATTAAAGAAAACCAGACATCTCAAGTTAAGGATTTAGTGCTTTTCTATGTATGGGAAGATGCAAGAGTCTGGGCTCTTTGAAATCCTTTGATATGCACCTTAGGTATCTGGGGCCAATATCCTGTGCTTTCCCAGCCTGGGTCCCCTCAGGATGCAGCACCACTGGGGCAGCGGTAGTGGCTGATGGCTTGATGGCCACAACATCCTTTGTTTGGTGATATGGCAGGCAACATTTTTTCATCCACAATATATAAACATATATAAAGCAATACAGCTGAATTGGCAGCTCTAAGGTGCTCCTTTCCCATTGAGGAAACAAGTCATGGCATCGTTCAGTAATCTCACGTTTCGTTTTCTCACTCACTCGTTTAACAAAGAGCTAATGGGCACCTTGCTAGGCACCATTGCCATGAAAAAATAAACCAAGCCCTGAGCTTAAGGCGCTAATTGCAGTGGGAACACTGAGGAAGAAGTGGGTGAATGCAGAACAATCCAGGAAGCGCCGTGAGGAAGGTCAGTTTCAGGAACAATAGATGCTCAGGGGAGGCACTGCTTCCTGGCTGAGAACTTGCCCAAATCCTTTGATTTCTAATTCAGCGCTCTTTTCCTAAACTACAAACAGAAACACTGGAGGGGAGAGGGTTCTTGAGGAATTCCCCAGGGTTTACATTGACTCATAATCGTGCTAAGTACCTCAGCCATCACATTATGCACTGCTAGAGTAAACTCACTATTAAAATTTACCGTGGTTATAAATAAAAAATCGTGTTGTTTTTACTTCCATAAATTTAACTCTGCCTTCTGAAATAAATATAATTACATTTATTGGCACACTTAGAATGGGTAACCTTGTGAAAGTTATGCCTAAGTGTTAAGAGAGACAGCAGGGGAAAGAAGCTGAGGGGAAGAACACACAGGATATTATAACAATTAGAAAATGATTTTTATATTTACTAGCAAAACATTATGAAAGCATGTTCTAAATATCTTTCTTCACAGCATTTTGATCAAATTACCTGTGTAGCTGAACCCCTCCTAAGTGTTATTTTCCTATCAATTTAAATCAGAGAAATATTATAAAAATGAAAACACATTCAATACAAAACAAGGAAAATGTTTATGCTATTTTATAAAATTTTTTTTCTATTTTATAAAATTTTATAAAGTATTCTATAAAATTTCTTATTTTTACTATATATCAATTAGTCTTACTTGGCTTTTCTCTTTTGAAGTATATATATATATTTAATAATATATTTATTAATTCTATGACATTTGAATTAATGCTTATAGTCATTTTAATTTTATTGTGAATTAGGAGTAAAAAATATATCCTTGATGAGTACTCTTTTAAAGAGATGAGAATGTATTTTTTGTCACATTTTCTTTTCCATTTATAAGAAATTGCCTATGGAGAAGAAAGTACAGGCACACTGACTTTCAACTATATATAAGGATATGTTCTAAAATCAATTGAAATAAAACTGTAGTTTATTTTCCTGCTAACTGGTATAAGTAGATGGAATGTGGGCATTTCCTAGGGTTGCCGTTGAAAAGTACCACAAACTATGTGCCTTGAAATGGCAGAAATGGACTGTCTCAAAATTCTGGAAGCTAGAACTTCTAAGTTAATATTTGAAGTTCTCTAATCACTTATGTATTCTCTAAGGATGGGGTACTAAAAATGCTTCACCTATAGCTATAGCATCCTCAACAGAATATTTTCTAGTTACTATAAATAATTATAAATATATTTTCATTGGGGAAATATATGGCAGCCTATATATGTGGATTAGTTAGGAAGATTCTACAGGCATCTCTGCCCTTATAAGAATCGCATGAGGTGATTTTAGCAGCCTGTGATCTCAGACTGTACTTCTTGGTTTAAGGCTCAGATTTGGCCCTGTGTCTCTGTAACTAGGAGATGATTTTGTTGTTTAATCAGACCATTAAATTAGCCTAGCTAACCATAAAATATTGCATCTTCCTCAAGAGAATCGTTTCTGCAAGATACTTTTCAGAGCACTTAGTTTCACAACTGAAACTTTATCAAGGTTACAATAAATGTTTTATAACAAAAACAACAACAATCGAAGTGTCAGTAGGGTTGCTTTTTTTTCTGAGGGATCTCAGGAAGATACTACTCCATGCCTTTCTCCTATCTTTTGTTGATGTCTCCCAATCCTTGGTCTTCCTTCTCTTATAGGTGCGTCATTCCAATCTCTGCCTCCTTCAAATGGCATTCAGAAAACAAGATGTCTGCTTCCAAAACATAATGGTGGACTTGTGTAGGATAGACAATCCCATTCCAAAAGGGAGAAATTCAAAGGAAAAAAGGCATCACAGTTCTAAAGCAAGTTTGCAGCTCAGCGGGGCAAATTCCATTAGGTTCCAGGACCTGAGAATACTTCTCTGTGACTTGATGCTCTGTCCTCTGGCTTTGCTGGAGCGGCCCCACCCCCATTGGTTCTGGGTCGTCCTGCCCTCTGGAGACTAGGAGGTCCCCTTGGTCCAGGTCTCTGAATCTGTGGCTCTGTCCTAAAAGTCATTCTTCCTTCATTTCATCTCATCTTCGTCCTTCTCAGTCTAGGCATGCAGTATTTCTGCTAGTATAAAATTCTCAAAACCTTCTTGGTCTTCTTTGGATATTGAGAGGATTACAAAATAAGACAAGGGGTCCCTACAGATCCTTCTTGGAGAACCACATCTTTATTCCTAGTTACTGCTGAGATGGTTGATTGGAGATTGATTGGATCAATGAGTCACATACCTAATATCTCTAGCAAATGGTTGTCCAGCCACAATTTTGACCCTGTTCCCAGAGCATGCTATCTGGGTATTCCAAATCATTAAGCACTTGTTCCTTTCTGCTTAGCAGTTCTTTGATTTGTCTCTTTTCTTTCACTTATTATAAGCAGCAAGGAGAAACCGGCCCACTTCTTCCACTCTTTGCTTGGAAATCTCTTCGGCTAAGTTTCTAAGTTCATCACTTGTTTTTCATAAAACAGCAGAGCAAAATTCAGTCACGTTCTCTGTCACCAGAAAGACAAGAAGGATTCTCTCTCCTCCAGCATCCAATAATATTTTCCTCATTTCCATCTGAGACCTCACCAAGACCATATTTAATGCCCATATATCTATCAACAATCTCTTCGAGGCACTGTAGGCTTTTCCTATCATGCCCCTCAAAATTCCTCCAGCCTCTACCTATTACTGTATTTCAAAGCCACTTCCACATTTTTAGGTATTTGTTACAGCACCACCCTACTTCTTGGCACCAAAATCTGTATTCGTTTCTTAAGCCTGTCATAACAAGTTACTACAAATTGGATGGCTTATAATAACAGAAATGTATCACCTCACAGTTCTGGATGCTAGAAGTATGAAATTAAGGTATTGGGCAAGGTTGGTTCCTTCTGAGAGCTCTGAGGTGAAATTGGATCCGTGCCTCTTTCCTTGCTTCTGATGATGCCTGGCAATCCTTGGTATCCCTTGACTTGTAGCTGCACCATTCCAATCTCTGACTGCATCTTCACAGCATTCTTCTGTATCTCTGTCTTCACATGGCCATCTTCTTATAAAGTCACAATCCTATTACATTAGGGACTTACCTTATTCCAACACAACCTCATTTCATCTAGTTACATATGTAGCAACCCTATTTCCAAATAAGGTCACATCCTGAATTACTAGGGGTTTGGACTTCAACATACCTTTTGGGGGTACAAAATCAACAGTTTTAGAGAAGAGAATATATTTTTCATCACCGCCTTTTCTTTTTTCACTAATAAAAACTCTATGGCAAAGGAGGTCCAGGCAAATCAACCTTGTACTATATCAAGAATGTGTTGTAAAATCTGTTAATAAAACAGAACAAAGCAACAACTGTAATTCTTTTTCTTGCTAAATGGTAGAAGTGGATTGAAATGAGTATTTATTTTGATACCTTTCTGAAATCTTATAGAATGATAGGAAAGGGATAAAATAAAATAGAAATAATTTATGATAAAGAATAAGGGAGAGGAAATGAGAGCCATCAAATTCAGGAAGCTGGAGAGGAGATAGAGGAGCAATCATGGACTTAACAGACCTGGGGAAGCTGAACCCTAACTTGACAGTGTAGAAGCCTAGAGGCCAGTCTATTCATAATACAGAGCCTCCCCTACTGCATACAGACACAGACCCTTGTGATTGGAGTTTTCAAGAACATCCAAAAGTTGGGGAGCAGGTGGACTAACAGCAGGAGGACTGAATGAAAGTCTTTATAAAACCAGTTAGGCACCCAGATCCCTTCCCTGACTGTGCTCACCTGGGCATCCACTTCCCTATCTCAGCAGAGGGCTGGAGGCTTATTGGCTGGAAAGTTGGAGACAGAGGGACTTTGGTCTTGGGGAATCCAACACTCACTTGAGTGTAAAAGCATAGAATGAAATCATGGAGTTGAAATGATAGTCAAAAAATGCTGGAAACCAACTTATACTCCCTGTCAAGAGAGGATTTCCCTCTGGAGAAACTAATGAGTCCAAGAAAACAGAGTTATAGAAAGTTGTGGGGTCCCCCCCAAATCGGGGGAGCCAAACTACCACCCGGTAAATCTACACATGGAAAGCCATATCCTCACACACGGGTGGCCAAGCAAGTTCTTGCAATGTAAACACTAAAGCAAGGACCACCACACAGTTGAGGAAAGCCCAGAATCACAGTCAGAGGCCAAAACAAACAATGAAAATAAGAAAGAAGAATTAGAGATAATGCAGAAGGCAGAAGGAAACTTTAAAAATACTTTTGTGTACTGTTGGTGGGAATGTAAATTGGTATAGTCATTATTCAAAACAGTATGAAGGATCCTCAAAAAATAAAAACTAGAACTACCATATGATCCAGCAATTCTACTTCTGAGCATATATCCAAAAGGAAATGAAAACGCTAACTCAGAAAGATATCTGTGCCCCCTCATATTCGTAGCAGCATTATTTATGAGGGCCAAGACATGGAAACAACCTAAATGTTCATCAGTGGATAAGAAGTTGTAATATATACATATGCAAAATGGAATATTATTCAGCCATGAAAAATAGGACAATCATGATATTTGAGACAACCTGGATGGACTGTTAAGGCATTATGCTAATTGAAATAAGTCAGACATAGAAAAACAAATATTGTATGATTTCATTTGTGGAATCTAAAACAAAAACAAAACAAACTCATAGAAAAAGAAATCAGACTTTTGGTTACCAGAGATTGAGGGTAGGGGGATGAAGAATTGGAGGAAGGTGGTCCAAAGGTACGCTCTTCTAGTTATAAGATAAATAAGTACTAGGAATGTACAGACACACCTTGGAGATATTGTGGGTTCAGTTCTAGACCACCACAATAAAGCAAATACCTCAGTAAATTGAGTCACACAATTTTTTTGATTTCCCAGTACATATAAAAATTATGTTTACACTATGCTATATTCTAAGTATGCCATAGCATTATGTTTAAAAGAAATGTGCATAACTTAATTAAAAATACTTTATTGCTAAAAAACGCTAACCATCACCTGAGCCTTTAGCACACGACAGTAGTAAAATAAAGATCACTGATCACAGATCACCATAACAAATATAATAATAATATTGGAAAATTTGAAATACTGTAAGAATTACCAAAATGTGACACAGAGACATGAAGTGAGCAAATGCTATTGGAAAAATAGCATTGATAGACTTGCTCAATGCAGGGTTGCCTCCAACATTCAGTTTGTAAAAAACACAATTATCTGCGAAGTGCAATAAAGTGAAGCACAATAAACAAAGTATGTCTGTAACGTACAACATGACTATAGTTAATACTGATGTATGATATTTACGAAAGTTGTTGAGAGTAAATCCTAAGAGTTTTCGTCACAAGGAGAACATTTTTTTTCTTTTTTCTTTTTGTTGTATCTGTATGAGATGATAGATATTAGCCGAACTTATTGTGGAAATATTTTCACAATATTTGTAAATCAAAGCATCATGTTACACACCTTAAACTTATACAGTGATGTATGTCAATTATTTCTCAATAAAATTGGAAATAAATAAAAATAGTAAGTATCCTCTGAAAATGCAGAGGTCATTATATCCTGAAACAAAAATAAAATCCAAAGAAAAATGAATATTTAAAGAAAACAAATTGCCTAACAAATGGAAGTCACATATTCTAAGTAACATCATCCTGATAGATATTTGCTCTCCAGAACACCAGAGACAAATTAAAAATCTTGAAATCCCGAAGAAAGAATGAAATAGTAATACATGTAGAAGTGGGACTCTAATGACCTGAAAATTCTCACCAGCAGCACTGGAAGCAATGGCCTCCAAATTTTTAGTGATAAATAAAGTGTTCAACAGACTTGTAAAACCATCCAAACTATGGATGAAGTAAAAAATATATATATATATTTTCACACAAGCAAGTTCTCAAAACGTGTATCTCCCCTGTATCTTTTTCAGGACGTTACTGAACTCTGTGTTCCATCAAGGAAATAAGTTAAAGGAAGATATGGGGTATGAGAAAAAGGGACACAACGTAGGACAAAAGAGAAAGATATTGTTGGGATGATGGAAGAGTGAGGTCCAAGGTCAATAGTTATAGAGGAGGTTGAGAGAGATCAAGAAATGTGGAGCTCCACTGGAGGGAGTGGGGCTGTTCCATGATCATTTTGGGGAACAATCCATTGGTACTTACCCATATCCATGGAAGCATAAATGTACAACCTGATCCAGCTCTTTTTGCTCCTATGAAAATGGACCTAGGTGTCCGTTTCCGTGATGTTTGTTAAAGAAAATGAGAGGAATCCACAGCAGTTAGAGTAAGATGTTAGCTGCACACACAGCAACGTAGTTTGATTTTAAAAGACGATGATGAGAGAACTAAACAAAAAAGATGAGAAATATATATAGGCCAATGCCATTGATTGAACTAAGAACATACACAAAAATATATTACCCAAAGCAATCTACAGATTCAATACAATCCCTATCAAATTACCAATGGCATTTTTGACAAAATTAGAACAAGAAATTTTACACGCAAAAGACCCCGAATAGCCAAAGCAATCTTGAGAAAGAAAAACGGAGCTGGAGGAATTAGGCTCCCTGACTTCAGACTATACTACAAAGCTACAGTAATCAAGACAGTATGGTACTGGCACAAAAACAGAAATACTGATCAATGGAACAGGATAGAAAGCCCAGAGATAAACCCACACACATATGGTCACCTTATTTTTGATAAAGGAGGCAAGAATATACAATGGAGAAAAGACAGCCTCTTCAATAAGTAGGGCTGGGAAAACTGGACAGCAACATGTAAAAGAATTAAATTAGAACACTCCCTAACACCATACAAAACAATAAACTGAAAATGGATTAAAGACTTAAATGTAAGGCCAAACACTATAAAGCTCTTAGAGGAAGCATAGGCAGAACACCCTATGACATACATCACAGCAAGATCCTTTTTGACCCACCTCCTAGAGTAATGGAAATAAAAACAAATGGGACCTAATGAAACTTAAAAGCTTTTGCACAGCAAAGGAAACCATAAACAAGACGAAAAGACAACCCTCAGAATGGGAGAAAATATTTGCAAATGAAGCAACTGACAAAAGATTAATCTCCAAAATATACAAGCAGCTCATACATCTCAATGCCAAAAAAAACAAACAATCCATTCAAAAAATGGGTGGAAGACCTAAATAGACATTTCTCCAAAGAAGACATACAGATGGCCAAGAGGCACATGAAAAGATGCTCAACATCACTAATCATTAGAGAAATGCAAATCAAAACCTCACATCAGTTAGAATGGCCATCATCAAAAAATCTACAAACAGGTATTCCCTGGTGGCGCAGTGGTTGAGAGTCCACTTGCCGATGCAGGGGACACGGGTTCGTGCCCTGGTCCGGGAAGATCCCACATGCCACGGAGCGGCTGGGCCCGTGAGCCATGGCCACTGAGCCTGCGCGTCCGGAGCCTGTGCTCCGCAACGGGAGAGGCCACAACAGTGAGAGGCCCGCCTACCGCAAAAAAAAAAAAGAAAAAAAAAATCTACAATAAGTGCTGGAGAGGGTGTGGAGAAAAGGGAACCCTCCTGCACTGTTGGTGGGAACGTAAATTGATACAGCCACTATGGAGAACAGTATGGAGGTGCCTTAAAAAACTAAAAATAGAACTACCATATGACTCAGCAATCCCACTACTGGGCATACACCCTGAGAAGACCATAATTCAAAAAGAATCATGTACCAAAATGTTCATTGCAGCTCTGTTTACAATAGCCAGGAGATGGAAACAACCTAAGTGTCCATCATCAGATGAATGGATAAAGAAGATGTGGCACATATATACAATGGAATATTACTCAGCCATAAAAAGAAACGAAATTGAGCTATTTGTAATGAGGTGGATGGACCTACAGTCTGTCATACAGAGTGAAGTAAGTCAGAAAGAGAAAGACAACTACCGTATGCTAACACATATATACGGAATTTAAGAAAAAGAAAATTTCATGAAGAATCTAGGGGTAAGACAGGAATAAAGACACAGACCTACTAGAGAATGGACTTGAGGATATGGGGAGGGGGAAGGGTAAGCTGTGACAAAGTGAGAGAGTGGCATGGACATATATACACTACCAAACGTAAAATAGATAGCTAGGAGGAAGCAGCCACGTAGCACAGGGAGATCAGCTCAGTGCTTTGTGACCACCTAGAAGGGTGGGATAGGGAGGGTGGGAGGCAGGGAGACGCAAGAGGGAAGAGATATGGGAACATATGTATATGTATAACTGATTCACTTTGTTATAAAGCAGAAACTAACACACCATTGTAAAGCAATTATACTTCAATAAACATGTAAAAAAATAATAAATAAAAATAGAACTACCATATGACCCAGCAATCCCACTGCTGGGCATATACCCTGAGAAAACCATAATTCAAAAAAGAGTCATGTACCACAGTGTTCATTCATCACTATTTACAATAGCCAGGACGTGGAAGCAACCTGAGTGTCCATCGACAGATGAATGGATAAAGAAGATGTGGCCCATATATACAATGGACTATTACTCAGCCGTAAGAAGGAAAGAAATTGAGTTATTTGTAGTGAGGTGGATGGATCTAGAGTCTGTCATACAGAATGAAGTAAGTCAGAAAGAGAGAAACAAATACCATATGCTAACGCATATATATGGAATCTAAAAAAATGGTACTGATGAACCTAGTGGCAGGGCAGGAATAAAGACGCAGACCTGGAGAACGGACTTGAGGACACGGGGGTGATGAGGAAGCTGGGATGAAGTGAGAGAGTAGCACTGACCTATATACACTACCAAATGTAAAATGGATGGCTAGTGGGAAACTGCTGCATAGCACAGGGAGATCAGATCTATGCTTTGTGATGACCTAGAAGGATGTGATAGGGAGGGCGGGAGGGAGGCTCAAGAAGGAGGGGATATATGTATACATATAGCTGATTCACTTTGTTGTCCAGCAGAAACTAACACAATATTGTAAAACAATTATACTCCAATAAAGATGAAAAAAAAAAAACATACACAAATAAAAGGATACATGTTGAACACATTAGAACACACCAGGGTGGGGTGGAGAAAAGAAGAATTGTGGCAATAAAGGGAATATATAAATGAGTAAATAAAACCAGAGGAGGGCCTTCCCAGGATCAATGCACCTGGTCTAATTGCCACCTCCTAAACTCCAGGTAAAACCTCTGTAGCATCTGCCCAGTGTCTGGGCTTGAACTTCCTCCTGGGTCTTCCATCATCTCTGAAAAGGGAAGAGAGCAGAAACGGCTTCTTCCCATTCTATAGACTTTCCACGACGCTATTTCACTGATAGCTAATGGAATTTCAGTGAACTTAATCACTGGCAGAATTGAGTCCAATTTTCATCTTTGTAATACAATTACATAATCCAAGAGTTTAAAAAATGTAAATGGAAAATGACACCTCTAGGCACATATGTAAAAATTTTTGTTGCCTAACATATGAAAGGACAATAATAATTTCTGCTTTTAGGGTTATTTGAAATTCAAATGACATTATATATGTAAAATGCTTACCATAATACCTGGTGCAGGGTAAAGCACTCAATATGTAGTAGCTACATTAAGTGAAATTGCGGTAGAGAAGTTGTTTTGAAGATGGTTAGTTGGAATTGTAAACATTTTTGCCTAAGAAACAATATTAAAATTGGAGATGGCTGTAAATCCAGTTAGATCCAAAAGACAATTTAGAATGTTAAATGATTTGAAATATTACAGTCCTAACTAAACCACTGCTAATCAAATAACATTTATTAAGAGCCTACTATGTACTATATAGTAGGTGACTAATTTCCAATACGAGACAAAGTGTTTGGACCTCCACAGGTTTCCCTGACTATCCCATGTGTAAGTTACTCTCAAAGTGTGGTCTGAGGACAGGGGCCTCTGCAATCCATTTGTTAGTGGTCTGTGATTAGAAAAGAACAGTCATTGAGAATAAACATTCAGAAAATGTTATGGCAATTTGATGGAGTAATTTTATGTCTATTGAATCTGATAATTACAAAAATTGGATTTAATTTTTGGTAAGTTACTTATATTGTATTTTACAAAAGTTTTGGCCCATAATGGGTTAGGCAGTGGGTGTAAGAATAACATATCCTCAACACAGACCACAGACAATTGGACAAGCACAGATGCAAAGTACCTCCCTACTCCAGTCACTCCATCAGATCACCCTCATTTATTTTCTTTGTAGAAATTATCAGTATCTGAAATTAACATGTTTTTTGAATTTTTTTGTTTGTTGAATTTTTACCTTGTCTCCTTCCTTCTACTAGAGGGTAATTTTGGGGAGGGGCAGTCTTCTCTGTCTTAGTACTAACAGTCTGAACACTGTCCGATGTACACTAGACACTAAGCAAATTTTAGTTGACCCAACAAGTGGGTTCAGTTTTAACTGCTGCTGTTAATACAACAAGAGTTGTCATTCAAGAGGCAGAGACCCTCAAAGCCCCATCCAGGTGTGGCTTCCAGCTGTCCTGAGGCTGTGAGAGGGGCCAGCGGCTCCCTCCTCCAAAACACAGGATTCAAATTTGTGACTCCCGAAAACCTCCAGAATTTAATGAGTAATTAACTGCGTGGAATGACAAAGCTCTGCTCTCTGACCAATTAGCCTGCTAATTATAAACCTTTTTTAAGCTAAAGATATAGATTAGACTATAGTGTTAACGTATTTGAGCTAAACACCCTATGTGCCTGTGGTAATGAACTCTATTTTTTAAAAGAGTTTCCACGTATTTGCAGACCATTTTCTAATCCAGACTGACCTCCCTTGCCCTATTAGTGTGAATTACAGATCCTTCACTGTCATGGTTAAAGAGAGTAAGTTAATTTAGACCCCTGGATGACTAAAGCTGGGAGGATATTCTTAGTGGTTCTAATGACTGAATCTTGTGGTTTGCTGCGAGGACAGCATTAGGAGCTTCTATCAAAGTTAGAAAGGGGTGATGAAGAGATGTGTGTTCCAAGGGTTTAGGGGGATTTGCGGGGAGAGACAGGAAATAGGAAAAAAAGAAAAACTGTTTTGCAGTTACTTAACAGCAAATGCCGTGGCTATCCTTATGAAAGGTCAGAAACACAGCAACTGAAGCTGTCATATACTAGACAATTTGATGATAGTAACTAAGAAAACACAAAAGGCAGCTAAACCTCCCCCCTACTGCTAAAGCTGGCTGAGGTAGATCAATTTTGTCATGGTTGTTGTGAAGAAATTGCACTTGTTTGATGTTTCACCAGCTGATCATGTAGTTTCCTAGGAAACATCCTTTTTCACTTTAAATCTAATTCTCCCACGTCGTGGGATCTGATGAGTCACTCAGCCTGGCTTTCTTCTCACTTCCCTCTACCCATTAAAGGGGACCAACTGGCTGGAAATCTACCAAATGAAATGAATTTATTAGTTTTTTTCACCTTTGTTCTTCACTAAACTCTTTCGCTTCTTCCTCATAAGTCTAACTGCTTCCCTGGTGTGAAGGGCCAGGGATAATGAAGAAGCCAGCCGGGCGTGTGATGTGAGCCAGTGCTGGACAGCGAATTCCATCAATTTCTCAGTTATTAAACTGTATCTCAGCTTCTCCCTTTAAATGGAAAGCATTACGTGCATAGAAACGTTTTTGCCTTGTAACCTGTAGTGGAATTTGATGTCAGCTTAATTTTAGATTCCCAGTCACACTTTAATGTATGGCTATGAGAGAGAGAGAGAGAGACAGAAAGGGAGGGAACATACAAGTAAGAGAGCTTATGCAGATGTTTTTATTCTTATTTGAAACAATTCATAGATTCATTGCCACAAAAAATCTAGAACTTCAAGATAATCAAAATATAATTTTAACTTGTGAAGTGCAGATATATGATATATAATATTTAATATAAATATTTAATATAAATATAAAAAATATAAACACACTATATAAACATATTTATTATCTATATCTAATAAATATATAATTATATATAATATATAAATACATTTAATTTATATACATGTAAATTAAAGTAGCATGTTCACTCCCCCTAAATACACTGAGCCACAGTTAATTGAGCTCACACATTCTAAGCAGGGTTGTCTCTTTGGGGAAGTGGCATAGACATGAGTGACAGAGAGAGGTCTGTCGAGATTCAGCGTGAATAAAGAATTCTCAGAGCAAAACCTCACTGACTCTTTGCTCTAATGGCAGCTCGTGGAAGAGCCTAGGCTGCAGACTGTGGGTACACCCTCACTGGCCTATGCTGAGTTAGCTCTATTGTTTTCTTCCCTTTTTGCTACACTCACTGGGCCTTTACTCTGTGTTCATTACTTTCCTCATGTTATCTCATGTGAGATAAGGTACGGCATTTTTACCTCCATTTTACTGATGAGAATAATCAAGGTCTAGAATCGGTAAATGCTTTGCCCAAAGTCACACAGCTTGGGGCAGTTTTAGGGCTCATTCTCAGCTCTGATGTCCATGATATTTATAGTGCTACTGAATACATTCTTTCTCTCATGGGCAAATGTACTGGTTTTCTTTAAGATGAGAGATTGTAGAAGCTATGAAAATGCCTTCATCCGAGCCACCAAGCTACTAAATTCACAAAAGCAATTGTAAATATATCCCAAGCCTAGATGGGTCTCACCAATACGGCTCAAAAAAGCAGGATCAAGGAGCTTCCCTGGTGGCGCAGTGGTTGAGAGTCTGCCTGCCGATGCAGGGGACGTGGGTTCGTGCCCCGGTCCGGGAAGATCCCACATGCCGTGGAGCGGCTGGGCCCGTGAGCCATGGCCGCTGAGCCTGTGCGTCCGGAGCCTGTGCTCCACAACGGGAGAGGCCACAGCAGTGAGAGGCCCGCCTACCGCAAAAAAAAAAAAAAAAAAAAAAAAAAAAAAGCAGGATCAATAGGGTTGGAAATTGAACTTTTGCAGTAAAGTTACCTCGGGCAGAGTGCCTATCAGAGACTTGCCAACATAGCATCAGATAATCGTGAGAATGAGCTTTCACTCCTAGGATATGAGCAAAAAATGATACATTCTCAATCACCTCCTGTGCTGAGGGTTCCTCATGCCGTTCATTGTATCCACATGGATGGAAGGAACTAGGTTAGAGCACATTTCATGGGTGGCTAGGAATAAAGCCACATTTGGTTAAAATCATAACCATCTGCTCACTTATATCTGCTTCCCATTTCAGGCTTCTTTTTTAAAAAAAAAAATATATATATATATATATAGCTGAGCTGGGTCTTAGTTGTGGCGTGCAGGATCTTCATTGCCATGTGTGGGATCTTCGTTGTGGCACACGGGGATATTTAGTTGCAGCATGAGGGATCTAGTTCCCTGACCAGGGATCGAACTTGGGCCCCCTGCATTGGGAGTGCAGGGTCTTAGCCACTGGACAGCCGGCGAAGTCCCACACTTTAGGCTTCTTAGTAAACATTGACCTGATTAATGGGCTTCATTGATAAACTCTTGAAAACCAGTAGTCTTAACTCCAAAACAATGCATAAGTTAGCTCTTTGTCCATTATGAACCGCCATAAACTTCAATGACATGCAACGATAAATCTGACTGTGGAGGAAAACTGCTCTAGGCTTGTATGACTTGGATAGACTCACATGTCTGCAGCCGTCTATACATCTAGGCTGGACTTGGTTAGGGAGCCTCTGTCTGCTCACATGTCTCTCATCCTTCTTCTGGGTCCAGTGGGCAGCCCAGGCCTGTTCTTTTCTTCATGGTGACAAAGGCTTCAGAGCACAAGTATAAAGACATAAGGCCTGGTTGAGGTCAGAGTCAGAACTGACAGATCATCACTTTAAGAGTTCTATTGGCCACACAGAGCTGTATAGTAGAACCCAAAAGACGCGTGCCCTGCTCTCCACAGAGCACTGCAGCGGTCAATGGCAAAAGATGTGGCTACAGAGAGGATGCAGAATTGAGGTTGATCATGTAATCTACCAGAGACAATGGACCACATTTTAAACTCTATATCTAACACTAATGGTGTGAAATTGGGCAATTTATTTATAATCTGAGTCTTAATTTCTTTCTTTCTTTTTTTTCTTGTTAAACTGCATTATTCCTAGCACATGCAGTCCTTGTGAGAATTGAATGAGGAAAAGCACATGAAATTCCCCAACATGAAAATGGAACAGTAGCTGCACTAGGGCTCCACAAAGCGCCATCCTCCTTCTTACTCTGACCAATGCGCTCACTCACTCACTCATTTCCTTTAAATGTTCCCATTTCAGAAATGTTCCCATATGATGTTCGAGGAGACGCCCTCCTGAGGTCAGGAGACTGCATTCCAAGAGTCTATATTCTCTGCTTTGTCTCATTTGAGGCCCTTATATGCTACCATATGACAACTAAGACTATACAAGCAGTTATTTTCCAGGAGGCACAGATGTTGTCTGTTTCATTTGAGAAGCCAAGTCCTTATTGGTCCTACTTTCAAGGTCCATTTCCCATGAAACATTTTATCCACAGAACAATAAAGAGCAGCAAATGACATTATTAGTATCTAAAGAGTCATTAAATTCTACTCAGTATTAAAATGTCCCAAACTCTCTAGAGAGTTCTGAATATAGATGTTCATTTAACCTTCCTTTAAATTGCAGTATTTGAATGGGAGACGGAATCAGATTTTGGTCAGCAAATGTTACATAACAGCTGCTTGCAGAGGGCTCTTGTTTGTTCCCATTTCTTTTGGATGTTTGCATTTGCAACTGTAAGAAGAAATCTTTTCTTGGATGTAAGTTTGCCTTTACCTTCAGGCTCAAACAGCTTCTCTCACTGCTTTTTGGGGACAGTCATTGGATAGACCTCTGTGTCTTAAATTCCAGTAAAAATATCACAAACCCGTCTGGAATCCATCAATGACAGCTTCTGTCATGGCAGATGTAAAAAAAGATTAAATCAGAAATAATAAGAAGCTTCGTGCATCTTTTGGGAGACCAGTCAGGACACCTTGTGACCTGGTTGAATCTGGAGGAGTTGTTTTTCTAAAGTTTACATGTGTGAGTAGGCACAGATGTACTTTGCAGTGTGAGGATGACCCTGGATGTTTTGGAAGAAGGCCAGTAGCAGACAGCTCAGCAACCAGCCAGGACCCTAGGGAAGTGGCAGTAGGAGGTATCCTTGGCCTCAAATATTGGGTGGATTGAGCATTGTAATGGGAAATAGCAGCAGGGTATCCGCAGGTTCACAGAGGTATGCAGAGAAAGGGTGGCCTTATCCTGTGGAGCAAGATTGGGACCCGGCTCAAAAACCAGGTCAAAAAAATTTACGAGACCTGGATTCAAGGTTAAAACTAGATTCACCACGTCATTACACTGATGCTCTCTGTTTTGATGCTGAATTGAACTGCTCTGACCCCCAACCCTATTACACACTCAAGGTAGAAACACCTCTGCATACATGTGACTTTCCTTCCATCCATCTCCACCTCTGGTAGAGAATATTTTTCAACCATTCACTCTGAGCCCTGAGAACAAACAAAAGTGGGCTGTGGACCTCTTTACATCCTGAGCCCTTCAAAAATCCCACGGGGCCTTAGAATAAAACAGAAAGCTGGAATTTCAAAGAGAACATCATTAAGTGACTACAGAGATGAGGTTGGGTTGTACAAGTGATGCTGAAGCTCCCAGGGATTAGTGAAAGTAGAAAACCATTTACCACTCAGAGGCCTGAAAGGGCAAGGAGAGGAAACAGAGGCTGGTGAGAGCTGAAGCTGAAAACTTGAGACCCCCTGACGTAAGGCCATTCTAGAGGTACTGGGTTCCTAATACAACTGAGACACTGAGGTGAGGAGACAGCTAGGGGATAAGTACCTTGACCTCTCTCTGTCCCAGACTCCTGCTAGGACAGCCCATTGGGGAACCCAATCAGAACCCAGAGGGTAAGGGAACCTTGGTGATGTAAGGACTCAGACCTCAGAGGACCAGGGCCTGGCAGAGAAGGTAGGGTTTGGATACGAGGAAGGACAAGTGAAAAATGATGTAAAATGTATAACATGGTTAAGGCCCTTGAACATCATTTAGTCTATCAGTCTGACTTCTCTTTTTCAAATAAATTACCCTCACTGCCTTTAACCATCTTCTACTTATCAAGGCTCAGGCCTTGGAGATGAAATATTTCATAAATACATTCATATCATTTTAATAATTTCTTAGTGTAGGATCTCAGAGATTTGTGTGCATTGCTAAAAAAAAAAGCAAAACCAAAAAGCAAATCTGTGGTGCTGACATGTAATATGATCTTCATTTCACTGAGAAGGAAGCTCGAAGACCCTGCAGGAGCTGAGACCTGTACATATCCTTAGAGTGACATCACAGTGAGGTCTGATGCTAAGGTTACAGAACTCCCCAATTGCCAGAACGCTTCCGTGCTGCCATGAAACTCTGTGAATGCCATAGGACCAATGCAATGGTACCAACTCCATTCCTCATTTACTGACCACTTAATACGTCCCAGGCACTGTGCTAGGTGCATAGGAGGGATAGAGTGGCAGTAAGACATCATAGAAGCAGAAACTTTAATCCTTTTAAAGACCCACTTAAGAGTGTCTGCCATCTGCATACTGCTGGTGTGCCAATGATATTTTGCCTATTTTTACAATAGTGGAAAAGCTAGCATTTACTCATTTGCTTCAATAATCTTCTCCCTTCTCTATTTTAGGTCCTTCTGTGATATCATTTTAACTCCTTCTCTTTCTCCATCTCTTCCTTCCTACCCACACCCCCAGCCCCATCTGCCTTCCCACAGTACTGAAAGCCAGTAGTTCCCAGGGGAAGCACTGCACCAGGATGAGGTTGCCTCTCGACACAAGGGATTCGAGATATCCTTTTTGCTCTGAGACATTGGTCCTCTGGTTATAACACTACACAGTTAATTACCAAGCATCTCCAGGTACTTGGCACGGAAACAGGCAAATTACACACATGATCTCCTTTAATTTGTTCCTATGAGTAAAATTTATTTGCACACATCAGTTCTTTGCTTCCAGTGCTGCTGCCACCAAAATGATTAGTGTCATGAAACTGACAAGAAGCAAATCATCCTCATTTCTAACTTTGATGGCACTAAGTCTCAGTCTTCTCAGTTCTATGTGGTTCTCATTTGTTTTAACGGACACAAGTCTGAATATAAAATCAAGTAAAAATGGCTAAGTGGGGAGGAAAGGCTTCAAAAAGGGAAAATGAGACATCACATGGCATATGCTAGACTAACCTTGAACGAGTTTCATGAACACACATAACAGTGATAGAAAGGCAGCATGTCATCTAAGCCTGAATACTTGGTAAATCCCCTACTCTGTTACTCTGATGGGATTATATTCCTTTCCTTCTGTCTTGAGCCTTCTTTCCCTCGGTCTTGAGCCCTCTCTCCCTGAAACACCTCTTTATTTTCCCTGCCACTTTTTTCTGCACTTTTTAAAAATCAATCTTGGCTTTGGGGAGGGTTTCCCCAGCAACTCTGGAAAAAGTTGCATTCAGTTACAGAACCGTGGAAGTCTAGAGTATGGAAGCAGTTTGGAAATCATCTAGTCGATCTTCCTCACCTCACCTATTGAGAACCCACAGTCTAGCAATGCAGAAATAGAGATTTCCATGATGATGGAAATTTTCCATATATGCACTGTCTGAAATGGTAGCCACTAGCCACATTGTACATTGTACAATACATCACAGCTATTGTACACCTGAAATATGGTTAGTGTGACTGAATTCTAAATTTTATTTGCCTTTAATTTTAATTTAAATTCAGAGAGCCACATAGGGATAGAGGCTACCATATGGCATAGTGGAGGTCTAGAAATTCTTGGATTGTACCCAGTGTCACATAGCTTTAAAGTAGAAGAATTCACCTGATTGTACAGGCCTATGACTCAGTGCAGGGGTCTTTAATGGTTTTCAAATACTGGAGTAAATCAACCAACTAAGCCCAGCATGCATAATTAAGGTACAGGGGAGAAGTGTCAGCTGCCTTGGCAATGACAAAGTAACATGGGAGCTGTCAGAATCTGGTAGGGCAAGAGGAAGAGGGGTCCACCAATAGCATCATCTTATAATATGTTGTACCAGATACGATGCTCACACTGATGAAAAGAAAAATAAGTTTGGATGTATTTTAAAATTTTTATAAAGACAGCTGAAATGGAAGCAAAAATATTTATAGAACCATAAAAATTAGGAGATGGGGGAACAAGAAAGACAAGATTGAATGGTTATAAGAATGTTGAATTTACTATTGAGCAGGAAGTTAATATATAGTGTCCTAAAATGGACAAATTAAAGAATAAATAAGCATGAATGGTCACAACATCTCTGAGCAGAAGAGGTGAAAGCTGTCTCTGCGGATGGGGCAATGAGTAGGGAGGGATGCAGAGACACACAGTGAGTTAATACTTCTCTGCATTTTATTATTTTGGGCTATGTTCATGCTTTTTATTTCTTAAATAAATAAAAGCTATTTCTATGAGCTTCATGGATTTGAAATTAGGGCAGAAAATATATTTATCAGAATTTTTTTTTTTAATGGAGAGATGCTCGGAAACAACACTGCACTCAGTGCAGGGGTCTTTAATGCATAACACTGCACTGAAGGCACAATCAAGTAGGTCACTGCTTTTCCTCATGCATTTAGCCAGACGTACAAAAATATTTACCCACAGAATCATTTGTATTTGTCTAATATATAAAGCCAGTGATTTTTGTCTGGCAGTCTCAGTCTCAGGCTGCAGTAAGTTAGATCTTCTAAACAATTATTCAGTGCAGTCAGAATAAGATGAATCAGGCTGAATATCACACAAATTCAAACACAGCTCTTAACACACTCCAGTCAAAGAACAGCAAACATAAAGGCAGATGTGATCTTACCTATTAGAATATCCCAGGAAAAAGTACTCCCAGCCTGTATATTTGACACACATGCTGATACTGAATGGGGGTAGAACAAGAAGGCACTCACTTATGAGAGTTACGGGAAAGGAGGCAGAGATGCCGAGGTTGTGGCAATTAGAGCCCTTTTTCTTTTCTCTTTTTTTTTTTTTGGTGGCGTGGGGGGAGGGGTTTGGGGCTATCAGGCAGCAGGTTTTTTTTGGGTGAGAACTCAGCTCAGGAGCTGGGTGTTGCAGAGCCTGCTGGGTCCTGGGCTGCCGAAGCGGCGACTGCGGCAGCTCGTGCCTATGTTTCTCCTTCTTGAGGCGCTTGCGATGCTACTTGTCCCAGTCCCGCAGCAGCTTCCGGAGGCGGGCATTGCTCGGGTCCACGTGGTACTTCTCCTTCCGCTCTTGCTGCAGTCGCTGCCGATTCTCACCGCTCTGGGGCATCTTGGCCATGCGCTCTTCCAAGAACTGCTCCCAGGTTGACGCTTCTGCTCCTCGCCCAGCTGCCGCACCCGCAGTGATTCCCGCTTGGCCCCCAGGCTCAGGTACCATTCGCACCCCTCAGCCTGCGGCTTCTGCGGCTGTTCCCGCGGTGGCCGTAAAGAAGCCACCCTGGAGGCGGCACCAGGAGCCGCGTAGCGCGGCCCCAGCTGCCAGTGAAGGGTCAGCGGGTCATCCAGGTCTGGCCGCCAGGCTCCTGGAGTCCAGGCCCAGGGTGGTCACCAGGCCCAGCAGGCTGTGCGCCTCCGCACGGGCACCGCCATCTTGCCCATTAGAATGCACTTTTGAGCTGGGTGTTGAAAATTGTGGACACCTGGCTGTAGCTAAGAGCTGAGGATGAGCAGCTGACCTTCTGCAGAGCTGTTGTACACAGACTGAGGGGCCAGAGTGTGGCGAGTCCACGGATCCTAACAAGGCATGGACATCTGGGTAAATGATACAGTTCATGGGCTGGGGAGCAGACCTCTAAGACCAAATGGAAGACTAGACCCCAGCCAGCCAGCGGGCGTGTGGAAGAAACGCCTTGCACGGCACCGTCAGACTGGTCAACCCATCCCTCCTCTGCAGGAGCTCACTCTCCAAGTTTACACCTGAGAAGAGGTAAGTGGGGTACAAATGGGGTGTACCATAGTGTGACCCCCTGGGCAATAACCCCTGACCTTCTGACCATGGTCTGGTAAGACTCTAAGTGTCATGATGAATTTATTCTTATATGATCCTCGTACTTCACTTTAGCATTTCTATTTTCAAGTCTCATTTCCTAAAATTTCATTTTGAGTCATTTCATATTCTTGAATATGATCCATACAGTAAACCTCCTGAAAAGTCATTGTACCTCTGTGGTCTAAGATGGTGCAGGATTCTCTCCATCTAGGCCTTATCAGGGCAAAGGAAACAAAATAAAAGCAATGTTAGTTGCTCTCATTCTGTAGCATAAATGAATTCTGGACACAGACTAGTCCATGGTTTTTCTATGCCTGACAGGCCTAGAAAGAGAAACATTCATCTCAAGGATTTCATCCTCCTTCCTACGTTGACTGCACAGTGCCTGTCTCACTAACCCAATGGACATACTTCTTAGGCTCCAACATCAGATTTTTGCCAAAAATTCCCAAGGAAACTGTAAGCTAGCCCTATATAGGATCTAGACCTCCTTGACCTCATCCAGTTTCTTCTTTTTTTTTTTTTTACATCTTTATTGGAGTATAATTGCTTTAAAATGATGTGTTAGTTTCTGCTTTATAACAAAGTGATACATATATCCCCATATCTCTTCCCTCTTACGTCTCCCTCCCACCCTCCCTATCCCACCCCTCTAGGTGGTCACAAAGCACCGAGCTAATCTCCCTGTGCTATGTGGCTGCTTCCCTCTAGCTATCTCTTTTACATTTGGTAGTGTATATATGTCCATGCCACTCTCTCACTTTGTCCCAGTTTACCCTTCCCCCTCTCCGTGTCCTCAAGTCCATTCTCTGTGTCTGTGTCTTTATTCCTGTCCTGCCCCTAGGTTCTTCAGAAACGTTTTTTTTTTTTTAGATTCCATATATATGTGTTAGGATACGGTATTTGTTTTTCTCTTTCTGACTTATTTCACTCTTTATGACAGGTTCTAGGTCCATCCATCTCAATACAAATAACTCAGTTTCATTTCTTTTTATGGCTGAGTAATATTCCATTGTATACATGTGGCGCATCTTCTTTTTTTTTTTTTTTTTTTTTTTTTTTGTGGTACGTGGGCCTCTCACTGTTGTGGCCTCTCCCGTTGCGGAGCACAGGCTCCGGACACGCAGGCTCAGAGGCCATGGCTCACAGGCCCAGCTGCTCCGCGGCATGTGGGATCCTCCCGGACCGGGGCACAAACCCGTGTCCCCTGCATTGGCAGGCGGACTCTCAACCACTGCACCACCAGGGAAGCCCCTGGCACATCTTCTTTATCCATTCATCTGGCAATGGACACAGGTTGCTTCCATGTTCTGGCTATTGTAAATAGTGCTGCAGTGAACATTGTGGTAGATGTCTCTTTTTGAATTATGGTTTTCTCAGGGTATATGCTGAGTAGTGGGATTGCTGGGTCGTATGGTAGTTCTATTTTGAGTTTTTTAAGGACCCTCCATACTGTTCTCCATAGTGCCTGTATCAATTTATATTCCCACCAACAGTGCAAGAGGGTTCTTTTTTCTCCACACCCTCTCCAGCATTTATTGTTTGTAGACTTTTTGATGATGGCCATTCTGACCAGTGTGAGATGATACCTCATTGTAGTTTTGATTTGCATTTCTCTAATGATTAGTGATGTTGAGCATTCTTTCATGTGTTTGTTGGCGATCTGTATATCTTCTTTGGAGAAATGTCTATTTAGGTCTTCTGCCCATTTTTGGATTGGGTTTGTTTTTTTGATATTGAGCTGCATGAGCTGCTTGTAAATTTTGGAGATTAATCCTTTGTCAGTTGCTTCATTTGCAAATATTTTCTCCCATTCTGAGGGCTGTCTTTTAGTCTTGTTTAAGTTTTCCTTTGCTGTGCAAAAGCTTTTAAGTTCCATTAGGTTCCATTTGTATATGTTTGTTTTTATTTCCATTTCTCTAGGAGGTGTGTCAAAAAGGATCTTGCTGTGATATATGTTTTACAGTGTTCTGCCTGTGTTTTCCTCTAAGAGTTTTATAGTGTCTGGCCTTATGTTTTGGTCTTTAATCCATTTGGAGTTTATTTTTGTGTATGGTGTTTGGGAGTGTTCTAATTTCATTCTTTTACATGTAGCTGTCTAGTTTTCAAAGCACCACTTATTGAAGATGCTGTCTTTTCTCCATTGTATATTCTTGCCTCCTTTATCAAAAATAAGGTGACCTTATGTGTATGGGTTTATCTCTGGGCTGTTTATCCTGTGCTATTGATCTATATTTCTGTTTTTGTGCCAGTACCGTATTCTAACTTTGTAGTATAGTCTGAAGTCAGGGAGCCTGATTCCTCCAGCTCTGCCTTTTTTCTTAAGATTGCTTTGGCTATTCTAGTTCTGTGAAAAATGCCACTGGTAATTTGATAGGGATTGCATTGAATCTGTACATTGCTTTGAGTAGTATAGTAATTTTCACAATCTTGATACTTCCAATCCAAGAACATGGTATATCTCTTCTTCTCTTTTTATCATCTTTAATTTCTTTCATCAGTGTCTTGTAGTTTTTTGCATACAGGTTTTTGTCTCCTTAGGTAGGTTTATTCCTAGGTAGTTTATTCTTTTTGTTGCAGTGGTGAATGGGAGTGTTTCCTTAATTTCTCTTTCAGAATTTTCATCATTAGTGTATAGGAATGCAAGAGATTTCTGTGCATTAATTTTGTATCCTGCTAGTTTACCAAATTCATTGGTTAGCTCTAATAGTTTTCTGGTAGCATCTTTAGGATTCTCTATGTATAATATGTCATCTGCAAACAGTGACAGCTTTACTTCTTCTTTTCTCATTTGGATTCCTTTTATTTCTTTTTCTTCTCTGATTGCTGTGGCTAAAACTTCAAAAACTGTGTTGAATAATAGTGGTGAAAGTGGACAGCCATGTCTTGTTCCTGATTTTAGAGGAAATGGTTTCAGGTTTTCACCATTGAGAATGATGTTGGCTGTGGGTTTGTCATATATGGCCTTTATTATGTTGAGGTAAGTTCCCTGTGTGCCTACGTTCTGCACGGTTTTTATCATAAATGGGTGTTGAATTTTGTAGAAAGATTTTCTGCATCTACTGAGATGATCATATGGATTTTCTCCTTCAGTTTGTTAATATGGTGTATCACATTGTTTGGTTTGCGTATATTGAAGAATCCTTGCATTCCTGGGATAAACCCCACTTGATCATGATGTATGATCCTTTTAATGTGCTTTTGGATTCTATTTGCTAGCACTTTGTTGAGGAGTTTTGCATCTATGTTTATCAGTGATATTGGTCTGTAGTTTTCTTTTTTTGTGACATCTTTGTCTGGTTTTAGTATCAGAGTGATGGTGTCCTCGTAGAATGAGTTGGGGAGTGTTCCTCCCTCTGCTATATTTTGGAAGAGTTTTAGAAGGATAGGTGTTAGCGCTTCTCTAAATGTTTGATAGAATTCGCCTGTGAAGCCATCTGGTCCTGGGCTTTTGTTTGTTGGAAGATTTTTAATCACAGTTTCAATTTCAGTGCTTGTGATTGGTCTGTTTATATTTTCTGTTTTCTCTTGGTTCAGTCTTGGAAGGTTGTGCTTTTCTAAGAATTTGTCCATTTCTTCCAGGTTGTCCATTTTATTGGCATAGAGTTGCTTGTAGTAATCTCTCATGATCCTTTGTATTTCTGCAGTGTCAGTTGTTACTTCTTTTTCTTTCCTAATTGTATTGATTTGAGTCTTCTCCCTTTTTTTCTTGATGAGTGTGGCTAATGGCTTATCAATTTTGTTTATCTGCTCAAAGAACCAGCTTTTAGTTGTATCGATCTTTGCTATTGTTTCCTTCATTTCTTTTTCATTTATTTCTGATCTGATCTTTATGATTTCTTTCCTTCTGCTAATTTGGGTTTTTTTTGTTCTTCTTTCTCTAATTGCTTTATGTGTAAGGTTAGTCGTTTATTTGAGATGTTTCTTGTTTCTTGAGGTAGGATTGTATTGCTGTAAACATCCCTCTTAGAACTGCTTTTGCTGCATCCCATAGGTTTTGGGTCGTCGTGTTTTCATTGTTATTTGTGTCTAGGTATTTTTTGGTTTCCTCAGTGCTCTTGGTTATTTAGTAGTGTATTGTTTAGCCTCCATGTGTTTGTATATTTTACAGATTTTTTTTCCTGTAATTGATATCTACTCTCATAGCATAGTGGTTGGAAAAGATACTTGACACTATTTCAATTTTCTTAAATTTACCAAGGCTTAATTCATGACCCAAGATATGATCTATCCTGGAGAATGTTCCAGGAGCACTTGAGAAGAAAGTTGTTTTTGGATGGAATGTCCTATAAATATCAATTAAGTCCCTCTTGTTTAATGTATATTTAAAGCTTGTTTTCTGTATTTATTTTCATTTTGGATGATCTGTCCATTGGTGAAAGTGGGATGGTAAAGTCCCCTACTATGATTGTGTTGCTGTCGATTTCCCCTTTTATGGCTGTTAGCATTTGCCTTATGTGGTTAGGCGCTCCTATGTTAGATGCATAAATATTTACACTTGTTATATCTTCTTGTTGGATTGATGCCTTGATCATTATGTAGTGTCCATCTTTGTCTCTTGTAATAGTCTTTATTTTAAAGTCTATTTTGTCTGATATGAAAATTGGTACTCCAGCTTTCTTTTGATTTCCATTTGCATGGAATGTCTTTTTCCATCTCCTCACTTTCATTCTGTGTGTGTCCCTAGGTCTGAAGTGGGTCTCTTATAGACAGCATATATGTGGGTCTTGTTTTTGTATCCATTCAGCTTTTCAATGTCTTTTGGTTGGAGCATTTAATCCATTTACATTTAAGGTAGCTATTGATATGTGTGTTCCTTTTACCATTTTCTTAATTGTTTTGGGTTTGTTTTTGTAGGTCTCTTCCTTCTCTTGTGTTTCCTGCCTAGAAAAGTGCCTTAAGGATTTGTTGTAAAGCTGGTTTGGTGGTGCTGAATTCTCTTAGCTTTTGCTTGTCTATAAAGGTTTTAATTTCTCCATCAAATCTTAATGAGATACTTGCTTGATAGAGTACTGTTGGTTGTAGGTTTTTCCCTTTCATCACTTTCAATATGTCCTGCTACTCCCTTCTGGCTTGCAGAGTTTCTGCTGAAAGATCAGCTGTTAACCTTATGGGGATTCCCTTGTGTGTTATTTGTTGTTTTTCCCTTGCTGCTTTTAATATTTTTTCTTTGTCTTCAATTTTTGATAGTTTGATTAATATGTGTCTTGGCATGTTTCTCCTTGGATTTATCCTGTATGGGACTCTTTGCACTTCCTGGACTTGATTGACTATTTCCTTTCCTATATTAGGGAAGTTTTCAGCTATAATCTCTTCAAATATTTTCTCAGTCACTTTCTTTTTCTCTTCTTCTTCTGAAACCCCTATAATTTGAATGTTGGTGCATTTAATGTTGTCCCAGGGGTCTCTGAGACTGTCCTCAATTCTTTTCATTCTTTTTTCTTTATTCTGCCCTGAGGTAGTTATTTCCAGTATTTTATCTTCCAGGTCACTTATCCGTTCTTCTGCCTCAGTTTTTCTGCTATTGATTCCTTGTTAGAGAATTTTTAATATTTACTGTGTTGTTCATCGTTGTTTGTTTGCTCTTTAGTTCTTCTTGGTTCTTGTTAAACATTTCTTGTATTTTCTCCATTCTATTTCCAAGATTTTGGATCATCTCTGAATTCTTGTTCAGGTAGACTGCCTATTTCCTCTTCATTTTTTTCTTCTGGTGGGTTTTTACCTTGCTCTTTCATCTGCTGTGTGTTTCTCTGTCTTCTCATTTTGCTTAACTTACTCTGTTTGGGGTTTCCTTTTCACAGGCTGCGGGTTTGTAGTTACCGTTGTTTTTGGTGTCTGCCCCAAGTGGCTAAGGTTTGTTTAGTGGGTGTTTAGGCATCCTGGAGGAGGAAACTAGTGCCTATGTTCTAGTGGATGAGGTTGGATCTTGTCTTTCTAGTGGGCAGGACCATGTCTGGTGGTTTATTTTGGGATGTCTGTGACCTTATTGTGATTTTAGGCAGCCTCTCTGCTTTAGAGAGGGGTTGTGTTCCTGTCTTGCTAGTTGTTTGGCATAGGGTGTCCAGCACTGTAGCTTGCTCGTCTTTGAGTGGAGCTTGGTCTTAGCGTTGAGATGGAGATCTCTGGGAGAGCTTTCACTGTTTGATATTACATGGAACTGGGAGGTCTCTGGTGGACCAATGTCCTGAACTTGGCTCTCCCACCTCAGAGGCACAGGCCTGAAACCTGGCTGGAGCACCAAGACCCTGCCAGCCACACAGCTCTGAAGAAAAGGGAGAAGGAAGGAAAGAAAGAAAGAGAGAGAGAGAGAGAGAAAGAAAGAAAGAAAGAGGAAAAAAAGTTATTAAAAATAAAATAATTATTAAAAATAAAAAAAATTATAAATAATTTTAAAAAAAGAAAGAATGAAAGAAGAGAACAACCAAACCAAAAAATAAAATCCACCAGTGATAACAAGCACTAAAAACTATACTTAAAAAAAAAAAAAAAAGGGCAGACAGAACTCTAGGACAAATGGTCAAAGCAAAGCTATACAGACAAAATCACACAAACTCCACCGCCTCAATTTTGGGATGATTCGTTGTCTATTCAGGTATTCCACAGATGCAGAGTACATCAAGTTGATTGTGGACATATAATCCGCTGCTCCTCAGGCTACTGGGATAAATTTCCATTTCCCTTCTTTGTTCACACAGCTCCTGGGGTTCAGCTTTGCATTTGGCCCCATCTTGCGTGTAGGTCGCCTGAAGGTGTCTGTTCTTTGCTCAGAGAGGATGGGGTTAAAGGAGCAGCTGATTAGGGGCTCTGGCTCACTTAGGCCGGGGGGAGGGAGGGGTGCGGAATGCGGGAGAGCCTGCGGCGGCAGAGGCCGGCGTGACGTTGCACGAGTTTGAGGCGCACCGTGCGTTCTCCCAGGGAAGTTGTCCCTGGATCACGGGACCCTGGCAGTGGCGGGTTGCACGGGCTCCCCGGAAGGGGGGTGTGGATAGTGACCTGTGCTTGCCCACAGGCTTCTTGGTGGCTGCAATAGCAGCCTTAGCATTTCATGCCTGTCTCTGGTGTCCTCTGGCTATCAAGTCGAGGCTCGTGCCTGTCTCTGGAGCTTGTTTAGGCGGTGCTCTGAATCCCCTCTCCTCATGCACCCGGAAACAACTATCTCTTGCCTCTTAGGCAGTTCCAGACTTTTCCCCGGACTCCCTCCCAGCTAGCTGTGGTGCACTATCCCCCTTCAGGCTGTGTTCACGCAGCCAACCCCAGTGTTCTCCCTGCGATCCAATCGAAGCCCAAGCCTCAGCTCCCAGCCCCCGCCCGCCCCAGCAGGTGAGCAGACAAGCCTCTCGGGCTGGTGAGTGCTGGTCGGCACCAATCCTCTGTGAGGGAATCTCTCCACTTTGTTCTCTGCACGTCTGTTGCTGTGCTCTCCTCCGTGTCTCTAAAGCTTCCCCTCAGCCACCCCCGCCCCCCGTCTGTCAGTTGAAGGGGCTTCCTAGTGTGTGGAAACTTTCCCTCCTTCACAGCTCCCTCCCACTGGTGCAGGTCCCGTTTCTATTCTTTTGTCTCTATTTATTCTTTTTTCTTTTGCCCTACCCATGTACATGGGGAGTTTCTTGCCTTTTGGGAAGTCTGAGGTCTTCTCCCAGTGCTCAGTAGGTGTTCTGTAGGAGTTATTCCACATGTAAGTGTATTTCTGATGTATTTGTGGTGAGGAAGGTGATCTCCATGTTTTACTCCTCTGCCATCTTGAAGGTCTCCCCTCCCTCATCCAGTTTCTATAGATCCTTTCTATCGAGTGTAGATCTTCCTTCCAGAAACCCCCTTGCTTCCATTTTGGCCTCATTGCTCTTGCAGGATGCCAAGAATTATCATGGGTGTCCTACTTTCTTCAAAGATGAGTTCACAAAAAGTCATGCCTACTGTCTTAGTCTTCTCAGGCTGTCATGCCAAAATACCACAGACTGGGTGCCTTAAACAACATACTTTAATTCTTTTACAGTTTTGGAGGCTGGAAAGTCCAAGATCAAGATGTCAACTAATGGATTTTGGGTTTAGCTGTCTTCCTGGCTTGCATATGGTTGCCTTCTCGCTATGTCCTCACATGGCCTTTCCTCTCTGCAGGCACATGGAGGGAGAGAAATAGCTCTCTCTCTCTTCCCCTTCTTATAAGGCCACTAATGATATCGTAAGTGCCACCCTCATGACTAATCAAACCCTAATTTCCACCCAAAGGCTGCATATCCAAATACCATCACACTGGAGATTAGGCTTCAATATATGAATCTGTGGGGGAGAACATTCAGTCTAAAACATTCTACCCCTAGCCCCCTTCTCCAAATTTATGGCTTTCTCTCATGCAAAATACATTAATTCCATCTCAGCAGTCCCCAAAGTTTTCACTCTTTCCAGCATCAACTCTAAAGTCTGAAGTCCAAAATCTCATCTAAATATAATCTAAATTAGACATAAGTGAGACTGAAGGTATAATTCATCCTGAGGCAGAATTCCCCTCCAGCTGTGAATCTGTCAAAGAAGACAAGTTATGCGCTTCCAAAATACAGTAATGGTACAGGAATAGGTTAGACATTCCCATCCCATGGGAGAAATAGGAAAGAAGTAAAGGGTGACAGGTCCCAGGAAGATCCAAAACCTAGCAAGGCAGATTCCACCTCATCTTAAGGCTCCAGAATAATCCTCATTGGTTCAATGCTCTGACCCACTGGGGTGGCAGTTCCATCTTCTAGACCCATGGTCCCATCTTCAGATCCCCTGGGGTTGATAGTCCATTCCTCAAGGCTCTGCCAGGTGGCAGTAAGCTCCCAAGGATGGAGCACCCCTGTCCCCAGGGCTCTGGACAGCACACAGTACAGTGGAGGCAGTCCTGGTCATCTCTGAATCCCCTTCAGGATCATTCTTTCCTTTTCTCAAAGCATGGCACACATTCACAGCTGAGTAGCTGTATGGTTCAGTCCTGTAGGATCAATTAATTTTGACAATTTCTTTTTTTTTTCTGTCCCCTTTATCACCAGATGCTAGTGTTTCACTTGTATAATCCCATCTCTATTCCTGGCTTCTGCTGAGATGGTGGCTTAATGAATGGTACCCATGATCATGAATGGTACCCATGATCTGTTTTTCACATGGTTGTTCAGTCATCCTCTTAGTGTTGTCTTCAGAACAGACTTTCTCATTTTTTTGCAGTATGGATAAACTAATAATTTTACAATATCTGCACATTCTGGTTCATTTTCCCTTAACTATTCTATCTTCATCCCTCTCCTTTTGCATTTTACTATAAGCAGTAAGGGAGACCCAGGCCACACCTTCAATACTTTGCCTAGAAAGCTCCTCTGCTAAATATCTGATTTCATCACTCACAAATTCTATCTTCCACAAAACACTAGAACACATTTTAGCCTTTACTACTTTATAACAAGGATCTCCTTTCTTCCAGTTTCCAGTAACATGTTCCCCATTTCCATCTAAGCTTTCACCAGAATTGCCTTTAGCTTCCATATTTCTAGCACAGACCTCAAAACACTGCCAGCCTCTACCCATTACCAGTTCCTAAGTGACTTCCACACTTTTAGCTATCTGTTACAACAGTATCCACTTCTTGATACCAAAATCTGTATTAGTCTGCTCAGGCTGCCATAGCAAAATATCACATATGGGGTGACTTAAACGATGGAAATTTATTTTCTTGCAGTTCTGGAGACTTGGAAGCCCAAGGTCATGGTGCTAGATGATTCCATTTCTGGTAAGGGCTCTCTTCCTGGCTTGCAGGTGGCTGCCTCCTTGCTACATCCTCAACCCAGTTACCTCCCAAAGGCTCCATTTCCAAATAGCATCACATTGGGATTTAGGGTTTCAGTATGTGAATTTTGTGGGGGACACAAACATTCAGCCCAAACAACTACTTAGCATGAATGTATGTTCGTTGCTCACAGACCTAGCTGCTAAGGGTGTATGGAGATCATATTCCCTTGCTTTATGATCCAGCCCTCTGATTATCCCTCTTGATTTGTTTTCCTCCAGCCCCTCTTAGTATGACTGTTTGAACTTGGATCACACCATCCACAGGAGAAGTTTGTGTGCATTTTGGTCCATATAACATAATTTATGAATTTATGTAATCACTGTTGTCCCTTCCCCAGAGTATCTCCCACCTCAAAACCCAGCACTTATATTTTTTCCTCCACTTCAGTTACATCTTCTGGCCAGTGTAGATGTTTCCTTGGTTCACTAAGAAATAGTACAGGGGCTTCCCTGGTGGCGCAGTGGTTGAGAGTCCGCCTGCCGATGCAGGGGATGCAGGTTCATGCCCCGGTCCGGGAAGATCCCACATGCCGTGGAGCGGCTGGGCCTGTGAGCTGTGGCCGCTGAGCCTGCACGTCCGGAGCCTGTGCTCCGCAACGGGAGAGGCCGCAACGGTGAGAGGCCCGCGTACTGCAAAAAAAAAAAAAAAAAAAAAAAAAAGCACAGGACCAGAACTCAAACATACTTGACAGGTGTGTGGTGCTGCTGAGAATTACCCTGATGACTGAGTGATGTGAAGACAGCCGGCCACAAATTTCACGTTAACTCTCAATCTCAGGCTTTGTGTTAGCTCTCAATCTGTTTATTATAGTTTCCAGTGCTCTGTGTTGTTTGCTTAACTTTTGGCATTCTGTCTTTAGTGATTTGACCATTTGGAGGTCAGCTTGACCCAGGCAGACAGCAATCTGACAGTCTAATTTCTTTCATGCCATCTGAGGGGTCCTCTGAGTTGCAGCTGGGAGAAATTCAATGCTAATTGTTGATGTGTTGAAAGCTTGTGGTGTCCATCTTCAAAATCAGGCGAGAGACGTTTCCAGCTGGCTAGGATGTCAACAGAGTAATTGAACGCTTAAGTCGTGGACCCATGACAAATAGATCCTATAGGTCTCTGCTAGTTAAAGGGAAATATCAGAAAGAGATTGGGTGGCTTCTTAAAAAATTTAGATACAAAGAGGGAAGGAGGAAAAGATGGGAAAAAGAAAGAAAAGGATAACAAATGGTTTTTATACATGAACATTTCTCATCTTAATATAAGAAATAGGGAGACTTTTTTTTCTTTTACTGTTGAATCTGCTTCTGATCTTAATCATGATTTAAAATTCGCTGTTGGCTACAGAGTACGGGTATTTCATCTTTGTCTTTAACATTGGTGAAGTTGTGGTAAGGTGTCCCTGGACTTGAAAGAACACAAATAGTTTAGAGGTTTTATGGGAAGGTTTTCAAGCATGGGACAATTTGCAGTCAAGAAATCTTCATTAAATTCTAAACTCTTCAATTAAAGATGGTATTTCAATTATTTAAGCTCCCGGGACCTGAATATCCACATTTGCCAGTTGAAAGGGTTGATGAAATGACACCTAAGACTTTCAGAATTTCTAATAGAAGTATTCTGTGCTCTGCTATGCTCTGCTATGCTATGCTATTCTGTTCTTCGGTGTTCTTGAAATCATTCATAGATGGGAAAATCATTTAATTTATCATCCAAACCAGGACAGTTTTGATATCCTTCACAGTCAAAATGAAATATTGCTTTGTAAAAGAATTAACCTTTTAAAAAGTTTGAAAGATCACAGAGGGAGATGGGGGTAATTTAATTAAATTTTTTTATGGATTTTGGAAATAAAAATTCCACTGCTAATAAAGAACACTTTCTTTACATGTATGTTGACACTTTTGCACCCCCAGCTTGAACGGTGTTGGGAGCCATGCCTGGAGTTGCCATTCAAAGGGCTCCTTTGCTAAGAACCCTACCTTAGTGTGCTGCTCCCTCCCGCCCACCTATGGGTCAGGAGTCCCTCCTTGGGGTTCCCACAGCACCAGTGCAAATCCCTAGCACAGGAGCCAGTACACTGTTTTATAATTGTTAGTTTCCTTGCTTGTCTTCTTGAGAAGATGGAGGGCAAAATCTGGCTCTTTCATCTCTGTCACCCTAGGACATGGGCATCAGGGCTGAGACTAAAGGAAGACAAGTCATTCCCTCTCAGGGTCGTGTCATGTCGTGTCGTGTCATGCAGGGCGAGCCCTTGTGTGGACCTGAGCGTGATGCCTCCTGACGTTTGGTCCCCTAGGTGCCTTGCTTGCCTCACTCTAGTCCAGGCCCTGATGGGCAGAGTGCTTAGCACATAATAATCCTGTAGAAAAACCAGTGACATGAGCAAATACTGAACTTTGGAGTCAGAGTTCGTTTTTATTATTATTATTTATTTATTTATTTATTTTGCGGTACGTGGGCCTCTCACTGTTGTGGCCTCTCCCGTTGTGGAGCACAGGCTCCGGAAGCGCAGGCTCAACGGCCATGGCTCACGGGCCCAGCCGCTCCGCGGCATGTGGGATCTTCCCGGACCGGGGCACGAACCCGTGTCCCCTGCATCGGCAGGCGGACTCTCAACCACTGCACCACCAGGGAAGCCCCAGGGTTCGTTTTTAAATGTAGGTTTTATTATTATTTCAGAATGGTGAGGCCAACAGATCAGAAGATGATTGCCATTGAAAAGACGGTTTGTTACTCACAGTTCCCAAGAGGAGGGGGCATGCCACGCTATGCAGGGGTCACATGGGGAAGCATCAGGGCTGGTAAGCCACTTGTAGGCCAGTCCTTTACTAGCTCTGGAAATTGTCTAGTCCTCGGAAGGCAGTCTCTCCAGGTCAGCAAGGCTCCAAGATGTCAAAGCATCAGAATGAAAAGACGTGTGTAATCCAGGCCTGACAGTTTGAATATGTGCTGCCATATATAAGCCTCATGGCCTGAAGCATATACCAGCCTGTCTCAGAAAACAGGAGTGTTAATAATGCAACAACCTTACTGGGTTGTCATGACGATTAGAGCAAGGAGCCTGGTACACAGTAGATGCTCAAGAAATGACAAACATTAGTCAGTATGCACAGTAGAATATCTATAACATGGCATATGCATTTGTGCATATATACCACAGTTTGTGTGGGGAGAGAGCTTTGTTGTTGTTTTGAAAATGACCTCCACTTTTGGCCACTTCTTTGAATCATATTCTGAATAATTCTGCAAAATAGACTAACTGCTCCTGGAAACTTGAGTCTCTCTCTCCAGGATCCTAAAACTTTTTGCTTTGAACAAGGCTAAAAATAACCCAAGTACCCTCCTTCCCTGTGGGATGATGGTGCTACAGACTTCACAGAGGAAGTCAGGAGATTCAGGGGACTGTGGACGTGTATTCCAAAGAAAGTTTCTGGAACTTTCCAAAGCTTCAAAAAGGAGTTAGTTCTGAATGCTTTATAAGTTTCAGAAGAAGCTCTCTCTAGGCTGGTACGGTGACAGCAGCAGTTTCTTCCGACATCAAGCAGGAATTTTTATTAGCACAAGGGCTTGTTAAAGAGAGGCCCTAAACGTGGCACATGGAAGCAGCAGTGGACAAAGGATCAGTTTTGTCATCAAGCATTAGCTTTCACTTGACAGCATTTAGGGATCGGGGGTTATATAGAACCATTAACTTCAGACCTTTGCCTCCCATATCAGGGTTAACATCAGTGGGTTGGAAGAGAAGAGAAATCACAAATGATGTGTTGTGTGAGCTGCAAAGAAGAGGTACTGTGTTTGTGGTAGAGAGAAACATAGCACCGTTCTCCGGGGACCTGTGCTAGTCTCATGCTGTCATTCTGTGTAAAATAGGATCCTGATCAGGAATCCTATGACAGTGAGAAGCCTTCCCCTGGGCCTCCTTCAGGGGTTGGAGTGGGTCTTTGCCAGGCAGCGTTAGGAGGCTGACACTGCTTAAACTGAGCCTAAATATACACAGAGACTAGAGTGTGGGCAGCATAAACATGTTCTTAACTTCTCTCATTATAACAGTCTAAAACATTTCCTTGGAATCTTCCATTTCATTCCTTCCTGCACTAAGAAGCACCCATGTACTTTGGAACAAGGACAGTGAGTCCATATACTGTTGTGGCCTCCATACTCAAAAACAGCGTTATTAAGTGGTCTCTTTAGTCTTTTTAGCCATTTTTGTGTATTTCTTTCAAGAAATAGCTACTGTAGCATTTAATGTAACTTTTGTATTGCAGAATTTGTTGACGGAATATATGTTGCAGCACTGACCTTTGGAAATTACTTTCCTTATGAGATAATTTATAACCTGTAGAAGATATTTGGTGTCTTAATGTTTTCTTTCAGTCTCTTACTCTGTTACTGTTTCTTTTTATTGCATTAAGTAGACCCAGTACACAGGGAAGCTTCCAGGATGAAAATAGTTATTTTCCAAACAGCTTCTGAGGGGTAGACTGAGGAAAGGTCCAGGGCTACGCACCTGTAAGCCTGATTAACCTTGTGTTGTTCAATTAAAGCTCTTAGTTCAGGTAAAAAAGAAGGAAGAGGAGGAAGGGGCGGGGGGTAAAATGTTGTTAAGTTTTTTTTTTTGTTTGAGCATTTACAGAGTGCCAGGCCTCTTGCTATGCTTTTTACATATTTTCCTAGACAACCTCCATCACAGCTCTTTGAGGCAGGTGTTATTGTCATCTCCATTTCATAGATAAGAGCATTGAACCACAGTGAAGTTAGTTGTCCAAGATCCCAATTACTGGGTCAGTCACAAATCAAACCTAATCCTGATGAAACAGTTCAATTATTTTTCTTTATCAGATTATATATATAGTTATTAATTAAGATCAAATGCCACTTAACTTGCAAAATCTTTCTCCACTCTTCAATCCTTCTCCACAGTGGAATACATTGTAAACTCTTCTTGATTTCTTTCCTGATCTATATCTCCATATTTCTAAAAACTGTGATTATATTGGGCTTTTTTATTTATCAAGCTCATCACCTTCCTATGATGGTTCATATGAATTTATTTTGCCTCCATGTATCCTTGCTCTGATTCCTCCCCTCTCATTCTCCCCATCACAGTGTTCATTATTTCTGTATAAATGATGTCTTCTGCCAATTGAGTGATTCTTTTTTCTTCTTTTTATAATTTAACATTTTTTCTTAGACTTAATATTTACCTAATTACTTCATTCACTGAATTAGCTACATTTTTCTTACAGATTTCTTCTCAAATGTTCAGTAGATCTATCAACATTGACTCTTCAGATGAGCTCTGAGTCTTATCACATGTCCCCAGAGATCATCTTTTTCCTTTCCTTCCAGGAGAGACTGGTTTCCTTTCACCACAATCCTGTTGGATACCTTGCATCCATGTCTTTCTAAGCTTGCACACTCGTTTCTGGTAGCCCATAGCCTCCAGTAATTTATTTTAAAAAGGATTGTTGTTGTTTGTTCGTTTGTTTTGAGCTTCCTTTCTCTTACATTGTTGAGCAGTTTGGCTGAGTAAGAATTCTAAGTTGAAAATCATAATTTAAACAATGATGCTTCATTCCTTTTTAGTTTTCTGTGGTGCTGTTGAAAAGTCCTATGCCATTCCGGATCCTGTTCTATTACATGTGATCTCTCTTTTCAGCTTTAAAAGCTTGTAGGAGGTTCTCTTTATGCTCACTGCTCTGACACATCCCTATGATATGCACTGGGGTGTGTGTGTGTGTGTGTATTTTGTGCTTTTTTTTTTTTTTTTTTGGTCTTGGAATCTCAGTTCTTTCTTTTTCTGATGATTCCTGTCCTTCAATACTGGAAATTTTTCTTGCATTATTTCTTTAATAATGTAATAATACTTATTTCTTTTATAATTTCCTCCCTTCTGATTATTCTATTTCTATTCTCTTTATTTATCTTTTAATTTTCTTATCATATCTCTTCAATCTCTCTCATTTTTTATTTTTGCCATTTGGAAGTGACCTTAAACTGTTGAGATTCAAAGCTTTCTATCTTTTAAAAAGGTTCCTGATGTAAGATTTTCAACATCTATGAGTTTTTAAAAAATTACTTATTTTAAAGCATTCTGCTCTCGTGATATCTTCTCTTATTTCTCCTGGAATATAATAGTCTTTCCTTTAAATCTGTTTTATTTTTATTTATCTAATTCTTGCTCTCTACATTTTCCCTGTGTCTTTGAGGTTTCTACTTTTTTGTTGGTTTTGTCTGTTTTGTTATGTTGAAAATTTTATTTAGTTGTTGGTGTTCTTTGGCTACCCATTTTATTTTTAAAAAGGAAACATGAAAATGCTCATTCAAAGCTCTGTGTCCAGGCACGTGACATAAACTTTGTAGTTTCGTTGTACGGTGATTTGTAGCAGAGAAAGCTTTTTACTGGAGAATTATCACTTGATATCATTGTCTGGAGATATTTTCTATAGAGCTATTTTATTCTTGTAGTGAGGAAGCTTCTCTTCACATGGGATGTGGGGTGGGTGAAAACCTCAGTGTTTACTTGGCAGATTTCAACTGTGTTCAGATGCATGCCTCACTCAGACCCTCCCTGTGACCTTGGTCCTCCATGTCCTGCCCCTTTCTCAGGACCAAAGGTCATGCTGCCCTTTCCCAGCGGGTTCCCTTCTGCAGGCACTTTACGTACAGCTTCCTTTACTTTGTTAACTCTACTACCAATTGTCCGTTTGCTTTCCAACTTCCTCAAACTTTGTCAAATCTTTTCTTTACCATTGCTGTTTCTCCTTTTTCCTTTGCCTTTGTTGGAAGGCCCTGTTAAATTCCTCTATTATTTCATTAGAGTTTATTGCAGAAAAAGTAGATAGACACGCATAGCTCATCTGATCTGCTTAATAGCAGTCCTTACTGTTCCTCATTGTTTCTTAATATATACTCTGTGCTTGCAACATGCCTTTACAGTTTGTGTGCTTTTCTCCTATGCATCATGTTTTACATCCTTGTGATGCTTTACAGTTTAAGCACATGTTGGGACTTCACTGGTGGTCCAGTGGTAAAGAATCTGCCTTCCAGTGCAGGGGACGTGGGCTCAACCCCTGGTCAGGAAAGTAAGATGCCACATGCTGAGGGGCAAATAAGCCCATGTGTCTCCAACTACTGAGTTCGTGCACCTCAACTAGAAAGCCCATTTGCTGCAAACTACAGAGCCCACGCACCACAACTAGAGAGACCACATGCCACAATGAAAGATCCCACATGCCACAACGAAGACCTGACACAGCCAAAAATAAATAAATAAATAAATTTAAAATAAATAAATGTGCTTAGAAAAATAAAATAAAATACCAAATTTCAGATTTCTAAAAAAAAAAGCAGTACATGTTTAGAAGCACTATCTTACCTTTTTCCTAGAAAAATCCTTGGTCTAAGACACAGTATATTATTCTATTTTGCATACTTGACAGATGGAGGGACTTCCACCCAGGGAGTTTAACTAACATGCCCAAGATCACTCAGTCAAGTTTCTCAAGCTTCCCCAATTACAGGATTTTGCCTCGCCTCCACTCTACCTCTCAGGCCTAATTTGTGGCAACTTTATAAAATAAATAAATAAAGGGAAGAAGCAGATGAATTTCAAACACTTAGTTTGAAAAATCTTATTTCTAAACTAAACTGAATTTTCAAAACTAGGTTGGATTTTGGTGTATTTTGTGACACACAGTCATTATTGCAGTGAACAATTGAGATGTGACTGAAATAATAGATCTGTACTGTTCTGGTGTCTGTAGAAACATTTAGAGAAGCAAACAATTTGTTGGGTTGGGGGGAGTTAAAAATGAGGGGCACAGTTTACCTATTAAAGTGCTTTTAACATCAACATTAGGTAGGTTCATTGTGTAGCACGAACAAAACTGACAGCCACATCTGTAGGGCTTTTTTTTTTTTTTTTTTGCAGTACGCGGGCCTCTCGCCGTTGTGGCCTCTCCCGTTGCGGAGCACAGGCTCCGGACGCGCAGGCTCAGCGGCCATGGCTCACGGGCCCAGCCGCTCCGCGGCATGTGGGATCTTCCCGGACCTGGGCACGAACCCGTGTCCCCTGCATCGGCAGGCGGACTCTCAACCACTGCGCCACCAAGGAAGCCCTGTAGGGCTTTCTCCATCTCTGGCCATCATTTAATGGAGCTAATGCATGTTTATTACAGCATGGTTCCCATTAAACAACAGCCTAGCTATTAGACAGAAAATTCCTGCAAGCAACATGATGCACTTTCTGCAAAGGAACGTCTTGACCACAGAGGCCCTGCTGTGATGATGCTGACAACGTCACGTTCTGTGGGCTGGAGGGATGCGAGGCAGGGGCCCTTGGCCTTCATAGCCCAGTCTGCTTGGAAGCCCTCTGGTGGAATTGAGGCAGGTCCTGGAGGCAGGGACTGAGGATTGGCCAGGCTGACATCTTCCTCCCAGGCCCTCTCTAGTCAGATGCCTGGATCCTGAGGTCTGAGCTCTAGCTGAGGATGCCAGCTTCCCCTTTTTCTGTGGAGAGAGCTTGCTGGGTTGGAGCCCTGTCTGTGGAAAAGGCAGCCCTGAACAATCCCTGTGCAGTATTCCCCATCCCACTGGCTCTGAGACATTTGAATAATTCCTCAAGTCCTGAATCAAGGAACAGTCCTCATCTTGCTGAATCTCTAGCTAGCCACTCAGTCAACTGTCTGCCCTCTTCCACACCCTGCTTGAATACCATCATGTCTATAAAATCTTCTCTGAGTCCAGAAATAATGAATCTCTCCAATACTTACTGTCTTCATGTGCTATTTATGCTCTGTCTGGTACTTATTTCGCTGTGCCCTGCATGGTGAGGACAACAGTGGGCTGATGCCAGTGATGGTGCTGTTAGGACAACATATGCTTCAGAGGCAGCCTTCTGTTTGAATCCTCTTTCTGCTTCCCACGTAGTCCAGTCTCCCTGTGTCTCGGTTTCCTCATCTGTAAAATGGAGACAGTAATACTCTCCTTTCCAAGTTGTAATAGAGATGTAGGATAAAAATGTACATGCATCGTCTGACACTAACATCATCTTTCTTTCTTTTCGCTTTTGTGTTAGTTACAAATGATTTATTAGTTTAGATTATACTTTTTCATTAAATGTAATGTTATATTTTACGTTTGAGAATCTGCCTTTTGAAAAACCTATGTTTGCACCTACAGACCCTACCTAAGTCTCCCTGTGTCTCTCTTCATGAATTTACCCATCAGTAAGAAAATGCTGCTACTTTACCATTAGGTTGGTTGCTTTCTGTCATGGGCCCAAGTTTGGGCTGACTCCTCTCCATTTCCCTCTGAGCTCCCTTTCTCTTCACTTGTGCACATCAGTGTGATGACCACTTTGGGCTGTTGGATGTTCTGGATGGTGATCACAGAATCAAGATGGACCTCCTGAGCTCGCGATCTGCATCCTCACCCGGCAGGGGAAGCTTCCTAAGAGTTACAGCTTCATTCCCTGATGCCTGGATCTCAGTGCTTTGCCCTGGGAGAAGAGGACCAGGTTGCCATTGGCCACCACCAATATCAAAGAATAGTTCTGTGTATAGCCATCACGACTCCTTATCTCGTGCTTTACAACTGTTTCAGTGTTTTGATAGGTACTCTCTACTGCAATTCATACTACTGACTTGGAGGGGGTCACATACCGCCTCTATGGGTGGCGACATTGAGACTCAGGGGTGTAGGAGATGACCCCCAAGTCAGCCAGCAGATGCAAACCTGCATCTCACATCCTCTGATTGCAAGTTGGTGCCTGGTCTCCATCTTCTCCATGCTGCTATAGAGGCTTCTGCTGCTGGTACCCATTCTCATCTTTTCATACTAATCCCACAGAGACAGACCCCCAGAAACTCACAACACACTTGCAGGATGTGATTCATTCTCCCTAGAAGAGGGAGACCAGAAAGACATTTTGTTTCAGACCATCTGCTTGAAAGAACTCCTGCCTAACCTCACCCTGGGCCTATTGTAGAACTGTGAAGGAGGGGTACAGCTTGAAAAGGCATCTTCTGTGATTGCTACACATCACTCTAGGGGCAGATCTCCCTCCACTCAATGCTTTTGGCCTTTTGGGAGAATGTTTCCCCATTTACTGAAGGCCAAGTCCTTTGAGAAGACTGTACTGCTGCGCATACTGATTTATACTGATCCTTCCAGCGAGCTGTGTAGAAGATTCATTTACCAGTTGGATGGTTGGGAGTTTATGGGGATTCTTACCTTAGACCCAACTGTGTCTTTTAACCATTGAGTTCTATTATTCTGTAATTTTTACTTCATCTCTTTAGGAAGGGAATTTCTTGTCAGCTAGGACTATATGCCACTTTTTACAACATAAATATAGTCTCTTAATGACAAAAGGAAGTGCAGGGTCTAGAAAATATAGCTCAGTCTGAAATCATGCCCAAGAAAATGCAAGTCTCACTGGGAGTAGGGGAGTTAGAATGACAAACCCAGACTTGCAACAGAGGCGTGGAGCCAGCACGGCAAGCTTGAGTCCCCTCAAGTAGTCGGGACCTGTGTGTATTGCTGTGTGTCTGTGTGTGAGGGGATATTCTGAGTCAGAGTCTAAAGGGACAGCTGGGGGACTTCCCTGGTGGCGCAGTGGTTGAGAGTCTGCCTGCCAATGCGGGGAACATGGGTTGGATCCCTGGTCCAAGAAGATCCCACATGCTGCGAAGCAGCTGAGCCCGTGCGCCACAACTACTGAGCTCACACGCCACAACTACTGAAGCCTGCGTGCCTAGAGCTGGTGCGTCACAACAAGAGAAGCCACTGCAATGAGAAGCCCGCGCACCGCAGTGAAGAGTAGCCCCCTCTCGCCGCAACTAGAGAAAGCCCATGCGCAGCAACAGAGACCCAATGCAGCCAAAAATAAACAAATTAAAAGAAAAAAAAGTGACAGCTGGTGTTTGAAGCTTGCATCCATGGACACAGCAAGGGTGTGGGGCGTGGGTGAGCTGGCCAGGAATGTTTAACAGCCTGGACCAGAGTCCCAGTTAACTCTGTCCTTATCAAGAAAGACTTTAGGTGTTCTGGATCCAGCTGATTTTCTGGATGCTCCCAGGGCTAAATACAGGCTAAATAAACCCCAGCCTCCAAGCCCCATAGGCATTTGGCCAGTAGGTCTTTCAGAGAGGTTTTTATCCATTTTGCTCATGGAGAGTCTTGGTGAAATTATGTGGTGAGGAATCACAGGTCTGCGTTCTAAACATGGTGACTTTTACATGACCAATAAATATGCCTGCTTGTCTGAGGCCAAAATTGGCCTCAGTGGATATAATTGAAATTGCTTTGTGTTTCTGATTTCTCATCACTTTTTTTTTTTTCCCAGCACGAACAGCCTGTATAGGAAATTTTGTTCTATACAGTTTAGTTGCATATAACTTTGGGCCCTTTAAGGGAGAAAAATGAGAAATAATTCAGTTTACCTTCTGCTGCATAAATGAGAGCTGGAGCTTTGGGAATGTGTTAGGCAATAATAACAGGAATCACTTGTTTCCTAAAAAGGCATTGCCTGGAACAACGACAAAACTTTTTAATATATGCCTGGGATGACTTTAAAACCACGCATAGGGGTTTTAAAAGGGTTTTGCTACCTGTAGTTTGAACAAACAGTAAAAAGCAAAAACTTGCATTTACTAATTCCCCGAAATGTGTCTGTTCTGAACTGAGCTATTCACAGAGACGCATCTGTAGCTGAACTCGTGTCTTTGTGCTCAGCCCTTTAGTGCTAGGTTTATATGCATCCAGCTTCCAAGAAGCACGCTTCCATAACACTCTGCTAACATTTCCCAGAGAACCTCGTCTGGGCATAAAAAGAAGAGCTGAAATGTGCTTTTATGAATAAATCCTAAAACGCCTTGCTTTTGCGACCCATCCCTCAGGAATAACCCCTTCTGCTTTCACTGCCTCATTCGCTACCAATAATAGGACTGCTTAGAGATGCTAACTCATTGTCTTAGAACTACACCCAACACGTGAAGGCTTTGACTGTCCTTTAGCAAAGGCCCCCTAAATACAGAGAAGTAGAGCTGTATCCTACGAGTTTTGCTCAAGATAAAGAAGAAAGAAGTTTCCTGCAGATTCTCATCTTGTCCCTTTTAGGTCATCACTTCTTAGTCAACATGCTCTGGGGTCTGGCAGTACTGCTTTCTTTTTTCCTTCCTCCAAAAATCTAGGAGCTGAGATAGCTTCTTTCACTTATTTTGATTAATTCATTCATTTTCACTATGCGATCTGTCCTTCCTGTAGGCAGCTGCATAACTGATAACTTTTTTCATTGACCTTTCCAGAACTCTGCCTTATTCTTTCCTATCCAAGACCATCTCTTCCCAGGAACTTCTATGTTATGAATTTTTCTGTTCAAAAACACTTAGTACTCAATAGAATGGTTACATTTTCATGTAATCTCGAGCAAATAGGTGGGAAGGAGGGGAGGCAGGTTGCATAGGTCAACATGTGGGAATTCAGGTGTTTTCAATTCCTAGGGATTCCTTAAACAGTTTGTGATTGTACCATTGTACCAGCTGGAATGCCACCCTTCCCTCTTCAATATTGCCACCTCCTCTGTGTCAGCATGGTCCCAGAGCTCAGACTAGAAGGGTTCAGCGGTCTTTGCCAGGCAGGAAGATAAGAAATGCTTTCCTTACATGGACTTCAGCACTTTCAGCGGCAGCGCATACAAATTACCTGGAGATTTTGTTAAAGTGCAGGTTCTGATTCAGATCCTAGGTGATTCTGATGCTGCTGGTCCAGGGACTACACTTGAAATAGTAACATCTAAAGCTGCCCTGTCCAATATAGTAGCTGCGAGTCACATGGCCCTAGTACACTTGAAATGTGACTAGTCTGATTTCAGATGTTCTGAAAGTGTAAAATGCACACAGGATTTCAAAGGTTTATTACCAAAAAACCCCGTGAATTTGAAGTTTCTCATTAACAATTTTATACTGATTACATGTTAATAATAGTTTGGATATTTTGGGCTAAATAAACTATATTATTATAATTAATTACACTTTGTGTCTTTTTTTTTTTTTTTTTTTTTTTTTTTTATGGTACGCGGGCCTCTCACTGTTGTGGCCTTTCCTGTTGCGGAGCACAGGCTCCGGACGCGCAGGCTCAGCGGCCATGGCTCATGGGCCCAGCCGCTCTGCGGCATGTGGGATCTTCCCGGACCGGGGCACGAACCCGTGTCCCCTGCATCGGCAGGCAGACTCCCAACCACTGCGCCACCAGGGAAGCCCACTTTGTGTCTTTTTAACATTTTAATGTGGTAATGGGAAATTTAAAGATACAAATGAACTTTTTTACAAAACAGAAATAGACCCACAGACATAGAAAACAAACTTATGGTTACCTAAGAAAGGAGGAGGGATAAATTAGGCGTTTGAGATTAACATGTACATACTACTATATATAGGATAGATAACCAAGAATATACTGTATAAAATGGGGAATCATACTCAATATCTTGTAATAACCTGTAAGGGAAAAGAATCTGAAAAATAATATATATATATATATATATATATATATATACACACATATATATGCACAACTGAATCACTGTGCTGTACACCCGAAACTAACACAACATTGTAGACCAACTCTGCTCCAATCAATAAATAAAGTTACACATATGGCTCGTATTATATTTCTGTTGGTTAGAATTACTCTAATACTCTTTCACTTCCATTTCCTCGGTTATCAATAACACTTAGCATATTTTATCCCAGTGATTCTCAAACTTTACTGTGCATCACAGTCACCTAGATGACTCATTAAAACAGATTCCTGGCCTACCCTCAGACTGTGATTGAGTAGTTCTGGGGTGGGGTCCGAGAATTGCTATTCCTTACAAGTTCCCCAGTGATTGATACTGCTGATACATGGACTACATTGGAGTAGCAGGACCCTGAAGTTCTTTCCCATCTTGCCTATGCAGTAGCGCTTCCCACATGCTGCTGCTCTATTTTGCAGTATAGTCTGTGAGCATATCTTCTACCTGTCCTCCTATTCCCATCACCATCTCTTCACCTAGTGGTGTTGTAAAGCCCTTGAAATACGTTGCACCTGTTCTTCTTGGGATCTCCAAAGCTCCAAGTTAAATAATTGGTTTTTAAGTTGAAATGAATTGAATTTAATGGAATTAATTCTTGCTCTTTGTTTTAATTCCCTTACTGGAAGCTCTGACAAGCACAGAATACTAAATCAGGAATGAAATAAAACAGGGATAAGGATTGATCTGTTGGGCAATCTATTTTTTTTTACTGAAGTATAGTTGATTTACAATGTTATGTTAATTTCTGTACAGCAAAGTGATTCAGTTATACATATATATGCATTCTTTTTTTTTTATTCTTTTCCATTATGGTTTATCATAGGATACTGAATATAGTTCTCTGTGATATACAGTAGGACTTTGTTATTTACCCATTCTATATATAAAAGCTTACATCTGCTAACCCCAACCTGCCACTCCATCCCTCCCCCAACCCTCTCCCCTTTGGCAACCACCAGTCTGTTCTCTATGTCTGTGATATACATTTTATATATAATTTATATTTATATTAATTCTTTTATAGCCTTTTAATTATTTTATTTAATTACTTTAATATTCCATTGTATATATGTACCACATCTTCTTTATCCATTCATCTGTCAGTGGACATTTAGGTTGTTTCCATGCCTTGGCTATTGTGAATAGTGCCACAGTGAACGTAGAGGTGCATATATGTTTTTTTTTTTTTTTAAGTTGTTGGGGGTAGGAGTTTATTTATTTTTGCTGTGTTGGGTCTTCGTTTCTGTGCGAGGGCTTTCTCTAGTTGTGGCAAGCAGGGGCCACTCTTCATCGCGGTGCATGGGCCTCTCACTATCGCGGCCTCTCTTGTTGTGGAGCACAGGCTCCAGATGTGCAGGCTCAGTAGCTGTGGCTCCGCGGCATGTGGGATCCTCCCAGACCAGGGCTCGAACCCGTGTCCCTGCATTAGCAGGCAGAGTCTCAACCACTGCGCCACCAGGGAAGCCCCGCATGTATGTTTTAGAATTAGAGTTTTGTCTGGGTATATGCCAGGGGTGGGATCGCTGGATCATATGGTAATTCTATTTTTAATTTTTTAAGGAACCTCCGTACTGTTCTCCATAGTGGCTTTACCAACTTAACATTCCCACCAACAGCGTAGAGAGGGTTCCCTTTTCTCTACATCCTCTCCAGGACTTGTTACTTGTAGAGTTTTTAATGATGGCCATTCTTTGTTGGTCAGTTTATTGATTTACTAATTGGTAAGTACATTGCATTGCATTTTGTTCCTGTGCCTCTTCGTCAATTTAGCTCAATGTATATTTTTTAGCACTTAAGGTACAGATGCTTAGGGCAATGAGTTAGCCCAGTTTCAAGTGTTATGTATAGCTAGTTGGAATTCCAGGAAAACACTGCCAAGTTCACTGATGAAATTACAGCTAGGGTGTCTTGGGAGCCCAGAGATGGGAGACAGACTAGCCTAATGTGCTGAATAAAGCGTTGCTACTCAACAGTGTCCTCATCCTTAGACCAGCAGTGTCAGCGTCACCCGGAAGCTTGTTCCAAATGCAGAACCTCAGGCCAGCATCTGAACTTATGAATTAGAATCTGCATTTTAACAAGAATCCCAGATGATTTGTAGACACAATAAAGTTTGATGATCACTGGATTGAAGGACAACTGTAGACTCAGGGGCCATATAAGACTGAGGTTAACTCTGGGCTTCTTTCCTGCTTTCCCTAAGGGAAGTCTGGGTGTTTGGTCTAAGACAAGTCAGATGGCAGATGCCTCACACAGATGGAGATCCATTTCCCTGGGATAAGCATACCACAGCAGAGCTCCGCCAACTGCAACAGCCTTGTTCACAACAAGAGCAAATCCCTGAAAGATCTGTGGCTAGAGGAATTAAAAGGAGAGAATTTCAATGTGACGGGGAGGCTGTGGCCTTCAACCAGCAGGATGCCGCTGCTCCTTGACAGCATGAAAGGAAGCCCGGCTCCACCAGCCTACCTGTCTGGGAGCCACCTGTCACATAGGAGTGGGAAGCAGATTTACTGCCAGGTAGTAGGCAAAATGGCATCACCTCTCTCCAAAATCGTGGGCATGAGATAAGTGAAATGTAGGACTGAGGTTGCAGGGATGATACCACCATGGGAACATTTCCCCCAATTCATCTTCTTTATAAGAAGAATGGGGCATGTAAGGCCACCAGGAAGGTCAGAACCAATTACAAACCAACTTTAGCAACTTATAAGACTCTGAGACCATGTCGAACATCTGTGTTGAATGTTATTTTCTCTCGTATATCTAGTGGAGGTTTTCATTTTTATTCACGTCTTAATACCACGTTATGATTATTATATATTTAGTGGAATAAAGCAGTTAAAATAAACATATAAAAGTGGATATATCATTGTGACTGAATTTCTTTTACATTATGAAGTCTTCATCAAAGCTATTTAAATATAATGAGCATCTATAATTTATAAGGTTAGAAACATAGAAAAATAGGTAAAGTAGGTAGCAGTGATAGGAAAGTAATTTAAAACAATAATAGGAAATATACTTTAACAATATACATAAAAGTTACTGAGGGGCTTCCCTGGTGGCGCAGTGGTTGAGAGTCCGCCTGCCGATGCGGGGGACGTGGGTTCGTGCCCCGGTCCGGGAAGATCCCACATGCCACGGAGTGGCTGGGCCCGTGAGCCATGGCTGCTGAGCCTGCGCGTCCGGAGCCTGTGCTCCGCAATGGGAGAGGCCACAGCAGTGAGAGGCCCGCGTACCGCAAAAAAAAAAAAAAAAAAAAAAAAAAAATTACTGAGGATTTCTAGGGAGCACTAGGGAGCATAAAAGTTATCCCTAATATAACTGATAAAAATATTCGTTTTTATCTAGGTGCTTTTGGAACGTTTATTTATTAACACTTACTCCTCTGATCATGTGTTCATTTATTCAACAACTATTCACTGAGCCCCATCAATGTGCCAGTTCAGTCAGAAAGTGTTTTGGATGCATCAGAGAATAAGGCAAATAAAGCAACCATCCTACACTGGCAAGGAAACAACCAATACATAAGTAAACAACAAACAAAACAATACTAACAGCCTGTGACAGATGATGGTAGAGGGAAATGAACGTGTACCTATTAGGCATTGTTGCTTACTGAGTCACCCCAAAGTGAGTTAAAATAACTAGCAATTATTGAGCTCACAATTCTGGAGTTTGCAGTTTGTGCCAGGATCAGCTAGGGCTGTTTTTATCTGAGTTAGGCCCACCCGATCTCAGCTGGGTGTCGCCTGTGCTTCCACAGATGGCTGCTAGATCAGTCTAAGGCTGGTGGGTCATCTCTGCTCCATCATTCTTATCCTCCAGGCTACGCTGAGCTTGTTCATTTGGTGATGGTGCAGGGAGCTCAAAAAAGAGGATGGAAATACACAGTGCTTCTTGAGGCCTGGGCTTAAAACCCAGTAGATTCCAGCTCTTGACGGAACTACGAAGAATTGAGGCCACTTTTGCAATCTAACACATCAGAACAGAATGCCCAGGACTAAGTGCCAAAGCACTACAGTGTTTGGAGCCTGGTTAAGTAAAGAGCCAGTAAGGAAACCAGCAGAGTGTGATGTTCTAGGAATCTCCAAAGGAGAGCGAGAGATAAAAGACTTGAAACTAATGAAACAGATACAAGGAGCACAGATAAGGAACCCCAAATAAATGATAACTTTTATGACCTATAAAAACATAAAATTATATAAATTATGAAATGGTAGAAAGCTGTCCTAGAGTTTGGTAAAATTACCAAGAAGTAAAAACTCAGTGGTCTTTCTGGTCTTCTCATTTTTCACCAAATCACCTGTATGGAATCTGTGAATTAGTTACATTGTTGTATTTTGTGCTACTTATCAAAAAGGAATCCCTGTGGGGACCGAAGGGAGGAGAGAGTGTTCAAGAGTGTCCAAGAGGGAAAAAAAAGCACATTTAGTTTAATTGCTTATCTATGGATCTAACGCTAACATTTAAGAATAAAATATATTAGATTGCATCCAAAAGTTTCAATCTGTCATTTCCTTTAATATATGTAATATATGTTTGTATATGTATATGTACATATATAATACCTATTTTATATCTGTATATATGTATAATATGTATATTTATATATACACACATATATCTTTTTCATTGTATATAATCCCTTTTGGAAAAATGCACAGTTACTTAAAGGCTTGTGCTGGCCCCTTATTTTCCCACTCTTCATTGTGAACTGTCAGTGGCAATGTGATGTATTGCGGACTGCTCTCAGAAGTTTGATCATCAGGATTACTCAGGCGTTACTAATGAACCAAGAATGACGTGTCTTGTGGTATTGGACATCCGGTATTATGAGAAATAGCTCTACGCTCTAAAGAAGAAAGAAACACTGCTATCCAGCATAAATGGAAGGACCCTAACCATGCTTGATTCCACAGATAAACAGAGGTTGCTTTCTAGCTCTGATGAGAAGGCACATTTTGAAATGGAATTAAGAAGCTGACATGCACACCTGAGTCAGATTCACCCACGCCTCAGGGATTTAACCGTGATGATGGAGCTTATACTGCCTCTTCGTGTGCAAGCTGGAGTTCTTTTGTTATAAACAGTTTGTGTTAGAAAGGATGAAACACATATTTAGGACTGAACTCAGTGGCTCTAAAAAGCTTCTCCTTGCTTCTAAATATAAAGATGGAGATTAGCTGTTTATATATAGTTCATCTCCTGACACAACTGAAACAGAAGAGGAGTTCCATTTCTCTAACAATTTATTTCTGTGATATTATGTCCAGAGTCCAAATTTCCCAGTTAAGCATAATAGTATCCATGTTCATGAAGATTCTGATGACATGATTATTTGAATAAATAAATAATTGTATAATTTAGCACTTCCCAAAGTTTATGGATAATAAGTAAAAGTTTATATTATAGAAAACACCTAAGAAATCCAGTGTAGTATACATTAGCGTAGTAAAACTTTTGAGAATTGTCTTATTAAAGAAATTGGTTAAATATTATATAATCCAGAATTTTTACATATACTTTATAAAACATAGAGCTGTGTTATTTTCATAAAATGTCAATTTGAAGTTCATATTACTTGGTGATCTGCAAAATACAATTTGGGAAACTCTGAGCTCTTTTTTTTTTTCACTTCTAGAGCAAAACACCAACCCCTTTGGGAGAGGGCCAAGTCGTAAAAGAATTACCAGGAGTGGGTGCATGTGTCCATTTACTCAAGCAGGTGTAGCTCTCAGATCCACAGTCTTAAATCATTCTAGAAGAAAACTCCAGAAAACCAGATGACAGGGATACAAGGTCTCATGCAAAGAGAGCTAGTAGGGAGCATGGTGACAGAGAGAGGCAAAATAATCCTGAGAAACAATACCATAGAGTGGCAGGGTGGCTCAGTGGCTCAGAGCAGTTAGAGACACATCTTTGACACTTTCTGGCTGTCTGACCTCTGCCAAAGTATTTAACTCCTTTGAGCCTCATTTCCTATCTTAAAAAAAAAAAAAAAAGGGAGAGCCGTAATACTCAGTTCAAAGGATTGTTGTGAGAATTAAATCATGAGAATGATATCTGGCACATAACAAGCACTCAGTAAAACATTATATTATTAGAGAAAAACAGGAAATGGCACGGTCAGAGTCAATGTTTCATCCCGGGTAGATACTTATATCTATAGCCATTGTCTCAGACTTACTGACAGTGACACCTGGAAGGGAATTTAAGCTCATCGAGCTCATCCCCATGATCTTACCTCTACACAAACTGGAGCCTAGCAGTGACGGGGCTGGAAGCACTTAGGTCTTGTATATTTAGTCTCTCACTCATGGAACTGTAGGAATTTAAAGACACAGAAGACATTCTTGTGCATAAAATTAGCATGGTATTTTGGAGCACATATTGACCTTCTCCTTAATTCCCCAAACATTTTGAATAATCCGAGATATACTTTTGAAGTCCAACATTTCAGTGTTATTCCTGAGTTACTTGTAAGGCTTTTAGCATGCTGCCTTTTAACTTGAACTGGATGTCAGTTTCAGTAGAATATTCCTCATTTTTGGAAGGAGACCTCTATTTGCATTATCAAAGAGTTTTCATTGGAAATGGATGCTAAGGAATTTAACCTATCTGGACTGGATCATTTGGATCTGTCATCTGTCCTCCGTAACTGTTACCTCTTCTCTAATTCTCATTCTTTAGCTTTCTCCGTCAAATTTTAGGATTCTGCCTTGTTTGTCTTCAGTTCCAGCGATGAAGTTTTCTGCAGTATCAAGTCTACTGCCTCACTTTAAAGTCAGCTCTCAGATTTTTCTTTTCCTTGTACATATTTCTGACAACAGGTTATTTTCAACTGTCTGCCTTGGCTTTGTAAATACATGAATCTTTTTAACTAACATTCTGAGAATAAAATTAAAAGTCTTCAAAGTTGTCTCTCTTTTTTTCCTGTAACTTTTTGGTTAAAATTTTGCTATTCAGGGGCTTCCCTGGTGGCGCAGTGGTTGAGAGTCCGCCTGCTGATGCAGGGGACACGGGTTCGTGCCCCGGTCCGGGAAGATCCCACATGCCGCAGAGCGGCTGGGCCCGTGAGCCATGGCCGCTGAACCTGTGCGTCTGGAGCCTGTGCTCCGCAACGGGAGAGGCCACAACAATGAGAGGCCCGCGTACCGCAAAAAAAAAAAAAAAAAATTTTTGCTATTCATTCCTAGTCTTAACTGCTTTGTTATAGAGAAAATGGCCTTCACATTTTCTAGTTCTTGGAATGTATTGAGATGTTCCTGTGGTCTCTTATGCAGTTAGTTTATGTCCAGGTTCTAAGCAAATTACAAGATAATTTTTTACTCTGCATGTAGAAAGCCTATTTAACCATTGAATGATTACTATTACTCACCTAATTATAAAAAGCTCTATATTTACTTCATTTTAAAATTTTTGCAAGATTGAGATTTTTGTTAAAAGCTACCATAATTATAAATTTGTCCATTTCTCCCATTTTTCAATTTTTTCCTTATAAACTGTTTTCAAACTGTTACATAATCACCGTGCATTCTACCTTTTATAAAAGTAAATAACTACTCTTGTTTCACATAATAAATTTATTCAAAGTTTACTCTGTCTGATACTAATATTGAAACTACATTTCATCTTTACATTTTCTAATTCTTTCTCATCTTTACATTTTCTAGTTCTTTCAATTCATACTTCAAGTGTCAGGTGTGTCCTTTTTAAGCAATACATAGTGGAACTTTCGATGAAGTGAGGTCCCATGGAGCTGAGGAAATTTTTGTCATAAACTCTGGGACACTTTCACCTTTAGTCTCACAAGCTCTCATAGACACCCTCTCATCACTTTATCTGATTTTCTTTTGCAAACTAGACCTGCTGTATATCATTTCTTAGTAAATTACACAGTAGTCTAATTAGGAAAATTTTCCTTTCTGTTGTCTTAAGATAATAGACTTCTGAGGTTGATCTATTGAAAAAGTAGCTCGTAAGAAGGTATTGGTATAAATGTAATGAATTAATGTGTCAAATTTCTTATTAAGTGTACTAGGGACTGTTGGATACACAGGGAAAAGTACAAAGCACGTCTTCGAAAATTTCTCCCGTGTTGACCTTGGGCAAATGCTGTGAACCATCTGAGACTGTTACCTCACGTAGAAGATGAAGCCATTGGTCTGTCTTGACTGTAAAGTGCTCCTTCCCACTCAGAGGTTTTATAACTCTGCAGCTCTAAAAATAAGACAGATCCAAGTACTCAGCTAGGATACAAGCATTTGGGAGAAGATGCACAAACTCTTGGAAACATAGTTTAGACTTTAGTGTGGTTTATGGACAAAAGAGATGGTAGATGATTTGAATAAATGATGGCATGCTCTTGAACTGCTTTTTTTCCTGGCAATTGGTGGTTTTTTTACACAGATACAAAAGTCCAGTGTGATGAGTCCTGTAACTAAAGGCGTTTCTCTCACAGAAAATATGTATTTCTAAGTTCTAGTCAGTGCCGAATGCATTTATTCGTGTAATCATTGAATATTAAGTGATCACTGACTCTAAGTAAAACTGCCTGGTGAACACTGTGCAGTGATACAAAAATGAATGGGCTGTGAAACCCTGGAGGCCTCTTGATAATTGTCACTGTAGTTTGATGACTCTGAGAGCAAAGAAAGGGACTTTGACTTGGGCCCTAAAATGATATGTAGTGATAATGAACAGATGTTTCATTAAACACTAGTTCTATAGGGCATTATAGATGTTATGTAAAAATTTATTATGTGTATGTGTATTACACATTTTAATATGATAATGTTCCTATTAATCTCCAAGAGAAAGAGCATATTCAACATATTTGCCCAATAAATTCTTTTATTTTTGTGTTTGTTCATTTGGCAGAACATCCTGATGGACACATGTTACATGGAAAATCTTCGGGATGGAGATTTTAGTTAGAGCGCCAGTATAAATGCAGATGGATTGAACACCCTACATACCATTCAGGCCAAATGCTGAAGAGCCTTATTTAAACAGACAAATAAACAAGATCAAGAAACAACTGTTTAAGGTAGGTAGAAATGACTTTTGAATGATTTATTCTTTCAGTGATTGGTACTGTAGCTCCCTGAGGCTCTGAACTAAGTGTTTAATACGAGCACAGCGTTAGACTCATAGGACCCCTACACATAGTTTCTTCTCTGAGTGTGTCACCAATAATTTTGTAGGAAAGCAAGGTCATATCACATTATCCTGCTCTATCTGCAAAGCAGTCTAGAAGTAAACTCAGAAAATATCTACTGTATCTCTTTTCACACCAGTCCTCAAAATAACTCTGATTCAAGTCATGGAAAGAACCTGAACCTAGAAGACAGAAGTTATTAAAAAAAACCTTTAGATCCTGAGGAAAAGCTCTGCTGGCTTTGGACCTTTTATATTTTCATCCATGATGGTAATTCCTAGATGTGCCATTGGCCAACATGATACATACAGCTCAACATTGTAGCTGCAAAGTAAATTAGGGGCCAGGAGGGGAAGCAGATATTTAGATCTTGCAGCCAGAACCACCCTAAAATCAATGGTAAAGTGATTAATGCTGATGACGTGTGGAAAAGTCAACAAGGCCAGACAGAGAACTCTGCCAGTGGGGACCCAAAGGTGAAGCGTGAGGACCTCCAGAGTGAAATATACAATAATAGAGAACAATTCACATGTGCTATTTATTTAAATGGGGAAACTGTAGGAAGAGACGCAATTTCTCAGATATAAATGGAAGTGGTGGGTACAAATGTTCTAGCCAGACAGTGATGCTTCAGTGGGTCACTATGATGAGAAAAGAATGAGGCTGGGCAAGTTTGTGTGTCAGTTATCCATGGGATTCACAAAAATAGGCTATAGTTTTCAATTAAATAGCTATCCTATGGCAAAATACTCACTGATGCTTTTGTTCCTGTGCTTTTCTTTTTTTCTTTTCTCCTCCCTCAGGAAGCACAGGACAGATCTAGGTAGCATCACTGTTGAACGTCAGATATTTTAAGCTTTCTCCATATTTTTTTAGTCCTACAAAGAGTAAGGCATGAAGGATAGACACAGGATGGTGCCTGCTTCATTTTGCACAAAAGCCTTTTAAATTCTCCAAATCCTGGTCTTGAAATACTGTGCTGTGGAAAATGCCAAGAGAAAAAGTGAAAACCCCAGGGACATATAAAGGATGAGATGAATGATGAAGATTTTAAGATTTTGATATTTTCCCCCCTTTAAATAAGATTACCTACTCTCATGCTCACTGTCCATTACACATATGTTTTGGCCTTTAAATAAGTGAGTCAGAATGCCATCTGGGTGTGCCACTTCCTCACAATTAAGCTGTAAATATGTTGATTTAGGAATAAAGGTACACATTTTATATTGTGTTATGTAAATGTGGTTATAGTCATAGTATTATGCAGACCTTTCTTCAGAAAGGACTTTTTAGAATTCCCCTGCAGAAGTTATCAAATAATTGTGAAACTATTTAGTTCCTGTACAAACCCATCTAAATATTGAAATCTTTAACCTTCCTGGTTCATGCATGTGGCTGAATGCAATTGAGTTTTTTACTGTTCTCCCTCTTCCCATCCCAGGGAACAGAAAGGAAAAACATACAAAAAGATTCCACTGAGACGTGAATTACATTCTCACCCTAACATCAACTTTTGCATGATCTTTTGGAATTGTGGTTTTGTTACTGAGTTCAAGCTTCTACTGCTCTTCAGCATGACAGGCCAATAAATGGAAAAATGAGGTGTTGGGGCAAAGAACGGTGACCTTGTTTGGAAAGCCAGCAGACCAAGAAGATGGTAGACCAGTGTCCCAAAGAACCATCTTATCCCAGTTAGAATTCAGTCTTCTTTTATACTGAGAGGGGAGGGGATGTGGCAGGTTGTTGCAAACTTCTGGGTGTTGGAATTCTTTGTTCTTGCAGCTGTCCATGTAGGTCTGGTCACAATATTCCTGTCGATTAGACAATTGTTATTTTCTGTTTTGCAACTTTTGATCTCTCTGAATGGGAAGGTGTTTTACCTTTAAAGGTCAAGCCTGGAAGTCAGAGCCTTGAAATGGGTTATCATGTATATTTCAGGCTACAGGCAGGGTTCTTTTACAGAGGTGCAGAGCCATCATGACTGAGCACAGGCAACAAAGCACAAGGGTTAGAGCTAACAGAAGAGATACAATGTGGAATCAGGTTTGTTCTTCTGTGTACCGATTTTGCTTTCAGTTGTTAAGGTATCTCGAGTTAGTGAATGATGTTAGAGGAAACAAACAAGGATAAGGCTTCAGTGGTCTCAACCACTGTCCTCCACCCTTCCCCGCCGACACACTCACTGACCACCATCAGTGTTGCTCTATAGGTAATACAGCTGCACTGAGATAACCCATTGGTCTTGACTGCCAAGTAGTATAGTGTTAGGTTTCAAAAACTTGAAAAATACGGTGGATTAGAAAGAAGCATGTATCTTTGCCAAATCTCTCTCTTACTAGATTTGTGTAACAGACTCAGAGTCTGTTTCCTCATCTACAAATAAGGGATAACCTTTTATTCTCTAAATAATTTTTTTGAAAATTAAGGAGTCAAAGCATTTAAACATACTTACTCTAGGACCTGGGACAGAGTAAGTGGTTGGTAGCTGTTGTTTGACTTGATGTCTAGAAAAAAATTTAGTAGCCCTGCCCAACCTGGTTATTCTTTAAAGCATCTTTGTTTCATTTTGTAAGTGGCAAAATGTCACAGGAAAATTGGTAGATAGAAAATAATACAAAAATAGCTCCCTGTTTTGCATTCCATAACACATAAAAATTTTTAGGATAATTTTTTCTAGTCTTTCTTCATTTTTGCATGATGTTTCATTTTATCTTGGTAATCATTCTGTACACGCACTTGGCATACTCCTTTTTCATACTATTTTCCATATTTTTTCATAACCATGAAATTTTAATACCCACAGAAAACTTCATATCAGAAAAATTATACTTAATATTTAAATCTTTTTCTTATTTTTGAAATTTCAAAAATTTATTTAAAACAAATGCACTTGTAACAATTACCCTCATGTATCTATTAAAATGAGTTCATTGATTTACACTATGCATGGATTATTATATCACATCCTTGTTACAGAACTTTTATTTCTTTTTTTTTTCAGTTTATCTTTTCAGCATAAAGCAATCATTAAGTTACCTAGAGTTAAAAATGTATTATGTTTGAAATATCTTTCAAGCTATTATAAATGCAGTATGCCAAAAAGATAGCACTAAGCCCTGGATACGCTAACCAATGCATTGTATGTGGAAATGATGGATTTTACCTGGAAGTAAATTACTCATCTGCATGGTTATCTGAAAACATTAACCAAGCAAAAATAGTTGCTGAGAATACAGTACATTTTCCAGCAGGTTTTATGTCCTTGATAAAAAATTTTGAGAAGTCTGTTGATCAAAGAAAATTTTATTCCTCCTTCCATTCTTGTTAAAAACTATCCGTGGAGGGAATTCTTCATCTAAGATCCATGAGCCATGTGTTGGGGTGTGGCGGGGCTGTGTTTACAGGTGGACACTGCTTAAAATTGTGTGCCAAATGTAGGATTTTTATACCCATGTGAATTGGTCTTGGGAGAGGGAATGGACTTTCTTCATAGGATCCAGTGCTGAATTTGTTGCTGTCTCAGTTTCCTTCCAACTGTAAAGGGATGTGGCCTCTGATGGTCTGCTGGCTCACTCTTGTGTGTGGAAAGGTGTGCACCCATGCTGAGACTAGTCAGACTAGTCCTACTCTTCATTCCCCTCTAAATCCTACAGGAAAAGAATTGACCAGGCTGCAGGAAGAGAATCTGAGTATGGAAATCACAGCTGGTGGGATCTCCCTGGTATCATGGAGAAATGAACTAGAGAGGTTTGGGGTGGGCTGCTTGAAAACAAACCAACCCCAAAACAACTTCTCCCGCAATGGCAGACTGTCCAGACCACACACTGTTGTTTAATTTCCCCTTCCACAGGTAAAATATGTATGTGTGTGTGTGTGTGTTTCTCTTTGGAGGGGCTTACGGCTTCTGAAAATGGAGCGAATGTGCCTAGTTATCCAACCTTGAATTCTCTTCTTTAAACTTACAAAAAGCCTTAAAAAACATTCTATCACTCAGAGAATTGAGCCCAAACCAACACATTGTAAATACTCCACATTTCTTTTCTTCTACTTTTTAACAGTATGATATCTGTGCATGTGTCTAAAATAATATGAATTCTTTCATGTCTTCTCCATTTCAAAATACTAAAAATGTTTGCTGAGCACAGAAGGATATTTTCTAAAAGAGAATTTGTGCTGTATTTCTAGAATATACAGTCAGATCCAGGGGACATCAATTTTTATTTTGGTGCCTAAAATTTCCAAAACTGTGTCAAAGAAAACTAACATGGGAATTTAGTGATGTGTCAGGCACTAAGCTAAAAGGGTTACTTACATTATTTCATTTACTCCTCACAGCAAATTGAAGAGGCTGCTATTTTCAACCTTATTTTATTTATGGGGAAGCAGTCCCAAAAATATTAGGTAACTTGCCATGAATCTCAAAGGTAGTACATGGTCAAACAGGGTTACACCAGGTTTTTCTTTCTCTTTTTTTTTTTTTTTTTAATTTATTTATTATTTTTGGCTGCGTTCGGTCTTCGTTGCTGTGCGTGGGCTTTCTCTAGTTGGGGCGAGCGGGGGCTACTCTTTGTCGCGGTGTGTGGGCTTCTCATTGCGGTGGCTTCTCTTGTGGAGCATGGGCTTTAGACGCACAGGCTTCAGTAGTTGTGGCACGTGGGCTTCAGTAGTTGTGGCATGCGGGCTTCAGTAGTTGTGGCTTGCAGGCTCTAGAGCACAGACTAAGTAGTTGTGACACATGGGCTTAGTTGCTCCACGGTGTGTGGGAACTTCCCAGACCAGGGCTCGAACCCGTGTCCCCTGCATTGGCAGGTGGATTCTTAACCACTTTGCCACCAGGGAAGCCCACACTAGGTTTTTCTGATTCTATTGCCTTTACTCTTTCCAAACCTTACCTTTTCTTTAGAGAAACTAATGATTCTTTTAAGATTTCAGAAAATGCATGTGCTGGTGTGCTCCATGGAAATAAAACTGGCAAAGACTGGTGTGGTTAAGTTGGTCTCAATCAAGGCTGAGCAGAAGCCACCTTGATCCATCCAATGTGGGGATGTGGAGAAAAGCAATTGCCTTGAACATCAACAAAGTAACGCTTTCACTACTTGATTGGCGACCTGTGAGTTATGCAAATGATGCTCTAAGAGAATCACATCATTGATGTGTGTCATGTTTATTCTCTTAGCAAAATGGTTCTACTTAGATACAAGGTTTGTTATCACTTCAAATTTGGACCTAGCCGTGCTTTCATTTATCTAAAAAATCCCTCCAAAGTGAGAACTCATTCACTCTTAATGATTCTCCTATAAATTTGCTTATGGGTGATTTCAGCTGTGGGGTGTCAACGGGGACATGGAGATTTAATGAACACAGCTATGCCAAATCTTCCATTACAGTGGGCAAATGAGGCATTTTGTCTAAGACAGTTACACTAAATGTGCTTTGTATAATGAGCTCTGCATTGTAACAAAGTGAGCATGTGTCTCATGTTTGGTTTAGAAAAGAGCTGTATCAGAGTTGGTGGCTGACCACAGCAGCTTTTACAGTGGTGCTCTTGGGTCTGTAATATGACAAGCTGTCAGAACAGCATGGCTTCAGACTCACTTTTGTCAATGCTAAATTAAGGGCTCTTACCCTTATTCTTATGGGGTGTTGGGGAAATTCAAGAGACACACATCTTTAAAAAATTTTTTTTAATTTAATTATAGTTGATTTACAATGTTGTGTTAGTTTTTGGTGTACAGCAAAGTGATTCAATTATATATATATATATATATGTATATATACACACATATATATATGTATATTCTTTTCAAATTCTTTTCTATTATGGTTTATTATAGGATATTGAATATAGTTCCCCGTGCTCTACAGTAGGACCTTGTTGGTTACCCATCCTATATATACTAGTTTGCATCTGCTAATCCCAAACTCCTAATTTATCCCTTCCCCACCCCCTTTCCCCTTTGGTAACCACAAGTTTGTTTTCTGTGAGTCTGTTTCTGTTTTATAAATTAGTTCATTTGTATCAACCTGTAGATTCCACATCATATGATATTTGTCTTTCTCTTTCTGACTTACTTCACTTAGTATGATAATCTCTGGGTCCATCCATGTTGCTGCAAATGGCATTATTTCATCCTTTTATATGGCTGAGTAATATTCCATTGTATATATGTACCACATCTTCTTATTCTCTTCTTCTTCCTCCCTCCCTTCATGCCCACTCTCTATCATTCTCTCTCTCTCTTTTTTAAACAGATATGTGTTTATGTTAGGGGTGAGTGTGGGAAGGAAATTTTCTAGTCCAGGGGATAACACTCTTTTTCTGTAAAAGGTCAGACAGCAAATATTTTAGGCATTGTGGGCCATATAGTCTCTGTCACAAACACTCGATTCTGTTGTTGTAGCATAAAAGCAGCCACAGACAATACTTGAACGAATGAGCAGGGCTGTGTTTCAATAAAGCTTCACTTATGGATGCATAAATTTGAATTTCATGTAACTCACACATCAAAAAATATTCTACTTTGATTTTTTTTTAACAATTTAAAAACGTAAAGGTTTCTTAGTTCACATGTCTTACAAAAACAGGCACTAGTGTAAGTTTCTGTCAAAGGTCAATTCAGCTCTGGTGTCTGCCTGATTCCATATGCTGATAAATTTGGTATCTGATGTTTCCCTCAAAGATATTGCCTCTGCCCAATAGATCTCTTTCCCAATTTCTATTTCATGCTTAAAATTCTCAGAATTATCTTTATCTGCTGACTATCCAGACTCTTTCAATCTTTAAGACTACTCAAATGACTTTGATCATGAAATATCTCCTTACCCTCTGTATTAGTGTGCTAGGGTTGCCATAACAAAGCACTCACGGACTGTAAGGCTTAAAGAACAGGAACTTATTTCTCACAGTTCTGAAGGCTACAAGTCCAAGATCAAGATGTCAAAAGAGTTGAAGAGTTGGTTTCTCCTGAGGCCAATTTTCTTGGCTTACACATGGCCCCCTTCTCACTGTGACACTACATGGTCTTTTTCCTGGTGTCTCATCCTCTTCTTATAAGGACACTAATCCTATTGATTGAGGGCCCCATCCTTTGACCTCATTTAACCTTATTTACCTCCTTAAAAGCCCTATCTCCAAATACAGTCACATTGGGGGTGAGAGCTTCAACATGTAAATTTTGAATGGACACAATTCTTTCCATAACATCTTTGATCAAATGTGCAAAACCTAAGGGGAAAAGAAACTCAGTAATCAAGATAAAAGCTATTTGAATGCAATATTTTTAAAAATCAAAATCAATGCAAAAGGTTAATGATTTTAAAAAATCAAGATTTTAAACAAAGACTGGTTCTGTATTACTGATTTTTCCTTTTGCCTCAGACTTCAGTATGGCTCAGCATGACTTATTCCTCTTTGCTCCTTCAGCCTGTCCTTCTTTTTGGTCCCTTTTTCATTTATAATTTATGATTTCCTTTTCCTTTATTGAGTGAATATTTTTAAAGCAGATATTCTATTTCATGACTGTATCCATCTCCATAGTTTCTAGCATACCACCTAGCACAGAGAAGGTGCCCAGTAACTATTTGTTGGTTCAGATGCGGCCACTACATGCTTTTAAAATGTGTGCCCTCTGGTGGGGCATTGTGGGGTTCATGAGGCATTTAAATATTTGGAGCATTTTTCTTTAATCAGAAACGTGTAAACGAAGAGGCTGCAATGACCTTTCTTATGATCTTTATGATGAGGACTTTTTGAGAAGCTTGAAGGAAATGGAAGATGGGATGGACCTGCAGTGAGATGGAGGGAAGAGCTTTATCTTGCTGTGCAGCAAGTGGTACATGAGGCTCATCATATAGGTGAGAAAACAAAGGAGCAGAGAAGTTGAATAACTTATAATCCACAGCCAATCAGTGAATTAGAGAGGATTTGAATCGCTCTGAATCCCATAAGAGCTACTTCCATAAAATTATATTTGTGTACACATTAAGGAATAGACATTCTTCTTCTCTTAAGGGATTTACATTTATGTAAAAGAACAGCAAAGAGCAGGGCAAATCATTAATGGCTTTAGGGTTCTGGAATAAAATGGTCTCTGAAATCAGCCATTTTGCCCTTTCAAATTTCTCCTGTCAGATAGCAGCTTGAGAATAAATCATGTTCTCCTCAACTGGGTATTTGACATGATGTCGTGGATTATGATGAATGAATGTTGGACGAGTCCATTGCAGTCACGCATTGGCTGGAAGAAGCAGAGGGTCTGTCAGTTTCCCAGATTAACCCAGTATGTCCACCCTTTGGATATACTCAGTCATGGGGCCTCAAGAAGGATTTCCCAACTGTGCTTATGGCTCCTTAAGGAATGTATGGCTTCTTCCTCCAAAACAATGGCAATGTTATTGTGAGTCCATCCTTGGCATCCATTGACTAGAGATCCTGTTCTTTTTCCTTTGTGACCCTGGACTTACCTTTTAGAAACATTCTCTTACTTCCAGCCTCCCCAGCATCTTACCACCACTGCTATTCAGGAATCAAAATTTCTCTGATCTTTCTTTCCTCTTGTACAGAGGGAGACTTCCCTGTGTTGACAGGGAAGTGGTAATGTGTTAGCATGTGTTAACATGCCCAATGCATGCTTCTAAGACTATATTTAGAACTCCTGATTACCCTTGCCCACATGAGTGGGAGGATGAGACAGAGGGTGATCTGGGAGCTCTGAGGACACCTCCTGTTATGACTTTGAGGACTGTATGATTGCCTAACAGTCATTACCCCTCGCTGGGGTTGTGTATTTCAACACTTGACATGGTCCCCAGTGATTCATAACCCAGTGAGCATGACAGGCTTCCCCACATGACCTCTAGTAGCAGCAGCAGAACCTTAAAAACTGGGGGAAAACCCATGATATGTGTAGATGTTGAGAAAGAGGCAGCTGAAAGAAGGAGGTGACCTTGAGGACCCGCATTTCCCTTCTGCCTCTAAGAATAGAGGAAGCTGGAATGTGGAGGCAAAGGACACTGGTCTCAGAGCCAGGAGACTGGGGACATATCCCAGCCAGGACACTCAGTGTCTATGCAGCTCAGCATCTGGCAGGTTACTTTGTATTTCTTCATCGGTATGTGGGTGATAATAGCATCCTCATTTTAGGATTGTTGAGGATATTAAAGGAGATGCTGATGAAACTTAAGCTGCAGGGCTTTCACTTGCATAGGTCCTGTAACTCATTACATACTTAAAACGTGTTTGTATATATATGTATGTGTATATATATGTATATATACACATACATATATGTATATATTTTTAAGTGTATAAATTTGAGGCCCAATAAAATCTGGATCCACGCTTGTTTTAAAGTTTCTCATCATGGAACACCCTTAATATCAGATATTAGGAGAATGTAAGATCTTAGAGCAAGACATGAGATACTTATGTTTTTTTTTTTAACCAACCCTAAAAGAACAAAAGCACACGAGGTGTAAAGGAAGATGTTTATTTAGCAATCTAACATTGTAACAGAAATCATATCGCTTTATTCCAATCACATCCCAATCTGTATGTATGTATATATAAAGGATCTTGTGTATGGTTGTTGCCATAGCTTCTTTACATTTTGGCTTTCCTCGTGATCTCCCTGATGGCATAGCTGAAACAGATCTGAACACACAAGAAATTAGCTCAGTGTAAGAGTAGAAGCACTTCTTTTATTTTAATCATGAATTAGTCATATGTCTAACATTTACTAAGCACTTACCACGTGATAAGGATTGCTCCAAGTACTTGAACAATGTTAACTCACTTAATACCCTCAAGTACTTTGGGAGATGGAGTCTGTCACTGTTTTGAACATAATGAGGGCAAAATAGAGGTGCAGAACAGTTAAGCCACTCCTTTCTACCCACACAGCTATTGAAGAGAGGAGCTGGGGCTTAAAGCCAAGATGGCCTACAGTAAAGGCCGTGTCCTCAACCACCATGATGAGGAAGACTCATAGATTTGTGGGTGGGAAGAGATAACACTTCTATGTTATGAATTTCACTTATTAAATAAATAACTTGGCTTTTAATTAAAGAATGGTGCCAAGTCAATAGTTGAGGGTACACTGGGGCACGGAGAAGATATCAGTAGTCATGTTGGAGCAGGGAAAAGTGAATTTACTAGAGAAACATAGTAGGATTTTGGAGTAGTGCCAGTTTAGTTCTTTTATTGTCAGCTTAGTCTCATGGCAAGGGTTCCTTATGCCAGCCACATTGGTTTCTCATCCTGTTGTGTATATTATTGCTGTTTTTAAAATCTTAGCCTGTATTTGTTAATTTTTTATATTTTAAATTTTTTGAGATTCCTAATGTCTGTTATTTTATTTATTTATCTACCTACTTATTCCATTCAAAGTACATTTCAGTTTTCCTTATAAAATTTATTCTCATACTACAGGAGATAATATTAAAGAGATATTATTCTAGTGTTCTGGACAGAATTCCCTATTACGTGTTCCAGTCTTTTCTCTGCATAACTCATATTATATATATATGCATATACATATATTTTTTTTTCCTATTTAAAATGAGAGTGAATCTTTCTAGACATAATGTTTTCCTACATGCAGGTAGGTGTATTGGCCCTGGCTCCTCTACTTTTGATTTCGACTCTGGTTGGTTATTCCATCATCTGATCTATAGCTTGGGAGTATTACTGTGCCTCATTTTTAGTCCAGCTGCCAGTGTGTAGCAGGCTTTTTCTGCTAAGGCCCTGGGCATTTGAAGAATTCTCTCCTATCTTTATACTCTCTAAACTCTAGACTGGGGGGTGCATTTTTTAAAAAAAATTAGCAGTCATTATGTTTTGTCTCTAGTGATCTTCCAGACTCCATGTACTCGTGAAATACTTTGTTCCCGGGGATCGTGCCTCCAAAGATTTAACACACTGCTCCTGCGTCTCTGAAAGTATCCCATCATTTGTTGTTTTCAGGAAGTCGTGATCTCTGAATACATGTGGATAGAAGGGAAAAGCGGGGAGGAACATCTACTGAGCCTCAAAAATAATATTTCCTCCTAATTTTTCCATTTGGTACAGCCTGAGCCAGGGAGCATTAAGTGAAAAGTGGGAAAAGAAAGTGTTTTGTTAGTGAGTGCTCTGGTGCAAATACCAGGTACCCCTTCAGGACAGAGGCACGTACTCTCCCAGCTGTTTCAGGCACTGACAGCTGAATTATCCATCACTGAAGGCCGCTGGACCATCAGAGGTTAAGTGCACTCCTGGGGACAACCATGGTACAGTGACTTATCAGTGTAGGGGTGTAAAGGCCCTGCCCCCAGGTGAGGACCCTCCACAGAGCCGTTCATGCTCCAGAGCTGATAACGAGATCACAGTTAAACTTCTCCCCAAGTCTAAACCCATTTCCCTCACTCCCTTGCAGGTGTTACTTCTTTTTAAAAAAAAAAAAATATTTTCTTTCTTTTTTTGGCTGTGTCGGGTCTTAGTTGCGGCATGTGGTATCTTTCGTTTCAGTGCTCGGGCTTCTCTCTAGTTGCGGTGCATGGGTTTTCTCTTCTCTAGTTGTGGTGAGCCGGCTCCAGGGCGCGTGGGCTCTGTAGTTTGCAGCACACCAGGCTCTCTCAGCACACGGGCTCTCTCGTTGAGGTGCGCAAGCTCAGTAGTTGTGGTGTGCGGGCTTAGCTGCCCCGTGGCATGTGGGATCTTATGCCCCAACCAGGGGTTGAACACACATCCCCTGCATTGGAAAACCAATTCTTTCTTTACCACTGGACCACCAGCGAAGCCCCGCAGGTGTTACTTGTAAAAACTCTTCCTAATAGAGCTAAGGCATGCACATTTCCACTCAGGAAGACCGGATTCAGGAAAGTCTTCTCACCTTATTTCAGCTGGTTAAGGTTATTTCTTGAGCCAAATGTATGTTTACATTTCCATTTTTCTTCCCCTCAGTCTTGTTCAGTTGTCACCAGTAGGGAAACCTCCTCCTACTATTTGGCGATAGGCGGTCTTCTGATTGTGGTTTTTACTCTTGTGAATTTTACTCTGCTTATGTACCTTCATGATCATCTGTCAGTGAGATGTTAGGTGAGGCTGCTTCAGGCACTACTACCCTTTCGCCATTTTTTTTTTTTTTTTTTTTTTTTTGTGGTACGCGGGCCTCTCACTGTTGTGGCCTCTCCCGTTGCAGAGCACAGGCTCCGGACGCGCAGGCTCAGCGGCCATGGCTCACGGGCCCAGCCGCTCCGCGGCATGTGGGATCTTCCCGGACCGGGGCACGAACCCGTGTCCCCTGCATCGGCAGGCGGACTCTCAACCACTGTACCACCAGGGAAGCCCTACCCTTTTGCCATTTTAAACTCAACCATTTTCTCATTAATCTTCAAGTGGTACAAACTATGTGGACACTCCTGGCAGTTAAACACAAATGGAAGTGTCAGAAAAATTCTAGCTAGTTGATAATTTTAGTCCTTACCCTCTGTTCTCCTAAATTATCCATGAACTTTGAGTATGCATACTTGAACCAAACTCCTATTTGTTTATTTTCTGGAGATTTTTTCTATATTTTAATGAGATCAAGAGGCTGGCTAGCTCAAACTTAAGACTTTGATGTGAGCATATTCTGTGTGTACCAAGGCGTAGGGGAGTTCAGGGCCCTGGAACTGTCAAGAAGTCCTTCCAAAACACTTTTGTATGTGTGCAGAAAGAATCAGCCATAAAAGCAGAGATGAAGAAAGAATGCATAACAGGCAAGCTGGTGCCCTGGAGCTTAAGGGGAAAGGCATAAATAAAGACCAGGGTTCAGTTACAGCTCAATTTACCAACTCAATTTACCAGCTATATAATTTGGGGCAATTTTCCTAAACTTTATAATCCATTTTTTTAATCCACAATATAAGGATCATCATACTTATATTACTGGGTTATTATGAGGATTAGATGATATAATGTAAGTAAAGCCCCCAGAACAGTGATGTTATCTTACTGAAAAGCTTGAGGTCAAAAAGTTGTATATTGTAGACAAATCCTTTCACTCTCCTTGGCCTCATTATCCTCACCTTTATACAGAGAGGGATTGAGAGATTTTATGATCTCTTAGGTAGTACCTTTCTAGCTGTAAGTTTCTATAAATATACAATAATTTAAATATGATTATACCTATTTTTCAGAGGATACTGATAAAATTAAAAAGCCAGGTGATTTCCGCATAAATAGTCACACAAATAGAAAGTGACCAAGCTAAAGTTGGAAATTAAATCTTCGGGCTTCAAGTCTTCAGTTCTCTACAATTTACCTTGCTTAGTGTATATGATATAGTGTGCTCTTATTGAACAAATGTATACTCTTATGGGTCTGCATTTATTTTTGATTATTCATTTGAGTACACAGACTTGCACTCACGCATAGATGTCTGGAAGATTTAGAGGCAGTGAATACAGAATTTGTTGAGAATAGGAGACCTTTGTTTCTTCTTTCTCCAAAGCAGACCATTAATAAATGAAGCTGCAGCCCCATGATTTTATTTATCTCCCAATGTGTCAGTTACATGATTTTCTGAGTCAGACAGAACTTGCCTGATTATTTTTTTGTCCTGGGATGACAGCACAAGTATCATGGGAGTGTGAAAAAATGAGGCAACATACTTGGACTTTTTTTCTCTTTTACCATTACCCTCAGTAGTTCTGGTTCAGTTCATAATTGTACAATGCAGATGTGTGTGATTTGGGGGAATGGTATTTAGCTGATCTAAATTTTGACTTCACATTCTGAAAATAGAGATATTAAGTAATTAACATTAATTTACCCTGACTTTGTAAAACATTATAGTTTTATATTGAGGCAACAAGTAGAATTCTGACTTCATTCATTTCACAAATGTTCCGTTTTTCCCCCCAGAATATAGACCAAAATCCTAAGAAAAGCTTGAAAGATAAGGCTTAATCTGGTCCAGGCCAACTTCCATAGGCTGGACATGGCCATCCCTCCCCATCAATCACTATGGTTCAGGCACAGTAACCTTCTCTTTGGTCCTTGAACACCCCAGATTATCCTCTGGGCCTCTTCATGGATGTTTCATCTGCCTGGACTTTCCTGGTTCCTTTCCTTGCCAAAGCCTATTTGTTCTTCTTGCCTTATCTGTCTACTAGGATATCTTCTGTAAGCACTAAGACCAGATTAGGTACCCATTTATAAGCTCCCAAAGCATTCTGCAACTCCTCTCATATCCATAGTACTTTAATTATATTTTCTGTGGCTACCTTCTTAGCTAACTGTACACGATAAGATTATAAACACTAAGTGTGGCTTGTTCATTATTGTCTTCTGGGTGCCTTTCATGATGCTTGACATATAGTGGTTAAAAATGTTTGATGAGTGAAGGGATAAATGAAAGCACAGTAGAGAAAAAAAACAGAATAAAAAAAACAGTAGAAGAAACAGAGAATGCTAAATGCCTCAACCACCAGGATATTCAAGGAGAAAGTTGATTAGCATTCATTGAATGACAGTTCTGTAGATGAACATTTCATTCAATTTTCATAATAACCATGTGAGATGGTATAACTAGCTTCATTTTACAGATGAAGAAAAAACCCTCCAAGATTATGTAAATCACCAAAAGTCACACAACTTCCAAGTAGCACAGATGAGATTTCAGCATAATTTGGCCAAGGTCCACATGTTTTCTGCACGGGTCAAATGGGTGAGTTGAATGAGGATGTACTGGGAATCACCACTCCAGCATCTTCCAGTCCTTGATGATGGTACTAATCTGTGCAGTCGCTCCAAGAATATGGTACTGCTTTTGCACTATATGGTACTAATTTGCCTGTAGAGACAGTTCTAGTGGTTTCCACTTGGCCTCTCCCACTGTCATAATAGCCTTCGCTCCACAAGTCAGAGAACCAATGTGGGCATTCTGTTAGTTGCTGAGTGTGTCTATTTGAACTATGCATTCTAGAACTGGGGAAATAAACACAGAATGGGTTTGGGATGTGAGCTGAAACTTCATTGATGGCCTGACTTCCATATGTTCTTACTCCGATTGGTGGACCACAGTGATGTTTTGGGTCTCCCAGAAGTAGTGTCAGTTCAGTGACAGTGTCTAGAAATCACCAAAAGTTCTGATTTATTGCCTTTCTCCATAGCACAGTCACCCTGGTAGATGGCCTTAGGTCCCTTTGGGGGAAAGCTAAGAGAAAAATTAATAGTATAAATTTTGGATGTTGTTCCAGGGTCTTCCCTCAAGTGGACTTCACTCCTTCTTAATTCAAGGGGATTTGGATCTGCAAACTGGCTCAAGTCAGGGAATTGATTGAGGGGCCATGATTCTGTTCTGGTTATTCAAGTTAGACATCTGTTTACTAGACTTAGAACTCTACTGTATTTACAGATCAAGTGAGAATTAGTAGATTTCCCATGTATTTCTTTTCTAGGGACACCTTGGTCAACTAGTTAATGTCATAGATCTCTGTGAGTATTCTGAGTGCTGCTTTGGCTTTGGTATTCCTGTCTTTTTTTCAAGTTTATGTGGAAGAAAAAAATATGAAAATAAATCACCACCATAAAAACTATTTTCTACTCTGTTTTCATAGAGTAGATTAAAATTAGAGATCAAAATAAAATAGAAAAAACAAAAACTTATGTATTTAAAATTATAACTATTATTGCTAAATAATTTGTAGGTTGAAGAAGGAATCGTATTAAAAGTTACAAAATTTTAGAGAAAAATCACAATGAAAAAAGATATATCAAATATGTAAACAGTTTTATGGAAATGTGTAACCCTAAATGCATGTACTAGGGAAAAATCTGGAAGATAATAAATTAATGAGCCAAGTCACTAATCAACAGGTTTGAAAGTGAATAATAGAATAAAGCCAGACTAGGTAGATGAAAGGATAATAAAGACAAGAGACCCAAGTTAATAAAATAGAAAATTGAAAAATTGAGAGGATAAGGAAAATCAGAAACTGTGTCGGTAAGGTTTTTTTCTTTTATTATTATTATTTTATTGAAATATAGTTGATTCACAGGTTGTGTTAGTTTCTGGTGTACAGCAAAGTGATTCAGATATATATATTCATTTTCATACTATTTTCCATTATGGTTTATTATAAGATATTGAATATAGTTCTCTGTGCTCTACAGTAGGGCCTTGCTTTTTATCTATTTTATATATAGTAGTTTGTATCTGCAGTTTTTTTTCCTTAAAAACATACGATTGAAAAATCAGGCAAAATGTTACTCTATGTTGAATATGTGGGTGTCTGTTTTATTATTGTTTTCATATTTTAATGGTTGATATGTTTCATAAAGTTTTTTTAAATGAAGAAAAGGGAAATAGCTTGAACATTTTTCCTTGTTCTTTCATTTTTAGCATACTAAAGAACTAAGAAAAAAATGGAAACATGAAATATATGATCCTCAGTGAACAGAGTATTTCTGTATGATGTTAGAAAAAGACAGGAGAGAGAAGATCTGACAGAATAGTACATTTTAAAGCAGTTTTCTTTTTGTAATGGGGAAAAAGGAAAACCTTTTAATAACTTTGTCAATTCTATTCCTCTTTGTCTCTATTGACGAGGAAGAAAGAATATTTTTATTTGGAAGATTTTATTATGTTTATCATGAACTACTTGTCTAACTGCTTTGATGGCTAATTGTCCATTCTATTCAGAGGTACCAGACCTTACAGTCAATTTACCCCCAGTCTCCTGACCCCAACTGGAGCAGCTAAAATAAGGGAGACTCAGCCGTGGGCCCAGTTCACTTCTCTTGACTTCAGTTCTGAATTTTCTCTCTTATATAATTAAGGCAAGCTTGGGAAAATTCATGTCATGCACAAGGAGTTCTTGCTAGTCAAATTATTATCATCTGAAATTTTAAATTGTTTATTTATTTATTTTTGGCTGCGTTGGGTCTTTGTTGCTGCATGCGGGCTTTCTCTAGTTGCGGCGAGCAGGGGCTACTCTTCATTATGGTGTGCAGGGTTCTCATAGCGGTGGCTTGTCTTTGTTGTGGAGCACAGGCTCTAGGCACGTGGGCTTCAATAGTTGTGGCACGCGGGGGCTTGGTAGTATGGCTCACGAGCTCTAGAGTGCAGGCTCAGTAGTTGTGGCGCAAGGGTTTAGTTGCTCCGCGGCATGTGGAATCTTCCCGGACCAGGGCTCGAACCCATGTCCCCCGCATTGGCAGGAGGATTCTTAACCACTGTGCCACCAGGGAAGTTCCTATCATCTGAAATTGATTACACCCATTCATTGAAAAAAAATTGTATTGAATGTTCAGTACATGTTAGACACTGCTAAAGAATCTGCCAGTGTTTCTTGTATTAATATTTGATACCAGGGGACTAAACTAGGCCCTTTTTTGTTCTGTCCAGAACAAAAAACAGCATCTTTTTTGGAAAGAATATCAGTGTGCCTTCCTTCCTTCCTTCCATTCTTTGTTTCTTCTCTGTAAGCTTTTCAAAAGATAACCTAAAACTGTCATGTGTTAAAGAGGAAAACTGAATGTGAAGAAGGGCCATATCAAGTACTACCAAGAAGATAAATTCAATTACTAAAGTATTAATCTTAAAAGGTCCGTGTTGCAATGCAGTCTCACTCCTTTTAAAAAACATTTATGGATTGTTTTATGGTTTGTAAAATGTTTTTGCATATATTTTATCATTTACATTCACAGAGCTTTGTGAGGCAGATACCGTATCTCTTTTACAAATGAGAAAATTAATGTTCCATGTGTACATTTATATTGCTATCATTGGTGGAAGCAAGACTCAAGCACCATGTTTCACTCTGGGTCTTGTGGTTTATCTGTCACCTATGCTGTTTCACACAGGTGACTTCATGGCATGGGGTGGGGGCTTGGGGACTGTAGGGTTGCGGGGGGCAGTTTTTCTTGTAGGCTTCTATCATGTTCTTGGTGATTTCCCCAGGTGGACCTTCAAGTTAAATAATATCTTTAAGGGCTTTAAACTTCTTTCAGTTTTTATTTATTTATTTATTTATTGCTGTACGCGGGCCTCTCACTGTTGTGGCCTCTCCTGTTGCGGAGCACAGGCTCCGGAAGCGCAGGCCCAGCGGCCATGGCTCACGGGCCCAGCCACTCTGCGGCATGTGGGATCTTCCCGGACCGGGGCACGAACCCACGTCCCCTGCATCGGCAGGCAGACTCTCAACCACTGCACCACCAGGGAAGCCCTCAGTTTTTATTTTTAACATTACAAAATCTTAGTGTTGTATAAAATTTTAAAAATCTCTAAATCCACTACCAAGAGAACTACTTATTTATTCAACATTAAAAATTATTATTTCTGAATTACTTCACTCTGTATGACAGTCTCCAGGTCCATCCGCGTCTCTACAAATGACCCAATTTCGTTCCTTTTTATGGCTGAGTAATATTCCATTGTATATATGTACCACATCTTCTTTACCAATATCGTGTATTAACCCATATGTGTGGAACCTAGAAAAATGGTATAGATGATCTTATTTGCAAAGCAGAAATAGTGGCACAGATGTAGAGAACAAATGCATGGATACCAAGGGGGAAAGTGGAGGGTGGGATGAATTGGGAGATTGGGATTGACATATATACACTGTTGTTGCTATATATAAAAAAGAACTAAGGAGAACCTACTGAATAGCACAGGGAACTCTACTTAGTGCTCTGTGGTGACCTAAATGGGAAGAAAATCCAAAAAAGAGGGGATACATGTATATGTATAGCTGATTCACTTTGCTGTACAGTGGAAACTAACACAACATTGTAAAGCAACTATACTCCAATAAAAATTAACAAAAAAATAAAAATAATTTTTAACTACATGTACATGCTAAGACCATTTATTTATTTATTTATTTATAGCTGCATTGGGTCTTCATTGCTGCATGTGGGCTTTCTCTAGTTGTGGCGAGTGGAAGCTACTCTTTGTTGCAGTGGCTTCTCTTGTTGCGGCGCATGGGCTCTAGGTATGCAGGCTTCAGTAGTTGTGGCATGTAGGCTCAGAAGTTGTGGCTCACAGGCTCTAGAGTGCAGGCTTAGTAGTTGTGGCTCACGGGCTTAGTTGCTCTGCAGCATGTAGGATCTTCCTGGACCAGGGATTGAACCCATATCCCCTGCATTGTCAGGCAGATTCTTAACCACTGTGCCACCAGGGAAGTCCTGTTGTTGAGTTTTAAGTGTTCTTTAAATATTCTAGATACTGGACGCATTAGATACATGTTTTGCAAATATACATGGAGAAAACCATAATTCAAAAGGACACATGTACCCCAGTGTTCATTGCAGCACTATCTACGATAGCCAGGACATGGAAACACCCTAAATATCCAATGATAGATGAATGGATAAAGAAGATGTGGTACACATATACAGTGAAATATTACTCAGCCATAAAAAGGAATGAAATTGGGTCATTTGTTGAGATGTGGATGGAGCTAGTGTCTGTCATACAAAGTGAAGTAAGCCTGATAGAGAAAAACAAATATCGTATATTAACGTATATATGTGGATTCTAGAAAAATGGTACAGATGAACCTATTTGCAGGGCAGGAATAGAGACGTAGACGTAGAGAACAGACAAGTGGACACAGTGGGGGAAGGGGAGGGTGGGATGAATTGGGAGATTAGGTTTGACATAAATAAACTACCATGTGTAAAACAGATAGCTAGTGGGAAGCTGCCGCATAGAACAGGGAGCTCAGCTCAGTGCTCTGTGATGACCTAGATGGGTGGGATGGGGGTGGCTGGGAGGGAGGTCCAAGAGGGAGGGGATATAGGTATACATATAGCTGATTCACTTCACTGTACAGCAGAAACTAACACAGCATTATAAAGCAATTTTACTCCAATAAAAAAAAAAAAGCTGGGCTTCCCTGGTGGCACAGTGGTTGAGAGTCCGCCTGCCGATACAGGGGACACAGGTTTGTGCCCCGGTCCAGGAAGATCCCACATGCCGTGGAGCGGCTGGGACCGTGATCCATGGCCGCTGATGCTGCGCGTCCGGAGCCTGTGCCCCGCAACGGGAGAGGCCCCAACAGTGAGAGGGAGGCCCGCGTACTGCAAAAAAAAATAAAATAAAATAAATGCTAAGACCATTTAAACAGAACATGTGCATATGAAATGGAAAATAAAAGCCTTGGTCTTCACATCGGTCATTCCTTTTCCTCCTAATTTAATCATGATCAACAGTTTCTGGTATATCCTACCAGAAGTTTTATCTATCTATCTATCTTATCTTTCTATCACAGGTGGGGGAATATATGTGTTCGGTTAGTGTGAGTATACTTACTATATGCTATTTACATAAGAGAGATCATATGCTACATACTGTTTGTCGCCTTATTTTTTCACTTAATATATCCTGAACATCTTTCCATGGGCAATGGTCTGTGAGGTCGGTAGCAATCACTGTTGTAGCCTGACTTGCTCTGGCCTTAGTCCTCCTCGCTCTTGTCTGCAGCGTCATCTGGTGTTGTCATGTCTGAGTTCCTTCTACGTTTCCTCACTCTAGGGAGCAATAGCGAGATCTTCCCAGCATGGCCTCCGCTGCATCCTTGGCACATGTGTTTGTGGGGTCATCCCTGTGCACTTTATATCCAAGAGGAGTACCTCTCAGCCCCTCAATGGCAAGTTCCCTATTTTTAGTCCTGATTGTTCAATATAAGTAGGAGTCTTGGGTGCACTTTTCTGGATATGCTATGGACTGAACTGGATTCCCATATAATTCGTATGTTGGAGCCCTAACCACTGGTGTGACTGTACCTGGAGATAGGGTCTTTAGGAGGTATTTAAGGTTAAATTTAAGGTTATTTAGGTTATAAGGCTGGAGTCCTAACCCACTGGGATTGTGGCCTTGTAACAATAGAAAGAACACCCTCTCTCTCACTCCCGCTCGCTCGCTCTTTCTTTCTCTCTCTTTTTCTCTCTCTCTCTACCGTGTGAGGACACAGCAAGATGGTGACCATCTGCAAGCCTTCTTGCAGGATGAGAACTTTCCCTAAGAGCCGAATCAGCTGGCACCTTGATCTTGGAATTACCAGCCTCCATAACTATGAAAAAATACATTTCTGTTGTTTAAACCACCCAGCCTATGGCGTTTTGTTATGGCAACCCCAGAAGATTAAGGCACCAGAGATGAAAAAAATGCCTGAAGAAAATCCACAGGGCATGAAGTAGACGAAGGAGAGAGATGAGGTCCAGGATCGTATTGGTAGCGTGTACAGTGGGGTCGGAATCCTGGGGCAGGGAGTCCAACACAGTCCACTGTGTTAAAAATAAAACCACTTCAGGAATTAAAGTTTACAAACCCTAGTTTGGAGAGGACTGTGCCTTTTATGTGTAGTCACGATCATCTCACCAGGGCTGAAGTGAACCTTTCTGGAGCAAGAATACTCAGATCTTATACTCCTCCCCGCAGAGCAAAAATGAAGACACATCCTGAGGGTTCTAGGGGAAATGGAGAAGCACAAGTAGCTTATGCAGGATGGAAGTTTTAATCCTACTATGTTTATCTTAATGTATGTGCAGTTTGCATTCTACTTCTTAATATATCTGTATTTATTTTTACATAAAATAACATCTGCATTTCCTTACTGAGGGATACAGTTGGTGCTTCAGAGATAGGACAATAAGCTATGTTTATCCTTTATTTCTGGCCTCCATTGCCCCTGCCCCACTTGCATACCCCCTGGAGATGTTGATCCTGCCCCAGGAAGTCCTATAAAGGAACTACAATACCCAGAGAGCAAAAGGAAGAACTTCCCTCTGCATGGAGGGGCATTTTGCTGGCGTCTTACAGAACAAAAACAGAAAATAGGTCACACGACCTTTCTAGATTCTTGCCAGAGACAGTTCTTCAAAATTTTCCATTCTGACTTTCCTTTTAGTGGAGCAGCAATTGCAAAGATAGAGCTCAAATTTTAACCACAGCCCCTGAGGCAAAACCCTGCTCCAGAGGGTTGGAATGAAGAGAACTAAACACAGAAAAATGATCTGAAGCCCTGTTGCTACTCATCTCCATCAGTTTCCAAGCACCGATTTGGGCAGAAAGCTCTGTTCTGTCATTTGAACATGAGGCAGAAAGTAAACGCCTTCCACTGGACTCAGGCCGTTCATCTGGTTTTGTACCTTTCACTTTACAGTGGCTTTTCAGGATTGATGTGCTGGTGTGTATGCACCGGATTTCATGTGGTCAGAGGGATTCGAATCATTCACTCAGCAGTGTGATCCACACTCTTTATCGTTGTATAACCGTCACGTAATCTCTTTATCCTGGAAATGCAATGCTACATCTATACCTTGTAAATAAACATTCACAGTAAATGGTACACTGTATCCTCATCTATTCCAATTCCATGTAGCTTATGGAAACCGTGTCTTGCACTTTGCAGAACTCAAAACAATGAGAGTTTAGCACAGTCCATTTTTTATTAGGTATGTCAGAAAATAGGCGCAGTCTCAGAGCATCTGAGGGCAAAGTGTGTTGTACTGTTGTGATGGTCATGGGTTGTGGAGGGGCCTGTAACTCACTCCCTAAATTTAAGTATGAGTCAGGATTTGAGGTCAGAACTAGATCATCTGTAGAGAATACTCAGCCATGCTAAGGTCTAAATTTGAAGGAGCAGTTTCTGATTTGCAGAGAAGTTAGAAGGTCTAGACACAGCATCCATCCATCCATCCATCCATGCAGGCTTCCATTAACTTATTCTTTCATACGACTTTATGCAAGTAAGAAAAAATCATTCATTTTCTCTCACATAATCTAACCAAATTTGCAGGCCAATCATTGCCTTTAAAAACCACAAGAGATGAAGACCTTTTAGGTGTCTGAATTCAGATTGAAGAGTTTCTTTTTGTTTGTTTAAACATCTTTATTGGAGTATAATTGCTTTACAATGGTGTGTTAGTGTTTCTGCTTTATAACAAAGTGAATCAGCTATACATATACCTATATCCCCATATCTCCTCCCTCTTGCATCTCCCTCCTACCCTCCCTATCCCACCCCTCTAGGTGGTCACAAAGCACCCAGCAGATCTCCCTGTGCTATGCGGCAGCTTCCCACTAGCAATCTGTTTTACGCTGGGTAGTGTATATATGTCCATGCCACCGTCTCACTTCGTCCCAGCTTACCCTTCCCCCTCCCCATGTCCTCATGTCCATTCTCTACGTTTGCGTCTCTATTCCAGTTCTGCCCCTAGGTTCTTCAGAACCATTCATTTTATTTTATTTATTTTTAGATTCCATATATATGTGTTAGCATATGGTATTTGTTTTTCTCTTTCTGACATACTTCACTCTGTATGACAGACTCTAGTTCCATCCACCTCACTACAAATAACTCAATTTCGTTTCTTTTTATGGCTGAGTAATATTGCATTGTATATATGTGCCACATCTTTTTTTTTTAACACCTTTATTGGAGTATAATTGCTTTACAACGGTGTGTTAGTTTCTGCTTTACAACAAAGTGAATCAGCTATACTTATGCATATATCCCCATATCTCCTCCCTCTTGTGTCTCCCTCCCACACTCCCTATCCCACCCCTCTAGGTGGTCACAAAACACTAAGCTGATCTCCCTGTGCTATGTGGCTACTTCCCTCTAGCTATCTATTTTACATTTGGTAGTGTATATATGTCCTTGCCACTCCCTCATTTTGTGCCAGCTTACCCTTCCCCCTCCCCATGTTATAAGGTCCATTCTCTACATCTGCATCTTTATTCATGTCCTGCCTTTGGTTCTTCAGAACCATTTTCTTTCTTTTAGATTTCATATCTATGTGTTAACATACAGTATTTGTTTTTCTCTTTCTGACTTACTTCATTCTGTATAACAGTCACTAGGTCTATCCACCTTGCTACAACTAACTCAATTTCGTTCCTTTTTTATGGCTGAGTAATATTCCATTGAATATATGTGCCACATCTTCTTTATCCATTCATCTGTTGATGGACATTTAGGTTACTTCTATGTCCTGGCTATTGTAAATAGAGATGCAATGAGCTGTGACAGGGCGAGAGAGAGTCATGGACATACATACACTAACAAACGTAAGGTAGATAGCTAGTGGGAAGCAGCTGCATGGCACAGGGATATCGGCTCGGTGCTTTGTGACCGCGTGGAGGGGTGGGATAGGGAGGGTGGGAAGGAGGGAGACACAAGAGGGAAGAGATATGGGAACATATATATATGTATAACTGATTCACTTTGTTATAAAGCAGAAACTAACACACCATTGTAAAGCAATTATACCCCAATAAAGATGTTAAAAAAAAAATAGAGCTGCAATGAATATTGTGGTACATGACTCTTTTTGAATTATGGTTTTCTCAGGTTATATGTCCAGTAGTGGGTTTGCTGGGTGGTATGGCAGTTCTGTTTTTAGTTTTCTAAGAAACTAAAAATAGTGGCTGCATCAATTAACATTCCCACCAACAGTGCAAGGGGATTCCCTTTCCTCCACACCCTCTCCAGCATTTATTGTTTGTAGATTTTTTGATGATGGCCATTCTGACCAGTGTGAGGTGATACCTCATTGTAGTTTATATTTGCATTTCTCTAATGATTAATGATGTTTAGCATCATTTCATTTGTTTGTTGGCAACATGTATATCTTCTTTGGAGAAATATCTGTTTAGGTCTTCTGCCCATTTTTGGATTGGGTTGTTTGTTTTTTTGATTTTCAGCTGTATGAGCTGCTTGTAAATTTTGGAGATTAATCCTTTGTCAGTTGCTTCATTTGCAAATATTTTCTCCCATTCTGACGGGTATCTTTTCATCTTGTTTATGATTTCCTTTGCTGTGCAAAATTTTAAGTTTCATTAGGTCCCATTTGTTTATTTTTGTTTTTATTTCCATTTCTCTAGGAGGTGGGTCAAAAAGGATCTTGCTGTGATATTTGTCATACAGTGTTCTGCCTATGTTTATCTCTAAGAGTTTGATGGTGTCTGGCCTTACATTTAGGTCTTTAATCCATTCTGAGTTTACTTTTGTGTATGGTGTTAGGGAGTGTTTTAATTTCATTCTTTTACATGTAGCTGTCCAGTCTTGCCAGCATCACTTATTGAAGAGGCTGTCTTTTCTCCACTGTATATTCTTGCCTCATTTATCAAAGATAAGATGACCATATGTGCGTGGGTTTATCTCTGGGCTTTCTATCCTGTTTCATTGATCTGTATTTCTGTTTTTGTGCCAGTACCATACTGTCTTGATTACTGTAGCTTTGTAATATAGTCTGAAGTCAGGGAGCCTGATTCCTCCAGGTCCGTTTTTCGTTCTCAAGATTGCTTTGGCTTTTAGGGTCTTTTGTCTTTCCATACAAATTGTGAAATTTTTTGTTCTAGTTCTGTGAAAAATACCAGTGGTAGTTTGATAGGGATTGCATTGAATCTGTAGATTGCTTTGGGTAGTAGAGTCATTTTCACAATGTTGATTCTTCAAATCCAAGAACATGTATAACTCTCCATCTATTTGTATCATCTTTCATTTCTTTCATCAGTGTCTTATAATTTTCTGCATACAGGTCTTTTGTCTCCTTAAGTAAGTTTATTCCTAGGTATTTTATTCTTTTTGTTGCAAAGGTAAATGGGAGTGTTTTCTTCATTTCCCTCTCACAGTTTTCATCATCATTGTATAGGGATGCAAGAGATTTCTGTGCATTAATTTTGTATCCTGCTACTTTACCAAATTCATTGATTAGCTCTAGTAGTTTTCTGGTAGCATTTTTAGGATTCTCTATGTATAGTATGATGTCATCTGCAAACAGTGACAGCTTTACGTCTTCTTTTCCTATTTGGATTCCTTTTATTTCTTTTTCTTCTCTTATTGCTGTGGCCAAAACTTCCCAAACTATGTTGAATCATAGTGGTGAGAGTGGGCAACCTTGTCTTGTTCCTGATCTTAGTGGAAATGGTTTCAGTTTTTCACCATTGAGGACGATGTTGGCTGCGGTTTTGTCATATATGGCCTTTATTATGTTGAGGTAATTTCCCTCTACTTTCTGGAGCATTTTTGTTATAAATTGGTGTTGAATTTTGTCAAAAGATTTTTGTGCATCTATTGAGATCATCATATGGTTTTTCTCTTTCAGTTTGTTAATATGGTGTATTATGTTGATTGATTTGCATATATTGAAGAATCTTTGCATTCCTGGGATGAACCCCACTTGATCATAATGTATGATCCTTTTAATGTGCTGTTGGATTCTGTTTGCTAGTATTTTGTTGAGGATTTTTGCCTCTGTGTTCATCAGTGATGTTGGCCTGTAGTTTTCTTTCTTTGTGACATCTTTCTCTGGTTTTGGTATCAGGGTGATGGTGGCCTCGTAGAATGAGTTTGGGAGTTTTCCTCCCTCTGCTATATTTTGGAAGAGTTTGAGAAGGATAGGTGTTAGCTCTTCTCTAAATGTTTGATAGAATCGCCTGTGAAGCCATCTGGTCCTGGGCTTTTGTTTGTTGGAAGATTTTCATCACAGTCTCAGTTTCAGTGCTTGTGACTGGTCTGTTTATATTTTCTATTTCTTCCTGGTTCAGTCTCGGAAGGTTGTGCATTTCTAAGAATTTGTCCATTTCTTCCAGGTTGTCCATTTTATTGGCATATAGTTGCTTGTAGTAATCTCTCATGATCCTTTGTATTTCTGCAGTGTCAGTTGTTACTTCTTTTTCTTTTCTAATTCTATTGATTTGAGGCTTCTCCCTTTTTTTCTTGATGAGTCTGGCTAATGGTTTATCAATTTTGTTTATCTTCTCAAAGAACCAGCTTTTAGTTTTATTGATCTTTGCTATTTTCTTCATTTATTTATTTATTTTTGCGGTATGCGGGCCTCTCACTGTTGTGGCCTCTCCTGTTGCAGAGCACAGCCTCCAGACGTGCAGGCTCAGTGGCCATGGCTCACGGGCCTAGCAGCTCTGCGGCACGTGTGATCTTCCTGGACTGGGGCATGAACCCGTGTCCCGTGCATTGGCAGGTGGACTCTCAACCACTGCGCCACCAGGGAAGCCCCCACTTATTTTTGATCTGATCTTTATGATATCTTTCCTTCTGCTAACTTGAGGGTTTTTTTTTTCTTTCTCTAATTGCTTTAGGTGAAATGTTAGGTTGTTTATATGAGACGTTTCTTGTTTCTTGAGGTAGGATTGTATTGGTATAAACTTCCCTCTTAGAACTGCTTTTGTTTCTTCCCATAGATTTTGCATCATTGTGTATTCATTGTCAGTTTTGTCTAGGTATTTTGTGATTTCCCCTTTGATTTCTTCAGTGATCTCTTGGTTATTTAGTAGTGTGTTGTTTAGCCTCCATGTGTTTGTACTTTTTACAGATTTTTTTCCTGTAATTGATATCTAGTCTCAGAGCGTTGTGGTCAGAAAAGTTACTTGATACGATTTAAATTTTCTTAAATTTCCAAAGGCTTGATTTGTGACCCAAGATATGATCTATCCTGGAGAATGTTCCATGTGCACTTGAGAAGAAATTGTAATCTGCTGTATTTGGATGGAATGTCCTATAAATATCAGTGAAGTCCATCTTGTTCAATGTATCATTTAAAGCTGTGTTTCCTTATTTATTTTCATTTTGGATGATGTGTCCATTGGTGAAAGTGGGTGTTATGGTCCCCCACTATTATTGTGTTACTGTCGATTTCCCCTTTTATGGCTGTTAGTATTTGCCTTATGTATTGAGGTGCTCCTGTGTTAGGTGCATAAAGATTTACAGTTATTATATCTTCTTTTTGGATTGATTCCTTGAGCATTATGTAGTGTCTTTGTTTGTCTCTTGTAATAGTGTTTATTTTAAAGTCTATTTTGTCAGATACGAGAATTGCTACTCCAGCTTTCTTTTGATTTCCATTTGCATGGAGTATCTTTTTCCATCCCCTCACTTTCATTCTGTGTGTGTCCCTAGGTCTGAAGTGGGTCTCTTATAGACCGCATATACATGAGACTTGTTTTTGTATCCATTCAGCCATTGTATGTCTTTTGGTTGGAGCATTTAATCCATTTACGTGTAAGGTAATTATCGATATGTATCGATATGTATCGATATGTTCCTATTAACATTTTCTTAGTAGTTTTGGGTTTGTTCTTGTAGGTCTTTTCCTTGTCTTGTGTTTTCTGCCTATAGAAGTTCCTTTAGCATTTGTTGTAAATCTGGTTTGGTGGTGCTGAATTCTCTGAGCTTTTGCTTATCTGTAAGGGTTTCAATTTCTACATTGAATCTTAATGAGATCATTGCTAGGTAGAGTTATCTTGGTTGTAGGTTTTTCCCTTTCATCACTTGAAATATGTCCTGCCACTCCCTGCTGGCTTGTAGAGTTTCTGCTGAAAGATCAGCTGTTAACCTTATGGGGATTCCCTTGTATGTTGTTTTTTGTTTTTCCCTTGCTACTTTTAATATTTTTTCTTTGTATTTAATTTTTGATAGTTTGGTTAATATGTGTCTTGGTGTGTTTCTCCTTGGATTTATCCTGTATGGGACTCTCTGAGCTTCCTGGACTTTATTAGCTATTTCCTTTCCCATATTAGGGAAGATTTCAACTATAATGTCTTCAAATATTTTCTCATTCCCTTTCTTTTTCTCTTCTTCTTCTGGGACCCCTATAATTCAAATGTTGGTGCGTTTAATGATGTCCCAGAGGTCTCTGAGACTGTCCTCATTTGTTTTCATTCTTTTTTCTTTATTCTGCTCTGTGGTAGGTATTTCCACTATTTTATCTTCCAGGTCACTTATCCGTTCTTCTGCCTCAGTTATTCTGCTATGGGTTCCTTCTAGAGAATATTTAATTTCATTTATTGTATTGTTCATCATTGTTTGTTTGCTCTTAATTTTTCTTGGTCCTGGTTCAACGTTTCCTGTATTTTCTTCATTCTATTTCCAAGATTTTGGATCATCTTTACTATCATTACTCTTAATTCTTTTTCAGGTAGACTGCCTATTTCCTCTTCGTTTCTTTGGTCTGGTGCCTTTTTACCTTGCTCCTTCATCTGCTGTGTGTTTCTCTGTCTTCTCATTTTGCTTAACTTAATGTGTTTGGGGTCTCCATTTCGCAGGCTGCAGAGTCATAGTTCCCGTTGTTTTTGTTGTGTGCTCCCAGTGGGTAAGGTTGGTTCAGTGGGTTGTGTAGGCTTCCTGGTGGAGGGGACTGGTGCCTGTTTTCTGGTGGATGAGGCTGGGTATTGTCTTTTTGGTGGGCAGGACCACGTCTGGTGGTGTGTTTTGGGGTGTCTGTGACCTTATTGAGATTTTAGGAAACCTCTCCGCTGGTGGGTTTGTGTTCCTGTCTTGCTAGTTGTTTGGCATAGGGTGCCCAGTACTGTAGCTTGCTGGTATTTGAGTGTAGCTGGGTCTTAGCGTTGAGCTGGAGATCTCTGGGAGAGCTTTTGCCATTTGATGTTATGTGGAGCTGGGAGGTCTCTGGTGGACCCTTGTCCTGAACTCAGCTCTCCCACCTCAGAGGCACAGGCCTGACACCTGGTCGGAGCACCAAGACCCTGTCAGTCCATGATTTTGAAGAAAAGGCAGAAGAAATGAAAGAAAGGAAGAAAAAAATAAAATAAAGTTATTAAAATAAAAAATTTAAAAATTATTAAAAATAAAAAAATTAAGAAGTAAGAAAAGAAAGAAAAAAAAAAGAAAGAAGAGAGAAACCAAACCAAAAAACAAATCCAGCAATTTTAATAAGCTCTAAAAAGTATACTGAAAAAAAAAACAGCCAGACAGGACCCTAGGACAAATGGTAAAAGCAAAGCTATACCGACAAAATCACACAAAGAAGCATACACATACACACTCATGAAAAGAGGAAAAGGAAAAGAAAATATATGTCGTTGGGAATTCTGAGGTCTTCTACCAGCATTCAGTAGGTGTTCTGTAGGAGTTGTTCCGCATGTAGATGTGTTTCTGATGTATTCGTGGGGAGGAAAGTGATCTCCACGTCTTACTCCTCTGCCATCTTGAAAGTCTCTCTCTTGTTTGTTTTTTAAAGCAAAAATGAAATCAGTGAAATCACTAAAAAATAACTAAAAATTTTAAATGAAACCAAAATGGTATCTTACATGTTTTTGCCATGAAAGCACAAACAAAAACACAAAACAATACAATACAAAAGGCTGTAAAAAAAACTAAAGAGTGTTTTTTAAAGAGGATTATTTTTGGAATTGTTTATGTATGCACGCATGATACATTTAGTACTTTAATAGTGGTTGTCTAATTATGTTTTCTTGAAACACTAATATTCACCTGGTTGGACTGAGGTTATCTATTCTTAAATCATAACTCATATTTTTCTAACTGTGTGTGCTATTTGTCACCAGTACACAAGGAGATAGATACAGAGATTGAGAGTAAACAGGTGGAAACTTTGGTTGGCAAAGAAATTTAATTTCTGTTTAATCTAGTAATACAACTAAATGGGTTTCCTTTTTTTTTTTTTTTTTTTTTTTTGCGGTAAGCGGGCCTCTCACCGCTGTGGCCTCTCCTGTTGCAGAGCACAGGCTCCGGACGCACAGGCTCAGCAGCCATGGCTCACAGACCCAGCCAGTCCTCCCAGACCAGGGCATGAACTCACGTCCCCTGCATCGGCAGGCGGACTCCCAACCACTGCACCACCAGGAAAGCCCAGGGTTTACATTTTTTATCTTTGTTTTTTCTTTCATTTTTAAAAAAATTCTTTTATATCACATTTTACTAAAATATTGGTCCATGGTAAAGTGGGAATAAAACGAAACAAAGCAACAGTAACATCAACAAAGAAAAAATCCATCTCGTTAGTTAGAAGAGCTTTGTTCTAGAATTCTCTTGATTAATCTGGAGTTTGAAAAAGAAGTGTATTTTCCAAAGCTCCTCGTCTCCATGACACATTCGGCACAGTAATTCATTTCAGTGCAAGGCTAAAGGTAAAAATACCTCCTCTAATACCAACATTTCATATTTTCATTTAACAAAGCCTATTTAATTTTCCTGTTTTCTAGATTTTAACTTGAGAGAATACTTATCTAGAAAACACTTTCTTCTGACAAAGTATACCTGACCTTTGAATTGACATTGTATGGCAGGTAGCCTGTGAGCCATAATGGCGATAATAAGTTTTAATATAAAATATCTTCTGCCTTTCCTGGCAGAGTAACGACATCTTTGCTGACACTCGTGACACACTGTCTTGGTGGTGATGCCAGAGAGGGGGCAGCCTGTTTGAAACTGCAGAAGAGTCTTCCCTTAGCTGCCTGCTTCTCTGATGGTCCAGTGCTTCCAGAGGCTGGCTCATCACCTGAAAGCAGAGTGTCTGAGGGCCTGTCAAAGCTTTTGCCACATTTGGGGTGCAGACAGCCCAAATCCCCTGGGTTTCTCTGAGATTTTGAACCAGAGTTTACTGCTGGCCTATTACAAGCAGCATCTCTGCAAGGTCCTCATTAAAATCGCAGAGAGGTGCCTCACAAATAAGGCTCTTGAGCATGGCCGTGAATAATGACTCCACTTCAGGCTGACTTTGGGATGTTTCAGCCAGAGAAGTCAGGGTTTTTCTAATAAGGACTGGGGAGAGTACCGCCCAAAGGTACTCAGCTGTGAGCGTGATGCAGCTTTTGTTTGAAGTCCTCTATAAATCCAGCCTGTCCCCGTGTTCCTCACATCCTATAGAGATCTCCTATAGAGATCTTCAAAGGGAAGACCCCTTTGAAATTCATGGGAGTTCTTCTGTTTGATCAGCTTCACGGGGTATGGGGCAACATGAAGACAGGATGCCGGCAAGTAAGGAATGGAACCAACACAGTGCGTACTCTTCTTCACATTTGGGTGAGGAAATTACTGCTTTCTCTACTGTTATGGACTGAGTGCCCCTCAAAATTCATGTGTTGGAACTTTAACCCCCAGGACCTCAGGATGTTACTCTATTTGGAGACAGGCCCTTTAAAGAGGAAATTGCATTAAAATGAGGTGATTAATGTGAGTCTTAATCCAACCTGGCTGGTGTCCTTACAAGAAGAGGAAGACCACACCAGGACTCAGCAAGAAAGCAAGGGGAGAGACATCAGAAGAAACTAAACCTGCTGCCTGGGTGGCTTACGGCTCCAGAATTGAGGAATAAAAAGTCTGTTGCTTAAGCCAACAGCCTGTGACATTTTGTTATGGCAGGCCTGGCAAATGAAAATGCTTGCCTGGGCTGATCACAGATGAACCTACACTCTACTTTTGTGTCTCATGTTGTTTGAACTAAGGATGAACAAAATATAAAGGTATATGATTAAGGATGTGAATATATGGGCATACGTGTGATGTGAAGGTTAATTACCGTGACTGGGTCTTCAAGCCATGCAAGTTCATTTCTGCACAGCTCTGCTATATATCTGGACAGGACAGTCCACCTTGGCAGAATGAGTTTGATGATTGAAATTAATACCCTAAGGGCTGCCCTTGGATCTCACACCTGCCATAGCATGTGAAGGGCCACATACAGGTAATTACGAGAACTGATCTGTAGGGATTTTTCTTGGTGGGTATCAGTGAAGAACGTAGGCTTTGAAACTCTGGTCCTGGAATACAGCTTATGTCAAAAGCTGCAACCTGAACAGATTAAAGATGATTCAATATGTCCTCAAAATAAAGAGCCTCCCTCTCGTTGGTGAAATCATCTTCCCCATTCCATATTTAGGTTGGAGGTTTGCTCCCTACTTTCGACTTTTGGACAATCAAAATATGTGTCATAATTATTATTACTGTAGAAGAAAATGCCAATTTATATAAAGTTCAGAGGCCCTAATGTATTAATTAATTTATTCATTCAACAACTATGTATTTAGTACCTACTAGCATTATGGTAAATTCCTGGTACCATTGTTCTTTTCTTTAGGAAGTTAAAATTCTGAAGTGTCTGAGAGAGGTGTGAGAATTGGGGAATGGAAAACTGCAGGCAATCCATCGAATAAATACAATTAAAATAGATTCTCTAAGAAGAGAATACTAGAGGATGAGAGCTTTTTATAGGAGATCTAAATGGTGAGAATAAAAAGTCCAGTGAAGAGTTGAGGGAGGACAGCTCCAGAAGGGGGGGAACATAAAAAGAACAAGACTCAGGTGCATGTGTTCAGCGATCAGGAGGGAGAATGTGTCTGAGATAAAGGAGATGGAGATGGTGGGAGGTAAGGTCGGCCTCATCAGCCCAAGCCACATAGCTTGGAGTTACTCTAAGAGCGTTTGAAAGCCACTGGAAGGCTTTATGGAGGCAGCTTAATATTTTTAAATTTTTTTTTATTTCTCAAATACTCATGACATTATCTCAGTGGGGAAGCTTGCGTGGGGTTGCCTGGTTTAAACTGCAGAGGAATAATTACAGGGGATAACTGAGATTAATGTAATTCATATGATATTCTCACCTTCCCAGAATAGCTCTATAGGAATGGCATGACCATGCTAGGGAGACATTAAAAGTTTCCATGGTCAGAACTGTTCCCTGGGGAAAAAAACAAATAGGGCAGAGGAGAATGCAGTGGACTAGAATGGGCTGTATTGGACTTGGAGAGTCCGGTCAGGAGGGCCTTTCAGTAGCTCAAGAGAAGAAGTGATGTGGGTTTCTGCCAAAGCAGTGTCATTGGGGACTAATGTGAGAGTATAGGTATTGGAGTAATTGCAAAGGAAGAATCTATGTGATGAGTAACAGGATGGTAGGGCAAGAGAGAGAATGAGTGAGTCCAGGCTTGTGAACCTCTAGATATCTTAGCTGATATCTAGAGCTGATATCTTAGCTGATATCTGATGATGGTAGTAGACAAGAAGGGACAAAAATGGAGGAGTCGTTTGAGTTCAGAAAATCTAATATGGAGCTCTCTTTACTTGCATGTCAAACACACACAAATATTGCCTGAAGCACATAAGTATTTGCTTTATATGAGAGTTGGATGGGCTTCCTAATGAAACAAGCATAGTATCAATGTTCAGTCCCTCCATCAGCACATCATTAGTAAGTATTTAGGGACTACCAAATTATTTACCATTTTTATAATTTTCTGTTTGTACTGTGTAGGTAATTGTGGCTGGTTGTTTGTGGAAATGGCCACCATTATATACTTCCTTGTATGCATGATCCTTTGAAGTGTGCTGACTTCTCTCATAAAGAGGTGGAATCTGTTTCTCTACCTCTTGAAGCCAGGCTGGTTGTGATTTGCTTTGACCAACAGAATGAAGGGGAAGTAATTTTGTACCAGTTTTGAGACTAGGTCTCCCTCTCAAAACTCTCCCCCTGCCATGTGAACAAGCCTGAGCTAGCCTGTTGAATGATGAGTTGTTGGCCAGACACATCTGGTACCCATTCAGACATCACTCACATGTGTGAAGCTATCTGAGGTCACGCAGCCTCAATCACGTCAGCTGCCAGTGGACAGGTAGATCCCAGTCGAGAACAGCCAACTCTGGGCTTCCCTGGTGGCACCGTGGTTAGGAGTCCACCTGCCAATGCAGGAGACATGGGTTCGAGCCCTGGTCCAGGAAGATCCCACATGCCGCGGAGCAACAAAGCCCATGCGCTACGGCTGCTGAGCCTGTGCTCTGGAGCCCATGAGCCACAACTACTGAAGCCTGCGTGTCTAGAGCCCACGCTCCGCAACAAGAGAAGCCACCGCAATGAGAAGCCTGCACACCGCAATGAGTGACCCCTGCTCGCCACAACTAGAGAAAAGCCCCCATGTAGCAGCGAAGACCTAATGCAGCCAAAAATAAATTAATTAAAAAAAAATCTGAATCATTAAACAAAAAGAACAACCTACTCTGCCTAGATCAACAGAACTGCCCAGCTGACCTGTAGATTTGGGAACATCCGTAATATATAATTAATGTTTTAGGTCATTAAGTTTTGTAATGCTTGTTATACAGTAATAGATAACTATAGTGTTATACATGTGAACCCAGTGAAAAATTTGAAATATAAATTAAAAGAAAAGTAATTAAAATCATCCATACTTCCACTCAGTTATCAGCTCTGTTACCGTACTGTGGTACAATTAAATCCTTTCACAGTTATGCACCCACAGTGCTATATTGGACTGAATGTTTGTGTTCCCAAGAGTTCATATTTTGAAGCCTTACTCCCCAAATGTGATGGCAATTAAAGGTGGGGAGTTGGGGGTGGTAATTAGGTTTGGGTGAGGTCATTAGGGTGGAGCCCCCCGATGGTACTGGTGCCCTTATAAGGGAATGAAAGGACTTGTGCTCACTCTCTCAGCCATGTGAGGGAACCAGGAAGAGAGCTCTCACCAGAACCCCACTATGCTGGCACCCTGATCACAGACTTAGTAACCTCCAGAACTGTAGAAATAAATATTTGTTGGTTAAGCCACCCAGTCAATGATATTCTTGTTTAGCAGCCTGAGTTGACTAAGACACAAAATGAAAATGGGATGACTCTCAATAATTTGACTGAAACCAACTTTTTTCATTTAATATACAGTATGCATCTCTCCATGAGAATAAATCCACTTCTGCATCAGTTTACCGTTTATACTCTATCCATAGCCTGTAAATGGACATCTGGAATTCTCTGTCTTATTCTACCCTGAGTGTAATTATCCCACCAAGCGTCGACTTTGACCAAGGCAACCTATATAAAATATCCAGTATCTTAGCAGAAACTAGTACCCAGTTTTATCTCGAGTGGCCCTGGAAGTAGGAAAAATGCTTTTAATAGAAGAAAAGTGTGACCTAACTTATATTAAAGGTATCATGTTTGGTGAAGTGTGAGCTAGACAAAGGTAAGCAAGGGCTGAGTTATCAGTATTTTTCATTTGTCAAATTAAAGGAAAAATGTTTTCTTTTTTAATAGGAAAGGAATGAGTGGGAATATTATCAAAAACATAGTTTCTTTCTTTGGGATAGTAGTACAGGCAAAGAGATTAAAAATCGACATATGATGTTAGAGAGAGATCCAATTTATTTGAACTTCTATAAAGGATAGGTTTGACATAAACAGTGAAGGGAAAATTGTTTTCAGTAAATGTTTATTAGATACCTTCTTGTTTATGATGTGGTATAAGGTGCTAAAAGGGATTGGGTTGCATGATGACTGCATTGGTCTCTTACTGTATATCTGCAACTATATGTTTTACATGTTGTCTCACTGAATTTTTCCCAGACCCCTGTGCTCCAGGTATAATTTCCATGACTTTCATAGGAGACACAGATAGTCTAGCCATTTTTTTTACATTGTTGTTTTAATGGGAATCTAGTGGATTATGACCAGGGAGAAAAGTCAGCCAATTAATGAACCTTTATTGGGCATAAATTTTTAGTGAAACATTTCATGAAGCATAAAGAGCATATGGACCTTGAAAGGTTTCCTCTTTCTGAAGGTTGGCGAAATAGTTGCCCGTGCCCTTGACCGAACTCAACATTTGATGTGAAAAACTAACATGAAAATTACGAAGAAACCCTGGGTGCAGCAGCAGGTTTGAAGTTCAAGTGTGTACGAGATTGCTTCTCAGAAGGGGAAGGGCACCTCCATTAACAACCAGGGTAACAGAGGGGGAGTGTTTCAGTTTTAGGTGAGCACTTCCCCTAACCCACCCCTGTCCATTTCCCTAAGGGAGTCCTGGTTAACCCTCTCAGCACAAGGAAACAACAAAACAGCCCTGGATAGCTGAGGCAACCAGAATTCCAGATAGCAGTATGGCAGTGATTAGAGATGAAGCAGATGGAGGTGCGGGTATGCTAAAAGAGCAAGTGGCCCATTGGCAACCCTGAGTGGTTGACAGGTATCCAAGATGATAAGATCTAATGCCCTCCAGGAGCAGTGGCAGGGCCCGTGTAGCCAGTGTTCCTGATAGGTCCAGGAACCTGGATCTCCAGCTGAATCTGAGGGTAGACCCATACATTTACCCCAGGGTGCCAGTAATATTTCCTAATGGATTATGACAACAGAAAGAATTGCTCCAAGCATCTAATTCTATTTAGAAGGAAGATATAATAATTAATAATCTTAATATATTTATATGGTAAAATAAAATGTACTACTGCTCTTAAATACTTTATACAGAATCACAAGAAGGATGAATTCATTCTTGACAATGGAAGGACAAGCAGGAGAATAAAAAAACACCCATGAAAACTTCTTGTGAGTGAAAACAAAACAAGATAGAGTGTCTAAAATACATTCAGATGTATCAATTATAATAAATGTAAGTGGGATTAACCCACTGATCAAAAGATAAAGAGTTTCAGATTGGATGTTAAATGATCCAGTAAAAGCTGGTCCACAAGATGTATATTTAAAGTAAAAGTACAGAAAAGTTTGAGAATAAAAGAAAGAAAAAGTTATACCAGAAAAATATGTCTGCAAAATTTGGGTTAGTAGTTTAAATATGAAACAATGTAGATTTTAAGGAGAATGTTTTTAAAGAACGAAGAGGCATACTCTTAAAGCTCAATCCCACATGTTGTTTTTTAAAAAATATGAACAATATGTGCATACCTCTGGAAAGTCTGAGCAAACAGAAAAGAGCAGAATAAAAACACAAGTAAAAATATCATTATGAATAAATATATGCTAATACATTTTAAAATCTAGATGAAATGTTTTTGGAAAAATGTAAAATACCCACACTGAAAGAAAAAAAAAGTTTTTCTTAATAGACTTGGAAAAAGCATTTAATGTTGATCATCATTTGCTAAGATAAAAATTATCAGAAAACTAGAAGTGGAAGGCAACTTCCTAAACTTAGTTATAGATAAAAACCTTCAGCAGGTCTCTCACTCCACTTAAACCTTTGGGTGTTATCTGCCTTAACAATGAAAAGCTAACAATTTTGTTTTCACTATTATTACTGCTCCAGTTTTGCAGGTACCAACCAATGCAGTAGGACAGGAGAAAAACCAAACAAATTAAAAGAATAAGATAAGACAGGAAGAGATTTAAAAAACTCTCATTTGTAGCAGAAAATATGATTACCTACATAGAAGATTCAACAAATGCCACATACAAATTATATAATCAGAGAGTGCAAGTAAATCAAATCATAAAATCAATAGCATTTCTATATACCATCAAAAATAAATAAATAATTTAGGTGAAAATATAATTTGCTGTATAAAACTATGAATTAAAGAATTTGCCTATCGGAATTCTCAAGATGCTAAGGAAACAAATTTTAACATACCTTGAATTCACATGGAGAAAATCTTAAATAAGGAGAAATAATACTTCATTCACTTATAGGAGATTTAAGATTATAAAATATTAATTCTCACTAAATGAATCTACAAACTCAATTTAAATTCCAGGTTTCAGAAGGGGTTTTACTAGAAATTTGGCTATGTTTCCTTAAATGTGTATGAAAGAATACATTTTTATACAAAGCTAAGGCAACTTTAAAAAAATAATGAAATGGATTATTTAAAAGTTAAAGACATTCTGTTAAGTCAAAGTATTTAAAATGGGTGACACTGATGTGACGGCAGAAAAACAGTACAATGGAAAAGATTAGAGAACTCATAAACAATGCATATGGAAAATGATATCTGATAGAGCTGGAAATACAGACAAGTAAACAAAGGAGTAAACAAGGTATAATTTAGATGGATGGAAGAAAAATGTAGTTTTAGTCCTACCTCACACAACATAAATGGGGAACTAAAATTACAAAGCTAATAGAATAAAAATGTTAAGGAGTATGTTTAGGACCTTGGGGTGGAACATGAGGTTTTAAATAAAACACGAAAACATACAGAACACTTGATTATTCAGAGTTTTGAAAGTCACCATGAAAACTGAAACACACACGCCCACATCCTCACACATTCCCCCTGCAACCTCCCCTGCACACAAAACTGTACCCGACAATTCAGATGGGCGGAAACCTAAATGGAAAAAACACATGTAAAGACATGCTTTCCCACACTGTTAATCAGAGAAACAATAGTTGAACAGTAAAAGATACATCAGATTGGCCAATAATAAAACATCAGTTAACACAAATATGGATAGTGTGGTAGGACAGAGGAACTTTTAATAGACTTCTCACGTTAGTCCCTTACTGACATGGTGAGCACTTAGTAACCTGAAGTTCTCGTATGTCCTAATATCTGAAATACACACCAAAGAAGATCAAATATGTGCCCTTCTGGGGAAATGTATAAGGATTTTCTTCACTGTGTCATTTGTGGTATTAGGAGAGTTGAAGACTGCCTAGGGTAGTGGAAATATGAAATATGGTACATGCATCCATGGAATACTCTGCAGCCGTCAAAAACAAATTGCAGGCACACACCATAATAAGAACGGATTTTTAAAAGCATATTTTTGAGTAAAACTTATGAATAAAGAAAGATTTAAAGTGCAATAACATATACATGAAATTAAAACACGCACACACATGTTCAAAACAACACTGTATATTTTTCAAAGACACATGCATAGCCAAGCATTTGTAACAAACACTTATGCCATAAATTAAAAAGAAAGAGAGGAGCCTCAGAATGGGGAGAAAAATACAATGAAACAGGAAAGTAAGTGTGGTGAAAACAAGGAATATGTAATAAGGGGAAAAAGTGCCTGAGACATATCATGGGAAAGGTCACTGATATCATGTGTGTTTTGCTTCCTGTTCATCCCAGATCAAATTAAACCCGGCTTAGCCCTCACCTGCTAAAACTGGCAGGAAATCTAATTTCAGGTGTTTTTTAAGGTGTAATTTCTGTTCTAGTTGATTTTACAGAACCCCATGAACCCCATACACTTCTGTGACCCAATAAAGTTTCTAGAGGTCCCCATGACTTTAGCTTGCCATAATTACTAAGCTCTTTGGCTTACTACCCTTCTGTCAAGAGCTGGATTTTTCAAATTTTTTTATTTAAGGCTGTCCCAAATTCTTTTATTGCTTATGGTTTCAGGCCCCTTAAATACTGTACGACAGATTGAAGTCCGCCATGACTAGTTGGGTCATGGCGGACTTCAATCTGTCATACAGTATTTAAGGGGCCTGAAACCATTTTTGCTTGGTACTGTTGCTCCTACGGGTAGGTTGCAGGAATGCCTGCTTTCTGTATTCTGCCTTACGATTGTCAGTGGTCCTTAATGTAGCCTTTACCAGCGCCTCCCTTCCTGTGAGGTTAGGCTCTTCCACAGAGTTAAGTACTTGTCCATCCTCTATCCTCCCAGTGAGACTTTGTTAATCCCCCTTCCAGGCTAGCCCAGGACAAATAAAGATGAAACTGACCCTTGGAGCTATCAAGAACCTGAACCATAGAACAGAAAAGCTCAAGTCTTTGAGTGAGGCAGGGGTGGATTGAAAGAAAGGGAGAATATCATCATTTTATATAGCTATCCCTTAACAGCTACCAGAACCTGGTGCAAATTAATGTCTATGATCATAGATCAGCTGAGCACAGATGTGAACCTGGCATCTTTACTTCAGGGTTTCCCATACTATTTATTTTGCTAAAGAATTGCAAGGGGATCTATGCACACAATTTCACCGATTTATTTATCCTTGGATATTTTTTTTTTCTTGGAACATGTTGTAAAACACTATTTGGGGAACTCCGGTTGAGAAAATTTTAAACTAAGGAATTGCTTTACCTCATTAGAGGTCATCATTGTGTGGCTAACTTCAGCTCAGAAACTGAGCTACACATGAATTATTTGATGACCCAGAATTCATGCAAGCCCAAAACAGAGTTGTTCTTTCTAGTATCATTTTCTATATTATATATCTTCAATGATGAAGCAATTATATCGTCCGGTTTTTCCAGATATGGCAGAAGAAATTGATTCTGCCACATGGATAACCAGGAATCAATAATATTTGATCTTGTGCATTCCAGTGATGATTTACTCAATTAGTTCTTACAGAAGCATGTTTTTCGCTTTGTTGGATATAGAGTCATTTTGTGTTAAGTGCAGTTCTGTGATAAAAGCTGAGTCTTCCTTATAAGTGAAAGTGTTTTTTCATGTTATTACTGTTATTTACAGTAATATTAAGTATTAGGATCCCAATAATTGTCAATAAGAAGGTAGCATTAAGGAACTTTTAGTTCAAACTTATAATTTTCTTGATAGGGGAACAAGCTTTTAATTGTCAGGTTCTCTATGTCTACATCAAAGATGACCCATCCCAGAGACACATTTGAAGAGAAGCAGGGTCAAAGTGAATATAAATCCTTTTTAATTTGACTTGTGTAGTGATAATAATTTATATTTAAATAGCCTGTAAGTTTATACAAAACACTATTTTTTTTAGAATTCTACGCTGCCGTAAAACATGAGCTTAATTGCAAGGAGAAACATCAAAAAGCCTCCTGGATACTTTTCATGGAGGGACGAGAAGGTAAGAGACGGCTACAGATCTATTTTTACTGTGTTTTTGCTAAGTGGCTAGAAGTTAATAACATCTACTGCATTGCTTTATGTGTGTGTGGCGAGGTGAGGTAACAGTTTAAAACAATATATATTTTTTGATGATCCTCCTTAAACATAAACAGTTGTGATGAAATGACAAGACCATAGACTTTCATATACTCCAAGAGTTATGTACGAAATTTAACAGAGCGGCATGATTTTAGTAGCTAAAAACTGGAAACTACCAGATACACATCAACAGTGTAATGGATAAATCAATGTGGTATATCTGTGCATTGGAATATTATCCAACAATGAAACTGAATAAACTACAGATACATGTAACAATATGCACAAATTCACAGTTATAATATTAGATGAAATAAGTCAGACACAAACAAATACATTTCATACCTGAGAGAGAGTGTGTGTGTGTGTGTGTGTGTGTGTGTATATTCCCCTTAATACAATTTACATAGGCATACATAAATAAATTATGATGTTGGAAGTCAAGATAACCTATAACTTTGGGGGAAAAGAAAGAGCAATGATTTAGAGAGGAAACGAATAGAGGGTATCTTCCAGATTATTGGCAATATTCTCTTTTTTGACCTGGAATGTGGTTACAAAGGGATGTTCATGTTGTCAATTATCTACTCTGCTGTACATTTCTTTTTTGCACTTTCCTTATGAATGTCATATTTTATTAAAGAGTTTAACAATCCCACTTTTAAAACAATTGAGAGAGGGTTTGGGTAGGCAGACCATTCACGTTTCAAATCCTGAATCTGCTACTCATTAGCTTCTGTGGCCTTGGGGAAATGTTATTTAATAATCTGCATCTTGGTTTCCTTATTTGTAAAATGGAATTTATTATAAATTCCTGGGAGTTTGTCATAGATTTAGTAGATTTCACATAACAAGTGCTTTCCACTCAGTGGACTTCAATAAAATTAATGAAAGTTAACTCCTCCCCTGTCTCAACTTTTAATATGCTATTTCATGACAATATACTGATAGCCAGAAGAGGACTATGTGGTCATGTTATTCTGCCATCTGAAAAAGCATTGAGATTCTAAGTCAGCTGGGCTGAGTAAACAAAGTTCAATACAGACTTATAGACACCTGCGGTTGCTTGACTACTGCCAGTCTGCCCAGCATTAGCGCATCAGAAGGGACCAAGAGGGGCCTGGGTATGAGACTGAGCTGATTAGAAAGGCTTGACTGAAAAACTCAATTTGATTCATAGACCCACATTGATCTATCAGTTTCATTCAGGGGTTAATAATTGATCTGTCAATGAGCTAAGACTCCATAGTTTTATTTGGATCAAGATATTCACTCCCAAGAAAATCCACCAAGTTTGCATTTCTTGCATGTTTATATCATGCATTTGAATTTACAAATGCATAATGCACTCAGAGACAATTTTCTGAGTAATGTGGGGCGAACATGGTAAAAGTCATTACTTTATTGACTGCTTGATTCAACCAATAAATATTTATTAAGCACTGATTTTGTGCTGAATCACAGTTCAGTTTTGGTTTGAAGACATGAGCTATTGTTAAGGCATATCTAAAGAAGGTTATATTCAATAAACCACCTTCAATCACATAGACTTACTTGTAGTCTTCTATTTGAACAAAACTTACAGAGTTGACGTAAACTTGGGGCCTTCACATACATTTTCAAAAGTTGTTCGATACCTCTTCATAGAAGGTAGCCCAAATGTTATCATCATAACTACATACATTAACTAATTTACAAATGTATAAAATCTTAACGTATAATAAAGCTGGACTAGAACTGAAATCTCGTTTTAAACCTACAACCACCCCAATTAATATTTATTCAGAAAAACATTGTCTAAAAGGAATGAAACAATTTTAAGAATAAATATAGAAGATTTTATTTATATCTACATTTTTGTTTAATTTTATTTTTAAATGAATCAAGGCATTGTGTTAGTACATACTGCAAAATCAGGATAGCTCCTTAGCGTCAATGAGTAGAATTATACTTTTAAAATGTCTTCTTTGTGGTCGACAGCAGTATGAATGAGTAAGAAAGATTGGCTCATGCATTCTATCTGACTCAACTTTATGAATGAGATTCTTTGGGGAATTACAGAATTTTGATACTGATACAGTGTGGGCATAGGCCAGCATTAAAATTACTGAAAACGAGAAGACTTCTCTATCTTCTTTCTTGGCCTTTGAATCTGGTGAGCTTCCTCTTCAGTAGCAAGAAGACAAACTAACACAACAGATGAGAATCCTCCTGGAAAGCTTGAGCAGAGTGTGTAGCACATCCTGAGCAGCTGGGGATATTAGAGAGTAGTAGTCTCAAGCTGGCCGTTGTCTTTGCCTATTTTTGTGTCTGTCTCTTCCATTAAATGGTTAATTCCTTAACAAAAGGGATTGCTTCTTAATTGTCTTTGTATCCAAAATACCAAGCCAGGGACTTGTACATAGTGGACATTTGATAAATTTTAGTTAACTTCATTAAAAAAAAATGATTGTCATGCTCAATTATGTTTGTCTCCCTACCTCTGCTGAAACCTCCATAAAGGCAAAGATGTCAGTCTTATTCTTTATTCTAGCTGAGTGTCTAATATTACATCTGGCAAATTATAGATACTTAATAATATTGATTATTGGAAACACACTCTCCTCTGCTTACACATCTCTCATATGGCTGAAAATGGTTCCTCCAGTGTTTGAGCCTGGATGGTATTCTAGATCCAGCCTCAATTAAAAAAATACAACTCTCATTTGGGTTTGCTTGCTGTTAACATGGCTGGCTATTCCCTGAACAATGTATTATATCTGTAGACAGAATTACTCGTTAGAGAACAGATATGTATAGAGCCTCAGAATAGCTCACGCAAGAAGGAGGAGCTTTGGACGAGAATAAGTCAGTCAGAATTCCCAGAAAAGAGTCAAGTTACAAGTTTCAAGTATGCAGCTATATATACTCATTAAATGTAATGTTGGCAGTAGTCAGTTCTACTTCATTGAACTTTTCCAACAATCCAATTTGAAAAGCTCATAAGAATAATTGATGCTCAACTCATTGGAGACAGATATTAGAAAAGTCGAAGAACTTAGCATTTATTTTAGATGAGTTTATCACCTAGTGGAAAGAACAAGGAATATACCCTTGAAATGATATTATGGGCAAAGTCCATAGAGTGAAGATAAACAAAATTTGGACTGTATCTAAAATGCCCACCCGTCTCCAGTTCTGAGAGCAGGGGAAAATTGGTGCAAACTTTTTTTTTCCGAATAGAAACAGAAAATACAGACAAATATGAAAGTATAGGATATATGAAATTATTTGTAGGACTGATGACATTTGAGGCAACTTCTTTCCTTTGATATTGCAATAGATATTTTACTTTTGGGGGAGTAAAGTCTAAAGGATTAATAAATATCAGAACGAATGACTTCCAAATTAAGAGTATTCGGGATAGATTAGAAGTATTTTTCTTTTATCAAGCAATTATTCTATGGCAAGTATTCTCCTCTGTTCTTTGTCATTCGTCTTCCACTTATTTCTCATAAAGCCCTGTAAGTTGAAACATTTATCATCGTTAGTTTAGAGATGAGGAAACTGAGTCACAGAGAAGTTCATCAAGCAAGGAAGTAAGGGGGCCAGGATTTTCCCTTGGTGATCTGAATCAGAGTCCATACTCCTAACCACAAGAGGAGCTGGTTGCCTGAGCCCACTCCCAGGCCTTGATGGATGGTGGGAGAAAAAAGAAAGCAATTTCATGAGAATGGCTTCCAGAATAAGGGAGGAAGGTGAGAAGGTGCAGAATTAATATAAAGCTTATGAAAAATAGAGGACAAAAACCCCCAAATACCATTTTTGAGCAAAGACCAGTTGTAGCAATTCAGAGGTAAAAGGTAGGAGGATTCCTGTAAAGTCCTATAATCTAGCAGATGCAGACATTTGGGCTTTGAGTGGGAATGGTAGTTTGGAAGGTCCCTGTGCTCTGAGATATGGAAACAGTCCTGGAACCCGGATAAATCTTTGTTGAACTCCTTGGTTCAGGTATGTCGTGTGGACTAAACATTGGCAGGTTATCAAAGACTGAGAATAACAGTAAGGTCAGGCATAAAATTTAGGTATTAGGGCTGTGCAACTGGAAACCACAGTTATGTTATTCACATATATTGTTTCCAATTTAATGTTCATTTGAAAATATCACTCTGCCCACCTAAAGACTTTAGATAAGCAGTGGCTAATTAAAGAGCCTGGGAATATGATTTCAGAAGATATACACTCTGGAATCACATAGCTGAAAGTAAAATGCAATTTCATAAGTATCTAATGCAGTGGTATATCTAAATTGCTAAGCGAGGTCACTAGCAAGGAAAAAAAGCCATTTTGAGACTTGAAAAATAGAATTGGATGTCTATCCTGTTTTTGTTTTTGGGAGATGTCAGATATCTTTTCACTATGAAGGTGTATGCTTTTATCCACCACTTTAAACCTTCCTTAAAAGTTGCAGGAAAAATTAGCTTGAACCCTGTATTTGCTGTATGTCATGGAACCTCATTACCACATACCTGGCATTCTGACAGAAGCTGGAGAAAATTAGTACCTACAGTTTAGCAATGCTTACATTTAAGAGGTTACTCCGAAGAGTTCTTCCTACTAGCCTGATTGTCGTTACGTTCCAAAGGGGGAAGAATGCAATCTAATTTTTGCTGCATAAACTACATGAAATACTGTCATAAATGAATTCCTTGCTCCTTGTGGAGAAAGCCTGAGATGAGTGTATTCTCTGGAGTAAGGGGGCATAATTATTTCACCATGTGTTTGTTTACTAAAACATTTTTTTATGAAGGGATAATTTCCCTATGGAACCAGCTCCTGAAGAAAGTTCTGGATTTATACCCATTGGTAAACCTGTCTTATTATGTCTTCTGCACGAGGCTATATAGTTTTGCAGCAGGCTCCATATTTGGGAAGGTGTTTCATTCAAATGCTGCTGGGCTTTGTAGCTTTTTTCCCCTCTGATCAACTTTTCCCCCCGTTTTAAACCTGTCAAATTGAAAACTATCGAGAAGGTGTAAATAATTACTGGTTGTTATATTTGTTTAAGCGAATCTTTCATTAAGAGTGAGACCACATGCCTAGAATTTCACACATTTTCCACTTCCACAGATGAACCTTTCAGAGAATCTTAATTTGGAACTAAATAGTAAACCGCAGGGGAGATGAGAAATCTTTGAAAATACTTTGGAGAATAGCCATTCAGTGAAAAGGGTTAAAGATGAAGAGCCTACCAACTTCAGTCCTAGGAATGAACTTGGCTTTTCCTAGATGGAGACTTACAGGAAGGGGTTGAAGTTCGCTTAGCCTCAGTTTGCTTTACTGGAAAGATGAAAAAAGGAGGCATGATTTTTTTTTTAATCAAATGAAGTTATGTCTTAAATTTCAGAGTATTAGAAAATGTATTATTTTAAAAAAATTTTTATTGGAGTATAGTTGCTTTACAATATTGTGTTAGTTTATACTGTACAGCAAAGTGAATCAGCTATACATCTAGATATATCCCCTGTTTTTGGATTTCCGTCTCATTTAGGTCAACACAGAGCACTGAGTAGAGTTCCCTGTACTATACAGAAGTTTCTCATTACTTAATCTATTTTATATGTAGTATCAATAGTGTACATATGGCAATCTCAATCTCCCAATTCATCCCACACACCCCTTCCCCCTTGGTATCCATACGTTTGTTCTCTATGTCTGTGTCTCTATTTCCGCTTTGTAAATAAGATTGTCTCTACCAATTTTTTCAGATTCCGCATATATGCGTTAATATATGATATTTGTTTTTCTCTTTGTGCTTACTTCACTCTGTATGACAGTCTCTAGGTCCATCCATGTCTCTACAAATTACCCAATTTTCTTCCTTTTTATGGCTGAGTAATATTCCATTGTGTATGTGTACCACATCTTCTTTATCCATTCCTCTGTTGATGGACGCTTTTGCACAGCAAAGGAAACTATAAACAAGATGAAAAGACAACCCTCAGAATGGGAGAAAATATTTGCAAAGGAAGCAACTGACAAAGGATTAATCTCCAAAATATACAAACAGCTCATGCAGCTCAGTATCAAAAAGACAAAAAAAAAATCAAAAAATGGGCAGAAGACCTAAACAGACATTTCTCCAAAGAAGAGATACAGATGGCCAAGAGGCACATGAAAAGATGCTCAACATCACTAGTTATTAGAGAAATGCAAATCAAAACTACAATGAGGTATCACCTCACACTGATCAGTACGGCCATCATCAAAAAATCTACAAACAATAAATGCTGGAGAGGGTGTGGAGAAAAGGGAACCCTCATGCACTGTTGGTGGGAATGTAAATTGATACAGCCACTATGGAGAACAGTATGGAGGTTCCTTAAAAAGCTTAAAATAGAACTACCATATGACCCAGCAATCCCATTACGAGGCATATACCCAGAGAAAACCATAATTCAAAAAGGCACATGAACCCCAGTGTTCATTGCAACACTATTTACAATAGCCAGGACATGGAAAAATGTTGTATTACTATTATAATTCTTTTCTTATCTTGTCCAATTATTATCCGTTGAAATTTATTCAGGTCCAAATGCCACAAGGATTCACTTCTTCTATAGTTACATGGCACAAAACCTGAACCTACCATTGTTCTAGGTTCTGAAGACAGAGCAGTAACCTCTCCTGCATCTCTGATAAGGGAAACAGATAAAAAACATAGTAAGTCGGTGCCATCGAGTACTAAAAAGAACTGAAAAAAGCAAGAAAGGAAAGAGCAAAGGGTGCTGTGTTGGATTGGGTAGACAAGAGGGTCTTCTGTGATAAGGTAGCATTTGAGAAGAGATCACAGTAAGCAAGGGAGTGAGCCAGCTAATGGAAGAGTGTGTGGCAGAGGGAACAGCAAGTGCACTGAGGCAGGGGCAGGCTTTGTGTGTTTCAGGGAGGACGAGGAGGTCACTGCAGATTGAGCATGGTGAGCAGGGGGCAACTTGGCAGAGACAAAGTCAGTTAGCATGGGGCAGGATGATGTAGGGCCTTGGAGGCCAAGTTAAGGAGCTGAGATTTAATTCTGGGGGAGATGTGATGCATTGGAGGGTGCTGAGCCGAGGAGTGACGTGATCTGACATGGATTTTTCTATCAATTTTGTGGAGAAGAGACTACAAGGGGGCCAAGAGTGGAAGCAATTATAAACAAGAGACCAGATGACAAGTGATGGAAGTAAGGGAGGAGATGGTGACAAGTGATCAGATTCTGAAAATATCCTGGAGGCAGAGCTGACAGTATCTCCTGAAAGACTGCATTGTAGGGTATGAAAGCAAGAATAGTCAACTCATACTGCTGCCCTTAAAAATTATAGGTAATTAATTTGAAATGACACTCCCAGCCCATACCAAGCGTTTGTCCTAAGATGCATACTGAGTTAATTTCCTTCTCTTTCACTTGACTTTTATTTTACTTTTACTTTATTTTCATGTTCCTTTTATTTTATGTTAATATTTGAGGATCTCAGGTACATAGAATTGAATTATTCATGTGCCTTTGTTTCTGGAACATCATTATCACTAAGGCAGGCAAGCCCTGTTTTACTGATTTAATTTTATTTTAATGTCTTAACCCTTTCATCTATGATTCTTGTTTGTCTTTTTACCTTTTCACTCTAGTACACAATAAAATATATCTGATATTTGTCCTTATATATTCATCTTTGAAAAATATTTGGGGTTGTTTATAAATCTATGCCTAAAATTTTATATAAATAATATCAAGCTGTAGATTGTGCTTTCTTATCTTTTCTGAAATAACACTATATTTTTAAGAATGCATTCACATTGCTTTATATGCTTGCAGTTCATCATTTCTGAGTGCTGCAGAGTTTTCCATGCCATGTATCAAGCCTGCTGAACTCACCCATTCTTCTAATTATCTCATTCTCCTTACAGCTAATGGTGCTATGAGAAATATCCCTTTACATGTCTCTTTATAGTCTTGGGTGGCAATTTCTGGGGACTATGACCAGCAATTAGTTTTTGTTTAAATGATATTTATCAACATACCCACAATGAATTTTAACACAGTCAACGATCATTTCACATTGACAACAGAGAATAAGGGTGTTTGGTCAATTTTAAAAAGATAAATAAGTAAATATGTTTATTTTTATTGATCTTGGGGCAGTGGAGAAGATTATAGAATGCTTTAGGGCTCAGCTTTGGTGAATAAGAATTCTACCTGGAAGAGAAAATGAAAACAAACCTTTCATTTATGAGAATGAAACAAAGCAGAATGGAAGATAGTGACAGTCATTCTAAGTTCCAGACTAAATTACATCAGAATCAGGTCCATTCCTTTGGTCGGTGTTTCCATTCCCCTGGAAAGGTTCTTAACCCCAGATCAGAAACTGTCTCCCCACAACCAGTGCCCTTCCAGCACTGCAGAGTAGACTGCTAGGATATCTACATAAACCTTATGATACACTGCTAGGATATCTACATAAACCTTATGATACACGTTTCTCACATTCTGTTTGTTCCTTAACCGATGTGAATTCAGGACTCAGAAATCCAAGAGCTTCTGCAGGCTGCTAGAGAAGTACCCATAGAAAATTCTATTAAAGCATATTTATACAAATAGCTTCAGAACAAATTCTAATAACATTTTGTGTTTGAAATATATATATATATATAACTAAATTGATCCAGCTACTCTGAAAGGCTATATGGTAGTATCAACAAAACAAAATTATTTTATACTCTGCAATTTTATTACTAAGAAGCTAGCCAAGAGAAATTTTGCACATGTACACGAGGCATTTGTGCAAGGATATCAATGCAGTGCTGTATATAATTGCCAAAACATTTTAGAAACAATCTAAATGTCTTATTAATAGGATAAAAGCTAAATAAATGATGATATCCTCACATTAGATGGTATGCTATGCCTTGGTTCCAAAAATTGAGATACATCAACCTTTACATACATAAAAACAAGCTTCATATTTCTTTTTCAGTAAAAAAAGCAGTTCTCCTAACAGCATGCACATTATGGTACCATGTCCACTCTTCAGACTCACCATGTTTCTGTGTAGCTCAGAATCTGTTGTTTTGCTCCCAAAGTAAACAAGAGATGGAGCCTTCTTTTGAGGTTTGCTCGTGTGTGTGTTTGTTCACAGAGTGTGCAGTCAGCATCTACCCCCTTGCACCTCAAATCCTTGATAATCCCCTGAGTCTACTTCAGTACGGGCCACAAAAATGCAGAGCTTGAGATTCTCCAGGATAGTGAGCCAGCTGACCAAGACTAATTCTACTGGATGCACCACTGCCCCTCTCCCCACACCACACAAGTTCTTTAAGAGGAAATGAGTTGATGGATGTTGATGATGAAGTGCCTACTTCTGTGTCAGGCACTGTGCTAGACCCTGGAGATTTGATTGGTGAGCAAGAACACAGTGTTGAATGATGTCTAATGTTGAAGCCAGTTTTTAGCATTGGCAGTAGAAAATGTTCTTAATATTCCCAGGTCTAACACCTTTACTAGTCAATTACAGAAGCTTAGGAAGGAAAATCTTTCCTTAGTCCCAGGCTACAAGCTTCATCCCAGCGAGCTTTGTGTTACTGTCATGATTAGCCTAGATCCTAGAGCTGCCATACACAGATATCATCGGGATGTTCTCCAGCTTAATGAAAAAACTAAGAAAAACCTGATCTTCTACTTAGAAAAATGGTAGTTAAGTGTGGGATCGTGAGTATAGATTCGGGCTTGGTCTTGCAGGCTTCGGACTGGATTCTGCCCTGCTGATGGGCCCTGCCACTTACCTGACACCACACAGCAGCTCCATCCAGTTTGCTCTGTGCATGGCCCATTCAGCAAATAGACTCCCAGGTGCTACTAAACACCTCCCTCAAGTCTGTGAGTATTGCTCACTTACAAGGGAGGTTTTTCTCTCGGGTTGATATAGCAGTATTTCATTCTCTTTCTAATTTAACACTCCTCCCCTCACCTTCCCCCCCCCGCCCCCCCCATCCTTTCCAACAGGAGCTATAGAGATCCTGATTAAGCTAAGCGGCAGTTAAACATCCTAACACTGTCATTATCTTTCCTTAAGTAGCCACTTCACCCACGAGAAGAACATTAACTAAACCAGAATTTAATTTTCCAAGGGTATAGGTAGGCTTTCAATTTTCCTGGTTATGGGTTTGTCAGAAGGAGCAGAGAGGCTTTTGTTTATCCTAAGAGACTCTTTAGATTGAATTTAGAATTCACGGAGATGGAGTTTCTCTTTGGATCATGATATTTGTGAAATATATTTCCATCCAACAGTAAGGCAGTATCTGCGGGGGGAGAAACCACATCTTGTGCCGTCTGTTAAAGCTCTGTCAGATCAGCACTGGTGGGGCAGGCAGGTGGCCCACTGATCAGTAGTGACCGCCGAGGCATCACCTTCTCAGGACACATTCTGTTTGTTCCTTAACCGATGTGAATTCAGGACTCAGAAATCCAAGAGCTTCTGCAGGCTGCTAGAGAAAGATCTGCTCAGTTTTCTCCATTCTTCACTGGGATGGGTCCCCATTCTGGTTATTCCTTCACACTGCTCCCAAATTGTTTTTTTTTTTTTTTTTTCCTCAAAATGTGTAATGGTCACACTTCAGACAGTGAAGTTGAATGCCAGGACTCAGGTTTCATAGGCTGTGGAAATTCGGGAGCCTGAGATACTCTGTAAGGGAAGTGGAGGGCAGCTGGGTTTGGAGGATCTGATGTGATCTGATTCTGTGGTGTGGCCCACCTCTTTTTACCAAGCCATTTTGTGCCTCTGATCTCCTTGCCAGCACCTTCCAGTCGCATGAGCCTTTTTTGTCCTGGAAACTCGCCAAGATGGTCCCCATTTTAGAGCCTTTGTAGACTCACTCGGTTTCACTACTTGTAAATATTTTTTCTCCTGACGTTCCCACACATTCGGCTTGTTCCTTTAATTCAGATATCAGCTTAATGTCTTCTTTGGGACACTTTTCCTGACGTCCCAATGAAAGTCACCACCTAGTAACTTTGTTCACTTCTGTTTTTGTATTTTTGTGTGAGTAACTTTTCATTTTACTTTTATATTTTGATTTTCATGTTAAAAAATTCAAATGAATTTTATTCTGGATTCAGTGTCTGCCTTTGTTTTCTTCTGTAATAATTTTAGGATAACCCTAGGACAAAGGATTTTCTGAGTTGTTGGGTAAATCTCTGACAGGCCTTGAAGAAGTCAATTATTATCCCAAGTGCTTTTGGTAATTGAATATGGTGGAATCCCCCTCAACCACCAACACTGATAAAAAAGCCTGGATCCTCAAAGACCGGCCTTGCAGGTTCACAAAAGCTAGATTGCTTATAGCCAACATTATTATTATTATTATTTATTATTTATTTTTTTTGCGGTATGCAAGCCTCTCACTGCCGTGGCCTCTCCCGTTGCGGAGCACAGGCTCCAGACGCGCAGGCTCAGCAGCCATGGTTCACAAGCCCAGCCGCTTTGCGGCATGTGGGATCTTCCCAGACCTGGGCATGAACCCGTGTCCCCTGCATCGGCAGGCGGACTCTCAACCACCGCGCCAGGTCCTGTGGGATAATACAAACAGGAAGAGGGCATGGCCCCTGCCTTCAAGGAGCTCATAGTCTAGTGCAGGAGATGGGAATGGAGATTTATAATTGGGGGCATAAGGCACATTGTAGAACAAGAGTTCTAACCAAACAGCCAAGGAAGGACAGACAAAGAGATGAATCCCAGATGGTGCATCTGGCAGGCACCAGACTGTTTATCACATAGTGTATTTAGGGAAAGTGGCTTAAAATAAATGTCCCTCATACACCAGTGTTGAAGGGGTTGTCAGTCTCTACCTCAGCATTTGAAATACTCATAGCTTCTGATGAGCTTAGCATTCTTAACATTAGGCTAAGAATAGCACAGGGCAGGCAATGAGGCCTGAGATCAGTGCTGTTGCCAGGGAGCTGGGGAGGACTTAGGCTCCACAGGCATCATCAGAAACCGATAATCCAATGCTTCTCCATTCAGAAAGCTGTTGGCAACTGCAGTCTGTAAAACAGCACCTCTGTACCTTGCAACTAATCTGGAAAAACTGTCCTTTATCCAAATTTAACTTACTCCCTCTCCACATCCATATCATTCCTAGATTCCAGAGTCCCAAGTATTGATTAAGCGTTCTGTTACTAAACTCATTTTGCAGTTAAGGTATATACTCTTTACTCAAGCAAGCATCAAAGGTTATGGTGTTTCACTCCATATTGTCTGGTGCTTACCCCTATGAAGGGTAAATCATTGGTAAATGGTATAATTATAGCAATTTTCGGATACATGTCCTTTACCCAAGAGGGTTTTGTGCCTACATTTCCTCAGTTGACTATATGTTATGAGCTTGGGATTCAAGCAGACATGTGGCTTCAGGGGGAGGGCTCTTTCCTTTTAAATTAACCACTTTCCTCTACATGTGTATCTCCTAGTAAGCTATGACAGTACAGAGGTCCAAGACAGCCAATGGTGGTATCCAGAGGTATTAATTTTGTCCAAGGATGGAAGCAACTGGTTCACCACGCGTATCTGGAGAAAATAAGTTAGAAGTAATTATGCCAGAGTTGAGTCCGGGAAAATAATTCAAAATTGTGTATTTTACAGGAGAAAATTTGGCAAATACAACTATTATTTCTATCAACAAGTTAAATTGACTTTCTTATGATTCTTTTTCACATGTTAGGAATTTGTTTAAAATACATCTAGTAGAATATTTAAAGAAAAGTTATTTTGACGGGGAGGCCCTAGTTTCTACTGAATTTTATGACTTGTTACAAAATATTTTTCATTATCATCGCTATGGGATGTTTTGTCATTATCACGTAGGAGAACAGTTCCCAGGCTTGTTTCTTGTGTCACCAGAGGTATTTAGGGTTCCATGGTATCCAGTAAGCTACAGAATGCAGAAAGACAGAGATTGTGTATTTAGTTGATCTAAGAGAACAATGAGGCACTTTGAGCATAGTCTCTTCTTTCATTTGGGTGCCCAGTGTAGCTTCACCAACTGGGGTTAAAACCACAGTCAAAGCAAGGGAACATAAAGCTGTTGGTGATCTCTTCCTAAATCCACTTTCCAGCTCTGATCTACCAATGGACCCAAGATGGCACATTTTCCTTAATCTTGCCTTAATGAAAACTTGCCATTACAAATTTAAACCACTTTCTTGGAGTCTTCCACAATTCCATGTTTTTCCTCTACTTTGAGTGTATTTCACCCTTTCTTTCATTTTTTATTCAAGGTCTAGGGTCTTTGACATCTCTGTCAAGGTTTAGTCTAATAATCCCAGGCATTTCTGCTGTGTGCCAACAGCACTTGACTCAAATTACTGACATAACACTTACCTGGAAAAATTAGTATTAGTTTCATATTGTCTGCTTTTGTCCCCTTTTTAGCAGCTTCCAAGTCTCATATATTTTGTATTTTTATGCCTCACAAAGTAACATCCAGTAGAGCTAAAAATAATTCAGTATTAATTGATATATTAGATCCCACATGCCACGCAGTGGCTGGGCCCTTGAGCCATGGCCACTGAGCCTGCGCGTCCGGAGCCTGTGCTCTGCAACAGGAGGGGCCACAACAGTGAGAGGCCCACGTACCGCAAAATAAATAAATAAATAAATAACAGTAGTCTAGATAAATGATTTTCATAGTAAGAAAGTAGACAATTCAAAGAAGAATGATATTTTGCAGCCATTAATAAAATGACTCAGTCCTTGAGTTGGAGGAGGACTTTAGGGATTGTGTAGACTGAGCTCCACGTCTTTTGAGAAAGAGACTCAGAGAGGTAAAATGATATATAATCTCAAGCACGTTCATAATTTTGATTAGCAAATGAGTGCCAACAATTAAGAAACAGCTATGGGGACTTTCCTGGCAGTCCAGTGGTTAAGAATCCACCTTCCAATGCAGGGGATGTGCGTTCGATCCCTGGTCAGGGAACTAAGATCCCATGTGCCGCGGGGTAACTAAGCCCGCGTGCCCCGACTAGAGAGCCCACATGCCACAACTAAAGAGCCCGCCCGCATGCTGCAACTAGAGAGGCTGCACGCCACAACGAAGAGCCCTTGCACTTCAATGAAGACCCAGTGCAACCAAAATAAAAAACAAAAAAACAGCTGTGGCTTCAGCAGTAGCTTCTCCATGTTGCAGAAACTTCTATCCAAGTCCTTTGTGAATATCTCCTGCACATGTCCCAGTGGTACTCAAATATCTAAACTGACCTTAATATCTACTCCTGTCTTCTTTATTTTGCCTCTTCTATTTGACTATAGCAGTTGTTATCCCAATACATCCACACTTTCAATCCCAAAACCCAAGTTTTGCCTCTGAATCATCTTATTTTCATCAACCTCTGACAATATTCTCTGAAAATATTTCTCAGATTTATCTTCTCAATCTCCACTCACTCAAGCTTAATTTACTCCCACTTGTCCCTCTATGATATGGGTTAATTTAATAACTTTGTGACTGTCTCCCTTCCTCCAAACTGTTCCATCCAGGCCATCCCAGGCATTGTGGTGAGAATGATCTTTTTGTGACTTTACTCCTCAAAATTAAAGTCTAAACTTCTTAGCATGATTTTTCATGATATTGCTCCACCTATCATATCCAGACCCTTTTCTTATCCCATGCATATATCAGCCTCATGACATCCTGACCTATTAGAAGTTTTTCAAACATATCATGCCCACTCCTGCATCCCTTGTTGAGGATAATTTTTGGCTATTCACTGTTCTGTCCCAAGCCCCTTAGCCTAATCTACGGCACATGATAGGTTCTCAATCAATATTTGTAGAATTTAAACTAGATAAGGAGTGGAGATGATATGTCTTGAAATTCATGGCTCCTTCTATTACATTGTGTAACCAACCTGCTGGACAGAAATGTTTGCAATCACTTATGAAGAACATCCAACTCAACTCTAAGTGCCCAGAGGTGTGGCATTCACATTTTCAAATTGTCTGGATCATTTTGTCCCTCTTGCCTTGCTTTGCCACACTTGCCTTGGGATATTTTAAAGTCAATGAGAGAAGGCATGATGTAGTATAACGTACATGGTATTTTTGTCACTTTGGTCATTGGTTGAAGCCTTAGGGCTCATAGCTGTAAGCTGTGTGATCTTAGACATGTAGATAAACATATCTGAGTGTTAGTTTTCTTCCTAGAAAAATGCTGTAATGATAATTGCCTCATAAGGTTAAAGAATAACAGCATATGTATAGCAGGTAGAACTCCAAGTACACTCAATAAATGTTTGCTTTCCTTTTTTATTATTTTGTGACCGTAGTCTAGTTTGGTCTGAGATATATTTGAAACTCTGAACCAAGTTTTCTTTGAGAAGATGTTTGAACAACTGCCAAAAGCAGAATATCAAAATACATGGCTTTCAATTATTCATTCTCTTTCATCCCTTACATTGCTTTAGGTATTCAGATATTGTCTGCATCGCCAAATACGCATTAGGTTGATAAATTGAGAGTGAAGGGACATTATCCTAGAGCAGTATGAACTAGTCTATGATGCTGTCTGATGTGGCCTGAGAGAAATGTATGGTTTAGTGTAGCATACTTGTAAAGAACACTGGCTGTAATTATGGAAACTGGAGGTTTTATCCCAGGACTATTATTACCTGAATGGGACAAATATGGGACAAATTACCCATATTTGCAGGGTCTATATTATTCATCCATAGAATAAAATAATAGAGTATTGACAGTTGGTGGGAGAGGTCTTACATAACTCAAGGTTTTAAAAAGTCTATGATTCTTTTAGTGTTTGTCAAATAGAGTCAATCATAAAGGCCACAAACAATTATTTTTAAAATGATTAATAAATAATAAGATAACACTATAACAAAATGGATGATTTTGGCTTACGAGGAATGCTTTATTAGTTATCCTTGTGTGTGTGTGTGTGTGTGTGTATATAGACACACACACACAACTGATCATTGATCTAACCTGAAATAAAAAGTGATGCTGGGGGGAAAAAGTTTCCCAGTGAAAAGATGCTGACTGAATCATTTTTTAATGTGATTGGGAAGAAGTTTCTTAATGTAATTAAAAAGACAGTGCTTTATGTAGAACATTCTGCCACAGCTTTATTTGGTCCATTTTCTACTTTTAAAAAGGAAAACACATTAAAAATGAAATGAATGGACCATAATACATGCCCTATGCCAGTTGGAATGATGGATGGGCTCCAAAAAGAAATACCTAAGGCCCACAATAGCCATGTGATAAAAGAGTAAGTCCTTGGTTCTTTGTAGCCAACAGAAGTGAAAGTGTTTAATGATCCCTTCTAACAAATGAGTAATTTTCATTATCTGTCAGTATTCTTTTGTTTTCTCTTCTTTACATTATTCTATTCAACTTTGTTTCCTAGTTTTATAACTAAAAGTCCTTGAATATGAGTAAGAGGGGAAAGAGAAAAACCCTATAAGGAAATACTTTTTATAAAGGCAAGTATTGCCTTTCAGAAAACTTAGGAAATGATCCCTCTTTGCAGTAGGGAAGGAAAGAATTTTGATTGAATGATGATGGATCTGTCTGAATGTAATGAAATATATTTGTTTCTTGTTAAACAATGCAGCTTTTCAGAATGTTTAATACAGGTTTTTATGCCCTCTGTCCAGCAAAGTGCTGTTTGGATGTGCCGTGTCGTATGCAGTAAGTTTATTCCCAGGCAGGACAGCAGAGCTCTGATGAGGCATCTTTAGTAGGGGAGGGAGACCTAGTTGAAGGTCTTGCCCTGAAGTTGTGCAGGCACTAGGCCAAAAGCTGTACCCAAAGAAGCATAGTGATACTGGACTTTGGGAGCTGTACAAAGGAGAGCCAGCCTGGGTGAAAGAGGGCCAGGGCATTTTCAGTTAGAATCAATATTTGAAGTTATTAGGTCATAATGCATGGTTTGGGATATTCTAATTAATTATGGTAGAGTACTATCCTGCACCAAAGTGGAAGAGGAGAATGCATCCCATGAAGTGCTGGTTATAAAGCTATTTTTTCTCAGCTTCAAACCCACCCTTCTGTACTCTGCTTTGTGATGCAAAGGCTAAGAATTTGCAAACCACATTTCTGCTTTGGAAACTGAGTTTCTGTCAGATTTCAGCAATAGGAGTGCAAGAGGAAGACCAAGAGTCTGGCTGAATTAAAAGGATAAATGCAGAGTTACCAATAAACACGCAGGATGTTTTAGCATGACTCGAAGGGGACTTAGAAGGGACTTCTTTTTTTATTTGGGAGTTAAAAACTATGCTGCCTGCGCTCTGTGCAGATGGAGGAGAGGTATATTGTTCTACGTATTCACTTTTGATTAAATAATCTTCCAGCCTATTTCTCACTCCCACTCTCTGTCCTACATCCCATGCTGGGTCCAGAGACTCTCTTGGACTTCTTTTAGAAGAAGACTTCTTTTTTCAGCTTCCTCATACTTACATTATTCCATCAGTCAACATTCTCCCATTCCATTCCCTGTCTATAGTCCAAAATTTTCTTGAACTGTCTCACCTATTCCTGAATTCAATTCCCTTTCCCACTGTGGGTTTATTCCTTTTGAAAGCTCCAAACGTTGATTTCATTTGAATCTGGATATGAACTAGAGGTGAATATATATGTGCTCTGTCCTCCATCTTAAACCTAAAGTTTTAAATCTTCTTTAAAGAAATTGTTACAAATTATAACTGACATTGATTTTTGCTTCCATGTCTTATACATTCAGTAAAAAGGATTTTCATGATGCCTTCTTTGATTTTTCAATATTGTCACATTGTTTCAGATAAACAAATTGTTACTGTTTATTCAGAAATTGCAGATAGGATTTATACTCTGCAAGAAAAATTTGTTAAGACAGTGTATGGAATAAGCTGTAACCTCAGATGTATCTTCTTATTTGAGATTCACTTATCACTTGCTATTTGACCTTAGCAAGTCACTTAACCTCTCTGAGCCACCAATTTTCACATCTGTAAAATGGAAATAATGATACTTATCTCATAGACTTATCTTAAAAATTCAATATATATACTAAAGCAAATATTATACACACACACACATACACACACACACACACTAAAGCAAATAAATTACCAGGAAATTTTGAAAGAGAATAAATTAAAATCATAGAGGAAGACCATTTTTATGGTATAACTGTAGATAGAAAGTGATAAATGTGGTCCTAACCAAACATATCCATTTTTTTGAACTTAAGAAAATAAAGGCTTAGAAAAACTTAAATGCACTATTTTCTGTATACAAGAAACATTTACTGGAAATGGAAGAAGAAATACTTGCCTGAGAAATCTGAAAGGGCTTCAAATTTGTCATGATTTGGGAAAAGAAGTTCTGTAGCTCAAGAAAGGCCACATAGATCTAACTGCATGAGTGTTGATGGCAGAATAAACCCCACCTTCACCGCAAAGATGTCCATGCCCTAGTCCCTAGAACCTGTGAATACATTATGTTACATCGCAAAGGTATCCTTACAGATGTAACTAAGGTTATGTGTTTTAAAATATGGCCATTATCCTGCATTAACATGAATTACCTAATCATATGAGAACTTAAAAGCAGAGAGCTTTTTCCTGGCTGGTGTCACAGAGATGTAGCGGAAGAAGTAGGCATAGAGAAAATGGAGGTGGCCAAGGATCTCAGTCTTACAACAACAAGAAATTGAATTCTGCCAACCACCTGAATAAGCTTGGAAGTGGATTCTTGCCCAGAGTCACCTGAAGGGAGTGCAGCCCTGCCAATACCTGGATTTGCCCTTGAGACTCTAAACAGAGTTCCTGGCCTGGCTGAGCCGCCTGGACTTCTGACCTACAGGACTGTCAACTAATCAGTGAATGATGATTAGTTTACCCTTCCCCCTCCCCATATCCTCAAGTCTATTCCTGGTTATTCGTGATGCAGAAATAGAAAACTAATACAAAAAAGAGGGCAGAATGTATACGGCAGGTTCTGGGCTTAGAGAAGAACCCATTCTAGGTTAGGTAGAACAGTGGGGAAAAGGAGTAATTTCAAATGACCAGACATATATGTAAGGGGGAGATTTTCTTCATGCTCTTGTTAACAATGGAAACTAAAGAATTTGAAAGAAAAGAGGAATGAGATCAGAACTTACTGAAAGGAAACTCTGTTGTCAATGAGTCAGGTGCTATGCAATTTTCCAGGAAATAATCTGGGTATTACATGAGCATGGAGAGGTGAGATTTGGGGATGTGGGGAGTGTAGGAGAAAGATAAGAAAGCTGGAAGGTTTCTAACTTGGTCTCAGTCGCTAACTAGGTGATCGAGCAGATTGGAAAATACAAAGAAAAGCACTTACATTCCTAAGAGCACAGTCTTTATGGTAAACTACAGCTAGTGTACTTCCTCCCTCTGGGAGTCAGTTGTCTTATCTGAAAGTGGGTGTGATAATAATGCCGAATTCTCAGGGTGGTGGTGAGGATTAAATGAGATGATACATATTTACCTTTTAAGGCTATTGAATAATTAGATGAGGTGACAAGTGCAAATCTGGGATTAATATGCTGACCCCCAGAGAGCACTAAATTGAGATGGGAAATAATTATCTTTATTTCAACAGTTTCTACAGCTAATTAGAGGCAAAGCATGGCTACAGTTGGCTCTCTTGACCTGCTCTCACAGCCTTTCCCCACGTATGATTTCCAGTCTCCAGAGGAGGACAGATTAGCTGTTCTTTCCCTTTCTTAAAATAGACAACTTTCCTTAATATAGATTCTCCAGTTAACCCAAGTTGTCTCATGAAATGGAAGCTACTTTTCTTACTGAAAACTGGCTAAGAAAAGTGATGGCAAGTTCTTTTTCAGATAGGAATAACTCAATCATACTAAGACATTAACTCACTCTTCTAAAAGATCCACTTTCCTCCCATCCATTGGCAAATTTGTATCAAGTCTCAAAGCATTAATTAAAATATCTTTGCCAAATATCTTTTGTTAATAAGCTGTTTTTCAAGTTCAAATGGTGGAGTTGTTACCACCAGAGAACGTGGACAGCTGGAGTGTCTGAGAGAAAGCAGATTTACAAAGACACAAAGCTCTGAGTACTGGGAGCATCAAACAAGCTGTTTTCTGAAAGGAAAAATAGCTGTAGTATGGACCTTGAAGTATATATTCAAAATATTTCCAAGTCATTTTTGAACTATTTTAAATGAATAATTTCAGGATGTTAGTCATGCATTTCATTTCTTAAAATATATATGTGGAAAAGGGAATAACACTGCTTATTTTAGGATGAGGAGATAATTTGGGATGAGTGGTGCATTCATCCCTTAGATATTGGTGCTTTAAAAAACAATGCCAGGAGGATGCACAGTTTTACAAATGTAAACCTTCTTAACGTGCTTTTAAAAAGTTCGTAGGGATGTAAAAATTTCCAACATAATACATTCAATTTTGGTCTCATTTTCTTGTCTGTTTTTATTATATTTATTTATTTATAACTTGCTGGAAAATAATTTAAACTGCCTTATAAAAATTCATATCTTAAAGCAGAATGAAAACGAGAAAGAAGTGAAAAAGTTTGAAATAAAGGGAAAAATGTAGAAACTAAGGCAGAGCTAGTTGATAAACAACCACTTCAAAGATTATATGCGTTGCACAAGGTGCCACACATTTGAATGTAAGCTTAGCTCAGAAAAGAACAGCTCTTTCCTTGTTTTGAGACTGTAGGTTAGTTTCTTCCATTGATCACAGTGAACAGAACAATGAACAAAATCATGAGCAAAATCCTCAACAATGTCCATATGTTAAACACACCGAACACCAGTTGCATAACACTGGTTCTTTTGATCTTCATGAATACAGGTACCTGACATGATATGAGTATATTCAACAAACACAGTTTCTTTTGTTTTTTACATCTTTATTGGAGTATTATTGCTTTACAATGGTGTGTTAGTTTCTGCTTTATAACAAAGTGAATCAGTTATACATATACATATGTTCCCATAACTCCTCCCTCTTGCGTCTCCCTCCCTCCCACCCTCCCCATCCCAACCCTCTAGGTGGTCACAAAGCACTAAGCTGCTTTCCCTGTGTTATGCGGCTGCTTCCCACTAGCTATTTTACCTTTGGTAGTGTATATATGTCCATGCCACTCTCTCACTTTGTCACAGCTTACCCTTCCCCCTCCCCATATCCTCAAGTCCATTCTCTAGTAGAGGTCTGTGTCTTTATTCCTGTCTTACCCCTAGGTTCTTCATGACTTTTCTTTTTTCTTAGATTCCATATATATGTGTTAGCATATGATATTTGTCTTTCTCTTTCTTACTTCACTCTGTATGACAGACTCTAGGTCCATCCACCTCACTACAAATAACTCAATTTCGTTTTCTTTTATGGCTGAGTAATATTCCATAGTATATATGTGCCACATCTTCTTTATCCATTCATCCGATGATGGACACATAGCTTGCTTCCGTCTCCTGGCTATTGTAAATAGAGCTGCAATGAATATTTTGCTACATGACTCTTTTTGAATTATGGTTTTCTTAGGATATGTGCCCAGTAGTGGGATTGCTGGGTCGTATGGTAGTTCTATTTGTAGTATTTTAAGGAACCTCCATACTGTTCTCCATAGTGGCTGTACCAATTCACTTTCCCACCAGCAGTACAAGACTGTTCCCTTTTCTCCACACCCTCTCCAGCATTTATTGTTTCTCGATTTTTTGATGATGGCCATTCTGACCGGCGTGAGATGATATCTCATTGTACTTTTGATTTGCATTTCGCTAATGGTTAATGATGTTGAGCATTTTTCATCTGTTTGTTGGCAACCTGTATATCTTCTTTGGAGAAATGTCTATTCAGGTCTTCTGCCCATTTTTGGATTGGGTTGTTTGTTTTTCTGTTATTGAGCTGCATGAGCTGCTTGTAAATTTTGGAGATTAATCCTTTGTCAGTTGCTTCATTTGCAAATATTTTCTCCCATTCTGAGGGTTGTCTTTTGGTCTTGTTTATGGTTTCCTTTGCTGTGCAAAAGCTTTGAAGTTTCATTAGGTCCTATTTGTTTATTTTTGTTTTTAATTCCGTTTCCATAGGAGATGGGTCAAAAAGGATCTTGCTGTAATTTATATCATAGAGTGTTCGGCCTATGTTTTCCTCTAAGAGTTTGATAGTTTCTGGCCTTACATTTAGGTCTTTAATCCATTTTGAGCTTATTCTTGTGTATGGTGTTAGGAAGTGTTCTAATCTCATACTTTTACATGTACCTGTCCAGTTTTCCCATCACTGCTTATTGAGGAGGCTGTCCTTTCTCCACTGTACATTCCTGCCTCCTTTATCAAAGATAAGGTGTCCATATGTGTGTGGGTTTATCTCTGGGCTTTCTATCCTGTTCCATTGATCTATATTTTGTTTTTTGTGCCAGTACCATGCAGTCTTGATTAGTGTAGCTTTGTAGTATAGTCTGAAGTGAGGGAGCCTGATTCCTCCAGCTCCGTTTTTCGTTCTCAAGATTGCTTTGGCTATTCGGGGTCTTTTGTGTTTCCATACAAATTGTGAAATTTTTTGTTCTAGTTCTGTGAAAAATGCCAGTGGTAGTTTGATAGGGATTGCATTGAATCTGTAGATTGCATTGGGTAGTAGAGTCATTTTCACAATGTTGATTCTTCCAATCCTAGAACACGGTATATCTCTCCATCTATTTGTATCATCTTTAATTTCTTTCATCAGTGTCTTTTAATTTTCTGCATACAGGTCTTTTGTTGCCTTAGGTAGGCTTATTCCTAGATATTTTATTCTTTTTGCAATGGTGAATGGGAGTGTTTTCTTGATTTCACTTTCAGATTTTTCATCATTAGTGTATAGGAATGCAAGAGATTTCTGTGCATTAATTTTGTATCCTGCTACTTTACCAAATTCACTGATTAGCTCTAGTAGTTTCCTGGTAGCATCTTTAGGATTCTCTATATACAGTATCATGTCATCTGCAAACAGTGACAGCTTTATTTCTTCTTTTCCGATTTGGATTCCTTTTATTTCCTTTCCTTCTCTGATTGCTGTGGCTAAAACTTCCCAAACTATGTTGAATAAGAGTGGTGGGAGTGGGCAACCTTGTCTTGTTCCTGATCTTAGTGGAAATGCTTTTAATTTTTCACCATTGAGGATGTTGTTGGCTGTGGGTTTGTCATATATGGCCTTTATTATGTTGAGAAAAGTTCCCTCTATGCCTACTTTCTGCAGGGTTTTTATCATAAATGGGTGTTGAATTTTGTCGAAAGCTTTCTCTGTATCTATTGAGATGATCATATGGTTTTTCTCCTTCAGTTTGTTAATACGGTGTATCACGTTGATTGATTTGCGTGTATTGAAGAATCCTTGCATTCCTGGAATAAATCCCACTTGATCATGGTGTATGATCCTTTTAATGTGCTGTTGGATTCTGTTTGCTAGTATTTTGTTGAGGATTTTTGCATGTATGTTCATCAGTGACATTGGCCTCTAGTTTTCTTTCTTTGTGACATCTTTGTCTGGTTTTGGTATCAGGGTGATGGTGGCCTCGTAGAATGAGTTTGGGAGTATTCCTCCTTCTGCTACATTTTGAAGAGTTTGAGAAGGATAGGTGTTAGCTTTTCTGTAAATGTTTGATAGAATTCGCCTGTAAAGCCATCTGGTCCTGGGCTTTTGTTTGTTGGAAGATTTTTAATTACAGTTTCAATTTCAGTGTTTGTGATTGGTGTGTTCATATTTTCTATTTCTTCCTGATTCAGTCTTGGCAAGTTGTGTATTTCTAAGAATTTGTCCATTTCTTCCAGATTGTCCATTTTATTGGCATATAGTTGCTTGTAGTAATCTCTCATGATCTTTTGTATTTCTGCAGTGTCAGTTGTTACTTTTCCTTTTTCATTTCTAATTCTATTGATTTGAGTCTTCTCCCTTTTTTTCTTGATGAGTCTGGCTAACAGTTTATCCATTTTGTTTATCTTCTCAAAGAACCAGCTTTTAGTTTTATTGATTTTTGCTATCGTTTCCTTCATTTCTTTTTCATTTCTTTCTTTTTTTTTTTTTTTGCGGTATGCGGGCCTCTCATTGTTGTGGCCTCTCCCGTTGCGGAGCACAGGCTCTGGATGCGCAGGCTCAGTGGCCATGGCTCACGGGCCTAGTTGCTCTGCGGCATGTGGGATCTTCCTGGACCGGGACCGTGTCCCCTGCATCGGCAGGCAGACTCTCAACCACTGCGCCACCAGGAAAGCCCTTTCATTTATTTCTGATCTGATTTTTATGGTTTCTTTCCTTCTGCTAACTTTGGGGATTTTTTGTTCTTCTTTCTCTAATTGATTTAGGTGCAAGATTAGGTTCTTTATTTGAGATGATTCCTGTTTCTTAAGGTAGGATTGTATTGCTATAAAGTGCCCTCTTAGAACTACTTTTGCTGTATCCCATAGGTTTGGGGTCGTCATGTCTCCATTGTCATTTGTTTCTAGGTATTTTTTAATTTCCTCTTTGTTTTCTTCAGTGATGACTTCGTTATTAAGTAGTGTATTGTTTAGCCTCCATGTGTGTGTATTTTTTACAGATCTTTTCCTGTAATTGATATCTAGTCTCATAGCCTTGTGGTTGGAAAAGATATATGATAAATTTCAATATTCTTAAATTTACCATGGCTTGATTTGTGACTCACGATATGATCAATCCTGGAGAATGTTCCATGAGCACTTGAGAAAAATGTGTATTCTGTTGTTTTTGGATGGAATGTCCTATAAATATCAATTAAGTCTATCTTGTTTAATGTATCATTTAAAGCTTGTGTTTCCTTATTTCTTTTCATTTTGGATGATTTGTCCATTGGTGAAAGTGGGGTGTTAAAATCCCCTACTATGAGTGTGTTACTGTCGATTTCCTCTTTTATGGCTGTTAGTATTTGCCTTATGTATTGAGGTGCTCCTATGTCAGGTGCATAAATATTTACAATTGTTATATCTTCTTCTTGGTTCGGTCCCTTGATCATTATGTAGTGTCCTTCTTTGTGTCTTCGAATAGTCTTTATTTTAAAGTCTATTTTGTCTGATATGAGAATTGCTACTCCAGCTTTTGGTTTCCATTTGCATGGAATATCTTTTTCCATCCCCTTACTTTCAGTCTGTATGTGTCTCTAGGTCTGAAGTGGGTCCCTTTGTAGACAGCATATATATGGGTCATGCTTTTGTAACCATTCAGCCAATCTGTGTCTTTTGCTGGGAGCATTTAGTCCATTTACTTTTAAGGTAATTATCAACATGTATGTTCCTATTACCATTTTGTTAATTGTTTTGGGTTGGTTATTGTAGGTCTTTTCCTTCTCTTGTTTTTCTTGCCTAGAAAATTTCCTTTAGCATTTGTTGTAAAGCTGGTAGGTGATCCTGAACTCTCTCAGCTTTTGCTTGTTGGTAAAGGTTTTAATTTCTCCTTCAAATCTGAATGAGATCCTTGCTGGGTAGAGTAATCTTGGATGCATGTTTTACTCCTTCATCACTTTAAATTATGTCCTGCCAGTCCCTTCTGGCTTGTAGAGTTTCTGCTGAAAGATCAGCTGTTAACCTTATGGGGATTCCCTTGTGTATTATTTGTTGTTTTTCCCCTGCTGCTTTTAATATGTTTTCTTTGTATTTAATTTTTGACAGTTTGATTAATATGTGTTTTGGCGTATTTCTCCTTGGATTTATCCTGTATGCGACTCTCTGTGCTTCCTGGACTTGATTAACTATTTCCTTTCCCATGTTAGGGAAGTTTTCAACTATAATCTCTTCAGATATATTCTCTGTTCCTTTCTTTTTCTCTTCTTCTTCTGGAACCCCTAGAATTAGAATGTTGGTGTGTTTAATGTTGTCCCAGAGGTCTCTGAGACTGTCCTTCGTTCTTTTCATTCTTTTTTCTTTATTCTGCTCTGCGGTAGTATTTCCACTATTTTATCTTCCAGGTCACTTATCCGTTCTTCTTCCTCAGTTATTTTGCTATTGATCCCATGTAGAGTATTTTTCATTTCATTTATTGCGTTGTTCATCATTGTTTGTTTCATCTTTAGTTCTTCTAGGTTCTTGTTAAATGTTTCTTGCATTTTGTCTGTTCTCTTTTCATGATTTTGGATCATCTTTACTATCATTATTCTGAATTCTTTTTCAGGTAGACTGCCTATTTCCTCTTCATTTGTTAGGTCTGGTGGGTTTTTATCTTGCTCCTTCATCTGCTGTGTGTTTTTCTGTCTTCTCATTTTGCTTATCTTACTGTGTTTGGGGTCTCCTTTTTGCAGGCTGCAGGTTCGTAGTTCCCGTTATTTTTGGTGTCTGTCTCCAGCGGCTAAATTTGGTTCAGTGGGTTGTGTAGGCTTCCTGATGGAGGGGACTAGTGCCTGTGTTCTGGTGGATGAGGCTGGATCTTGTCTTTCTGGTGGGCAGGTCCACGTCTGGTGGTGTGTTTTGGGGTGTCTGTGGCCTTATGATTTTAGGCAGCTAATGGGTGGAGTTGTGTTCCTGTCTTGCTAGTTGTTTGGCATAGGGTATCTAGCACTGTATCTTGCTGGTCGTTGAGTGAAGCTGGGTGCTGGTGTTGAGATGGAGATCTCTGGGAGATATTCGCCGTTTGATATTATGTTGAGCTGGGAGGTCTCTTGTGGACCAGTGTCCTGTAGTTGGCTCTCCGACCTCAGAGGCACAGCACTGACTTCTGGCTGCAGCGCCAAGAGCCTTTCATTCACACGGCTCAGAATAAAAGGGAGAAGAGGTAGAAAGAAAGAATTAGTAGAAGTAGAAAGAAAGAACGAAAGAAACAAAGAACAAAAGAAAGAACCAAAGAAAGAAAGAGAAAGAAGGAAAGAAATAAAGAAAGGAGTGAGATAGGGTGGGAGGGAGGGAGGGAGGAAGGAAGGAAGGAGGGAAGGAAGGACAAAAAGAAAAAGAAAGAAGATAAAGTAAAATAAAATAAGATAAAATATAATAAAATTATTAAAATAGAAAATAATTATTAAGAAAAAAAAATTTTTTAAGCAAAAAACAAAAATATGGATAGAACCCTCAGACAAATGGTGGAGGCAAAGCTATACAGACAAAATCTCACACAGAAGCATACACATACACACTCAGAAAAAGAGGAAAAGGGGAAAAAATCATAAATCTTCCTCTCAAAGTCCACCTCTTCAATTTGGGATGATTCGTTGTCTAACGGAGGGAAGGAAGGAAGGAAGGAAAGAAAGAAAGAAAGAAGATAAAGTAAAATAAAATAAAGTTATTAAAATAAAAAATAATTGTTAAGAAAAAACAAAACAAACAAAAAAGACAAAACCAAAAAAATGGACGGATAGAACCCTAGGACAAATGGAAGCAAAGCCATACAGAGAAAATCTCACACAGAAGCATACACATACACACTCAGGAAAAGAGGAAAAGGGGAAAAAATAAATCTTGCTCTCAAAGTCTCCCTCCTCAATTTGGGATGATTTGTTGTCTATTCATGTATTCCACAGATGCAGGGTACATTAAGTTGATTGTGGATATTTAATCAGCTGTTCCTGAGGCTGCTGGGAGAGATTTCCCTTTCTCTTCTTTGTTCGCAAAGCTCCAGGGGCTCAGCTTTGGATTTGGCCACGCCTCTGAGTGTAGGTCGCCTGAGGGCATATGTTCTTCACTCAGACAGGACGGGGTTAAAGGAGCAGCTGATTCAGAGGCTCTGGCTCACTCAGGCTGGGGGGTAGGGAGGGGCACGGAGTTCGGGGTGAGCCTGCGGCGGCAGAGGCCGGCGTGATCTTGCACCAGCCTGAGCGCGCCATGTGTTCTCCCGGGGAAGTTGTACCTGGATCCCGGGACCCTGGCAGTGGCGGGCTGCACAGGCTCCCTGGGAGGGGAGGTATAGGGACCTGTGCTCGCACACAGGCTTCTTGGTGGCGGCAGCAGCAGCCTTAGCGTCTCATGCCCGTCTCTGGGGTCTGCGCTCTTAGCCGCGGCTCGCGCCCGTCTCTGGAGCTCCTTTAAGCAGCGCTCTTAATACCCTCTCCTCTTTCACCAGGAAACAAAGAGGGAAGAAAAAGTCTCTTGACTCTTCGGCAGGTCCAGACTTTTCCCCGGACTCCCTCCCGGCTAGCCATGGTGCACTCACCCCTCCAGCCGGTGTTCGTGCCGCCAACCCCAGTCCTCTCCCTGTGCTCCTACCGAAGCCCGAACCTCAGCTCCCAGCCCTGCCCGCCCCGGCGGGTGAGCAGACAAGCATCTCGGGCTGGTGAGTGCCGGTCGGCACCGATCCTCTGTGCGGGAATCTCTCCGCTTTGCCCTCCGCACGCCTGTTGCTGTGCTCTCCTCCTCGGCTCCAAAGCTTCCCCTGCTCCGCCACCCGCAGTCGCCGCCCGCCAAGGGGCTTCCTAGTGTGTGGAAACCTTTCCTCCTTCACAGCTCCCTCCCACTGGTGCAGGTCCCGTCCCTATTCTTTTACCTCTGTTTATTCATTTTTCTTTTGCCCTACCCAGGTACTTGGGGAGTTTCTTACCTTTTGTTAGGACTGAGATCTTCTGCCAGCGTTAAGTAGGTATTCTGTAGGAGTTGTTCCACGTGTAGATGTATTTCTGATGTATCTGTGGGGAGGAAGGTGATCTCCGCATCTTATTCTTCTGCCATCTTGCCCCATCCATTCAAACAGTTTCTAATATGGTCTGATATGATGCTGCCCGTATTATTCGGGGGTATATTTTAGAATTAGAAGAATGGATGGGTATGCATCTATCAGCCTCATTTTCCATTAAAGCTCTTCTCTTGGATGATGTTTTAAAGGACTTGAGCAGTGGGGAGTTCAGTATTATGCTCCAGGAGAGGTTCACCTGTGCATGCTTAAATTATCTGAGCAAGGGAGAAGACTGACACACTCTTGGGGAGCACAGGGAATCTGTGTTGTAATTGTGCTATTAAATTCACAGTTCTCTCCCTACTTATTTAGTAGAGAATTGCTTTATAAATCAATTCACTTATTAAAAACTAATATTTATTGAGGCTCCATTAGCTCCTCCCAGGCAGTTTTTCTGTAGGTCACAATGATTATACAATAAATCTAATTCAAGACTTCAAAAATTTAAAGGCTTAGCGCCCATCATCGGATGAATGGATAAAGATGTGGCACATATACACAATGGAATATTACTCAGCCTTAAAAAGAAATGAAATTGAGCTATTTGTAATGAGATGGATAGACCTAGAGTCTGTCATACAGAGTGAAGTAAGTCAGAAAGAAAAAGACAAATACCGTATGCTAACACATATATATGGAATTTAAGGAAAAAAAATGTCATGAAGAACCTAGGGGTAAGACAGGAATAAAGACGCAGACCTACTGGAGAACGGACTTGAGGATATGGGGAGGGGGAAGGGTGAGTTTTGACAGGGCGAGAGAGAGTCATGGACATATACACACTAACAAACGTAGTAAGGTAGATAGCTGGAGGGAAGCAGCCGCAAGGCACAGGGATATTAGCTCGGTGCTTTGTGACAGCCTGGAAGGGTGGGATGGGGAGAGTGGGAGGAAGGGAGACGCAAGAGGGAAGACATATGGGAACATATGTATATGTATAGCTGATTCACTTTGTTATAAAGCAGAAACTAACACACCATTGTAAAGCAATTATACCCCAATAAAGATGTTTAAAAAAAAAAAAAAATTTAAAGGCTTGAGAGGGACTATACACATAATGAATTATATAAAGAGAAACTGATGAGTACTGAAAAGCAAGGAGGGATACGTTGTTTTGTATATTTAAGGGAGAGTCAAGAAGAACATGGCTTATGTATATTTAGGGGCCAGAAGGAGGAGAGGCTCTAAAAGAAGACAAAGGGTGGAAAAAGAAGAAGAATGAGAATGAAGAGAATGTGATGTTTTGGATTTTAGGGCAATGGCAACCTTTGAGATATAGGCAGAGTCATTGGTGTCAAAAAGCTGGAAAGAGCTAAAGAACGGTGAACTGTGAGGGACCACCGTTGCCTATGAGAATAAGGTACTCACCGGATATCAACATTTAGTAATGGAATAGCTAACAAGAGAAGAGTGTTTGCCATTTTTAAATGATGTTATTCTAATTCTTTCCAAGTAAAATTAATTATTTTCATCATACAATAGGTAACTTTCTCAAGTGGCTTCTTTTACTTGACAATATGCACTTACATCTTCTCCATGTCTTTTCATGGTTCGATAGCTCTTTTCTTATTTTAATTGCTGAATAATATTCCATTGTCTGGATGCACTGCTGTTTATCTACTCACCTACTGTATGGGATCTACGTTGCTTTCAAGTTTTGGCAACTATGAATACAGCTGTTATAAATCTTAATGTGAGGATTTTGTGTGAACCTAAGTTTCCAAATCATTTGAGTACATATTAAGGCATGTTTAAGGATTCTTTCTGTATTTTGGATACAAGTCCTTTATTGGATACGTATTTTTCAAATATTTCCTCCTAGAGGGGATTGTCTTTTCATTCTCTTAACAGTGTTGTTTGCAGAGCAGAGATTTTTAAAAAATTAAGTCCAACTCTTCAATGATTTCTTTCAAAGGTCATGCATTTAGTGTCATATCTAAAAAGTCATCACCAAACTCATTTTCTAGGTTCTCGCTTATGTTACCTTTTAGAAGTTTTATAATGTTTCATATTACATTTAGGTATAGTCCATTTTGATTTAATTTTTGTGAAGGGTATAAAGTCTTTGTCTAGATTCCCCCCCACCCCACTTTTTTTTTTTTTTGGCACATGGATAATAGTTGTCCCAGCACTGTTTGTTGAAGTGACTATCCTTTCTCCATTGAAGTGCCTTTGCTCCTTTGTCAAGTCATCAATCAATGGACTAAATTTGTGTGGCCCTATTTCTGGGCACTCTGTTCTGTTCCATGGATCTATTTGTTTATTATTTTCCAATGCCACACTATCTTGAGTACTGTAGCTTTATAGTAAGCATTGAAGTTTAGTATTGTCAGTCCTCCAACTTTGTTCTTCTGAGTATTGTTTTGTCTATTTTGAGTTTTTTGCCTTTCCATGTAAATTTTAGAATCAGTTTCTTGATATTCGAATCATAACTTGCTGAGATTTTTATTGGAATTGTATTGAATCCAGAAGTCACATTGGGAAGAACTGACTTCTACAATATTGAGTCTTCATAATTTAGAATTTAGACTTAATCGTTTGAAGGTAATAGCATCTGAAACATAGAGGTTATTTTCAGGAACTAAAGAACAGATCATTCTGGGCTTATGTAGATTATAGTAAAAGTAAAATATAGAGTCTATTTTGCTTCTTAAAAGTACATTTACAAAACCCAAGAGTGTTGCCTGCATGTTTTAATATATCAGTTCAAGTTCAAGAGGGATATCTCCATCAGTATGAGTTCTGTAAGATACAAAGAGCTTGGCCACCCTTGTAATGCAAAGTGCACACATCCCATTCCTTTTGGAAGACACAGATTGTGGAAGCTCACAGAACTTGCTTTGTATTTGCCAAAAACTCTAGTCCCTTACACATAATAACGATAAAAATGCCATAAAAAGCACATTTAACTTCCAGAAAGTAATGATGGTATTGCTTCCTGGCATTTGTTAAAAACTTTAGCAGTTCTTCAACTTATTTAACTTTGATGCTTCTGACAAAGAAAATCGACCTCCAGGGTGACAAATGTTAAATACTGTATTTGAAACTAGCTGTTGCTGCTTTATCCATGTTTCAATTCACAACACAGAACCCGTGGATTAAAGCCATCATGTCTTTTGCATCAAAATAGCGTTGATGTTAAACTCACTCCCACTCCCTTCCTCCAAGGCACTATTCTTTGAATAACTGAAAGACCACCCCTTTGTATATCCTAAAAAGGGGTGGCAGAATAAATGTCGGTAGAAGGAAGAATATCAGATGTATTGAATTTGATCTTACATAAGACTTGACCTTTCTAAGGCAGTGTTCTCCTTAAGTTTTACTGGTCGACCAAAGCATTTTGAAAGAATATTTAGCCTCTCTCATAGTTTAGAGTTAATATATAATTTTTTATCATAAGTGTAAAAAGTTTCAAGTTTGTAATTTCGGTTAATTTATGAATATTAGTTTTTTAAAAAAATAAGAACATTACATCACTTTTTAAAATGTATTTAAATAAAAGGAATCCAAATCAGAAAAGAAGAAGTAAAGCTGTCACTGTTTGCAGATGACATGATACTCTACATAGAGAATCCTAAAGATGCTACCAGAAAACTACTAGAGCTAATCAATGAATTTGGTTAAGTAACAGGATAGAAAATTAATGCACAGAAAACTCTGGCATTCCTATACATGAATGATGAAAAATCTGAAAGTGAAATTAAGAAACCACTCCCATTCACCATTGCAACAAAAAGAATAAAATATCTAGGAATAAACCTACCTAAGGAGACAAGACCTGTATGCAGAAAATTAAAAGACACTGATGAAAGAAATTAAAGATGATACAAATAGATGGAGAGATGTACCATGTTCTTGGACTGGAAGAATCAACATTGTGAAAATGACTCTACTACCCAAAGCAATGTACAGATTCAATGCAATCCCTACCAAACTACCATTGGCATATTTCACAGAACTAGAACAAAAAATTTCACAGTTTGTATGGAAACACAAAAGACCCCAAATAGCCAAAGCAATCTTGAGAATGAAAAACAGAGCTGGAGGAATCAGGCTCCCTGACTTCAGACTATACTACAAAGCTACACTAATCAAGACAGTATGGTACTGGCACAAAAATAGAAATATAGGTCAATGGAACAGGATAGAAAGCCCAGAGATAAACCCACGCACATATGGTCACCTTATTTATTTATTTTTTTTGGCGGTACGTGGACCTCTCACTGTTGTGGCCTCTCCAGTTGCAGAGCACAGGCTCCAGACGTGCAGGCTCAGCAGCTATGGCTCACGGGCGCAGCCGCTCCGTGGCATGTGGGATCTTCCCGGACTGGGGCACAAACCCATGTCCCCTGCATCGGCAGGCAGACTCTCAACCACTGTGCCACCAGGGAAGCCCTGGTCACCTTATTTTTGATAAAGGAGGCAAGAATATGCAGTGGAGAAAAGACAGCCTCTTCAATAAGTGGTGCTGGAAAAACTTGACAGGTACCTGTAAAGGAATGAGATTAGAACACTCTCTAACACCATACACAAAAATAAGCTCAAAATGGATAAAAAACCTAAATGTAAGGCCAGACACTGTCAAACTCTTAGAGGAAAACATAGGCAGAACACTCTATGACATAAATCACAGCAAGATCCTTTTTGACCCACCTCCTAGGGGAATGGAAATAAAAACAAAAATAAACAAATGGGACCTAATGAAACGTCAAAGCTTTTGCACAGCAAAGGAAACCATAAACAAGACCAAAAGACAACCCTCAGAATGGGAGAAAATATTTGCAAATGAAGCAACTGACAAAGGATTAATCTCCAAAATTTACAAGTAGCTCATGCAGCTCAATATCAAAAAAACAAACAAACCAATCCAAAAATACACAGAAGACCTGAATAGGCATTTCTCCAAAGAAGATATACAGATTGCCAACAAGCACATGAAAGAATGCTCAACATCATTAATCATTAGAGAAATGCAAGTCAAAACTACACTAAGATATCATCTCACACCAGTAAGAATGGCCGTCATCAAAAAATCTAGAAACAGTAAATGCTGGAGAGGGTGTGGAGAACAGGGAACAGTCTTGCACTGCTGGTGGGAATGTGAATTGGTACAGCCACTATGGAGAACAGTATGGAGGTTCTTTAAAAAACTACAAATAGGACTACCATACGACCCAGCAATCCCACTACTGGGCATACACCCTGAGAAAACCATAATTGAAAAAGAGTCTTGTACCAAAATGTTCATTGCAGCTCTATTTACAATAGCCCAGAGATGGAAACAACCTAAGTGTCCATCATCGGATGAATAGATAAAGAAGATGTGGCACACATATACAATGGAATATTACTCAGCCATAAAAAGAAATGAAATTGAGTTTTTTGTAGTGAGGTGGATGGACATAGAGTCTGTCATACAGAGTGTAGTAAGTCAGAAAGAGAAAAACAAATACCGTGTGCTAACACATATATGAGGCATCTAAGAAAATAAAAAGAGGTCATGAAGAATCTAGGGGCAAGATGGGAGTAAAGACACAGACCTACTAGAGAATGGACTTTAGGACATGGGAAGAGGGAAGGGTAAGCTGTGACAAAGTGAGAGAGTGGCATGGACATATATACACTATCAAACTTAAAATAGATACCTAGTGGGAAGCAGCCACATAGCACAGGGAGATAAGCTTGGTGGTTTGTGACCACCTAGAGGGGTGGGATAGGGAGGGTGGGAGGGAGAGAGACGCAAGAGGGAAGAGATATGGGAACATACCTATATGTATAACTGATTCACTTTGTTATAAAGCAGAAACTAACACACCATTTTAAAACAATTATTCTCCAATAAAGATGTTAAAAAAATGTAGTCATTGAATTATAAAAACAAATTTTATGCAATAAGAAAATATTCAATAAATTTTTTTTAGAAAAACTTGTGGACAGTAAAGTTTATGAGGTGTGGAATGAAATTGTCTTAATTTTGCCTTCATACTTGATTCATAGTTTGTCTTTATTATTTTCTTTACTTCTACTTTCAAGCAAATTTGTACTCAGAACTTGAAAATTGCACTATATATTTTTCTTGAAACTCATTGCGTTCTGATCCTGTCTCAGATGTTTCTAAGTAGTCATTTATTTTTCTTAATCCACAGATACTTCTAAGATTTTCTCATGATCTTCTGAACACTAGAAAGTGTTCATTTTATTTAATACATTTATTTAATACATTTTATTGTATTTTTCTCTCTCCATGCTTTCTGGTTTATCCTTTTGGAACTCATAGTACACAGGTGTTGGAGCTTTAGAATTTACCTTCTATGTTTCTACATTTTTTCTGTAATAGTTTTCATTTATTTATTTCTTTTATATTTCATTTAGGGCTGATCGCTGGGCTCAAGAGTTCCAGCTCATTAATTCATTCTCCAGCCTTTGTTTCCCATGAAATCATCTGTTTAATTTTTTGTTTCAGTGGTTCAATTTTTATATTATAAGATCCTTAGAGTTTCTTTTTTCAGAGATGCAGTATTCTTGCACTATCGCTACCAATATGCAGTAAGCTCACCTTGAATTACTCTGTTTATCAGCTGTTTCCCTTGGTGTTCCTTTATTTACTTAGATGCCCCCTTCTCATCGTGTTGGCAGTCTGAGTTTTATACTTACCAGCTGTTTGCTCATATTTGCGTGTTAGTATTCCTAATTCATTTTTTAGATGTTTGTTCTGATTACAGTGACTTGTCGTTGGAGATTTTAGTTGTGGTATGGGAGTTGGTGGATGTAGGAGGCTCCATAGGACTCTGCCCTGCTTTTCTGATTTGAAGACAAACACTCCCTGCATTAGTCTCCCAGCACACTGGTCCCTATAGCATGCAGATGAACACATGTGGGATGGTGGAAGTGTCCAGAAAGTTCATCTTCTCTGAACGCTGCCCTGTAGGAAACCACCCAGAAGGCCCCCTGGGTTCCCTCTTTTGCTCCTTGAATTCACTCATATCCTGAGCTTGGAGATTCCCTGACGCCAACCATGCTTCTCTGCATAGGTTTCCTGCACACGGTTTCAGCTCAGACCTTTTTAAATCCTATTTATTCAGAAGTATTACACATTAGTCTTTCAGTCTTTTAGAAATTCCCCAGAGTGGCATTCTTGCATTCCTTTTCTGTTGACCAGCTTTATAACAGATTAAAATTTTTCTGAAGTACACTTCTTGCCATTTCTCATGATTTTGTGTGGGAAGCAGGTAGATGTGTTCTCATTCTGCTCTCTTGATCCAATTTCCGCTTTATTCTCTAAAGAAACTCTCAAGTCAAATTAAAATGCAATTATTTTCTTATCTTGATAATACCCTGTAATTTCTCTAATGCAGTTTCAGAGGAATGATAAAAGCAAATGGGTATTGCATCTCCTAAAAGAGCTATAAACCAAGGGGAAGAGTTGCATATGTCAGGGATTTAACATTGACACATTTTATGCCATCTTGAACTCCACCAGGAAGCATCATCGTTCTCAAAGAGTTTCTTGGGACCAGCCATTTCAATTAAGTTGTTTGTATTACCAAGCCCATTTGTACAAGCACATGCTTAGCTGCCCTGCATCATAGCATAATGGATGGGTTAAATGATGGAGATAAAGTTTTCTATCTAGCTGAAGTCCTTGTGTGTGTGTATTCACACATAGACCTAGACATACATAAACTTCCCTTCAAGACTGGATGGGCACATTACCCACACATTCCTTCAAGACTCAACTTTAGTGTCACATACTAGAGGAGACTATTTTTCTCCCTGTAGAATTGGATATGTGCCTTCCCACTGTGCTGTGAGCAGTCTATTATCCCAGATTCTATGGCTCCCATCACCCTGTACTGTATTTTTTTCCTCTGTTTGACCTTTCCCATCCCCCATCCTTGCACTGAATCTGATCTGTTTGAGGACAAGATTGGTGGATGTTCTATTCATTCTCTTGCAATGGTCTGTCACATAGTGAGTTTTATAGGCTCAATATACTTTTAATATTGACATACATATATACACATATACACACAGAGATAGTTATTCATACGTAATGTCAACTATGTAGAAAATGAATACAGTTGTTATAATGAACAATTCTGTCCTGCTTAAGGTACTTGACCCTATGTATACTCAAAAGCTATTTGTTTCTAGATACTATCAGTACATATTTACACAAGTATATCTTCTGGATTCTCATATAAAGCACACACACACTTTAGCTACGGAGAGTGGTTTATCTTTATAATTTTATATATTTATAATACAAATTTTTAGTCTCTTTATATAAAATTTGTGTTAAAATATATAAAAATGCACACATATACCAGTTTGCCCCTATATTTGTGTATGTGCACCTGTGGTATTTGCAAATATAGAGAGTGATAAGGAGAGGTAAAAGGAGAAGAAATGCTTCTTATTACTTTATTACTATGAGAAATTGGGTATTGATGAAAAGTTTGTTTTTTGGTTATTTTGATGTTTTATTTTAATGTGTATATGTGTGTGTCTGTATGTTTCTTTTCAAGAATCAGGGATTGACAGAGTAAGAAAGAAATGTTGTGGACTTTGAGATCATGGGGTTTTATGTGTATTATAAAACGTATATTATATGTATTTAAACAGGCATGTGGTTTGGTCCACTGTTTATTGAGTTTTGCTTTGTTTTGGGCATTGGACCCCAGGGCTAAGTGAGTCCTAAAAGGGATCTTTGTATGGTATTTGCTGCCTAGTCTAAAAAGAAATCCCATATCTACATAAAAAGTTGGGAAGCAAATGAGAAGCACCAAAAGAAGTGGGGCAGGAGTATTATCCTCTTGAGAATCGAAGAGGAAAAGTTACCCAGACGTATTTGGTGTTTGAAAATACACACTGCAAACAAATACATCTAGATCTGTTTATGTTGAGTTTAAAGAACTTTACCTATGATAATCTATGATTATCTATGATAATCATATCTATCATTATCTATGATAATCATATTTATCTATGATAATCTATAATTATCTATGATAATTAGACTCAGCTCATGCCTCAGAAAGGAGGCTCAGTAACCCTGAAAATGGATGACTTCAGCCTATACCTCATTGCCTTTAAGGGATGGACCTCTAGTGTTAGGTTCAGCTGTCTTGATATGAATTATAAGTGAGTCTTCCCATTTATAGATAGAAACATCCAGTAATTTCCCCGAAGCTTTCCTAAGGTCTTGACAGTCATTGTGATTGTCCTGTCTAATACAGAAGTTACTTTCATCCTTTAACCATCTGATGCCTGGGACCTACTTGAGATTGGAAGGCAGTACCTGTCACAACCATATCCTTATGCCTGTGGAAGAACTATAGAAACCACACCAGCCTGTAATACAAAACAAACAGAACCTTGAAAATAAAGCAATCCTCTTAACAATGCCTCAAGTTAATGTATCTCATCCATATCTTAGAGCACATGGTGTGTGGCAGGAGGGATTTTGAAACCAAGTACTTTACTATGTCTTGGGCACTGTATGTTTCTTTGTTCTTAGTTTTAGATCTTAGTTCTTGGGACACTGCAGTCACTTAGCCAGTGCTAATGATCCCTTCAGGTCAAAACATTCTGACTTACCTGTCTTCGCTACCTATTTCAGTATTCAACCTATGATACCTCTGACAGTTAAAAGCTACATGTGGCCTCTGCCACACCTGGATCCTGTCATCGCATTGAGATGAGATAGCTGAGTTCAATGGCAGTATCTACTGACATCATCCCCTGAGAGAGAGTTTTGTTAGGTGGGCATACTGCTGATTACTTCCTCCAGCTTGACTGTCAGTTGAGAGAGGATTCATGACACACTATTCTGTGTGCACCAATTTTACACCTTACAAAACACGTATGTTTTGGATTTTCCTGTCCCCAAACCTAGACCAGAATAATGCACTCCCCACTTTAAGCTTTGACCTTATAGTTGAGGAACTAGAGTATCCATGTGATTCACTGGTATCCTTATTTAATGCCTAGGCATCCTTTTTGTTTTCTTTTTGTATTTTCCTCAGTGTTTGGTAAGTTGCAATGAAGACTGGACCCTTCCTTAATCTGGTTTCTTCTGCTATAATTTGCAAAAAGTCACTGAAGTATTAGATGATGAATAATAATGATGGTGATACAATTAAAATAATAACTAACAGTGAATCATTACTCTTTGAGACTATGTTCTTAACATGCATTGCCATGTTAATTCTTATAACAACAATTTGACATAGTAATATGATGATCCCTATTTTACAAATGAGAAATCTGAGGCCTAGAGAAATTAAGTATATTTTTCTTGTTCTAGGCTTCACATCTAATAAGTTGTGCTACGTCACATAATGGCATGTACTTTTTCCCAGAATGAATGCCCACACAAACATATACACGTACTTCAGTTGGGATTTGGCAAAGAAAATAGTAACATGCAAGGTTTTTATGAGTATATTAAATCAGAAGTCTACAAACTCACTAACAAAAGTATGTACTAGGTAAATATATTATAGTAGGTGTAAATGTAATAGGTAAGATAGCCTTCTAAAGAATAAATGCACATATGATTATAAATTTTCCTCATTAAAATTACTATTAGCTAATACTGATTAGAGCTAAACCTGATTAAAGGAATCCTGGTTTATATAAACTTTGTCTCTATGGACATTACAATAATTAACTTGGAATTCATAAACAATATTTCAAACATATCCCTCATCCACTCAATTATTGCACATATATTTATTTGGATGACTTTTCACATTTAAAGTGATATATAAGTAAATATGTACATTAATAATAGTAACTTCCTATTGTAAATACCAACCATTGCTACAGTCTTTCGCTATCTTGGATGTTTATGATTGTACCTAACAGTTTTCTCACTGTAAACATAAGGTAACTATCTTTCATTATAAAGTAAACCACCCTAAGTTTCATTTTTCTTCTGGGGGGAAACTTGTATATATCATATGTCTTCTGGGGGAAAATTCTCCTTTCTAGATGACTAAATAACCTTTAATATTTTGGCATTTCCATCTAGCTAGTTATTATACCTTATGATCTAATTAGCATTTGGTATTTGATATCTCCAATGACTAACAAGGCCATCTAAATTAAAGCATTTCAAATTCTAATGTCTTGTTAGAGAATTCTATTAAAATGGAAGAGAAACAGTGGCTTCCTCCATTCCTCACAGTTTACTTTCAGATTTATTGGTTAATGTTTAATTCTACAATGAAAACTTAATGATCTCAGAATGTCACGTATTACGAAGTCCCAGGTTGCTCCTTGCTGTGTCTCATTTCTGAGCTGAATTCTCTGAGGACTTTAAGAATCTGAAAATTTCAGCTTTGTTAGGAAAATTTTTTAAAACTTCAAGACAATATCCCACAACCAATCTTTTTTTAAAAAATATATTTTAAAAAAATTATATTTTAAAACCACCATTATATAGAAAGCAATACAAAATTCCCTAATTATTGTGGCCTTTTAAAACTATAATTCTTTTTTTTTTAAGATTTATTTATTAGTTATTTTATTTATTTTTGGCTGCATCTGGTCTTAGTTGCGGCACGCGGGATCTTCGTTATGGCACACAGGCTTATTTCTAGTTGTGGCGCAGAGGCTCCAGGGCATGTGGGCTCTGTAGTTGTGGCGTGCAGGTTTCAGAGTTTGTGGGCTCTGTAGTTTGCGGCCCGCAGGCTCTCTAGTTGAGGTGCGTCAGCTCAATAGTTGTGGCATGTGGGCTTAGTTGCTCCGAGGCATGTGGGATCTTAGTTCCATGACCAGGGATGAAACCCACGTCCCCTGCATTGTAAGGTAGATTCTTTACCGCTGGACCATCAGGACAGTCCCTAAAACTATAATTCTTTGAAATGAATTGTAAGTAGAATTTTTTCGGAGATTCATGATACATTCATCTGCACACACATTGTAAAATATTGAATGAAGTTTAATTTGTTACGTTTTACTCCTAGGTTAAAAACGATAGATTTTTAAAGAATTGGTACAAAACCCGGTATCTCCATATTTAGTTACATTATATGCTATAACACACACGCACACACGGCCCCAAAAGAGAGTAAGCAGTTATCAGAAGCAGATTTTAAAAATTATTAGGTCTTTTAAAATTCAATTTAGATCATAAACTTAATCCAGAATCATCTATTTAGATCTTGCCACAACTTCTTCTTTTGTAATATCCTCAGCTTTCTTCAATCCATACTCAGGAAGTCCACAACTCTTTTTTTTTTAACATCTTTATTGGGGTATAATTGCTTTACAATGGTGTGTTAGTTTCTGCTTTATTATCCACAACTCTTAAAACCCACAACTATTAAGTACATATGGTAAATAGAACAATAGGTGTTAGTGGTGAAAACTAAAGGGAAACTGGAAGTATACAAATTCAAAAGAAGTCCCTGCCCTCAGGAGTTTAACATCTATTGGGAAAGGATGCAGAGGTAAATCGCCACCCACGTAAATGGGCCTTAACGAAATCAGTGGGGAAACTTTCCTTCCAAAAGGATTACAATTTAATAGTCTAGCTCCAACTACTTCAGCTATGGGAGAATTGCCACTGTGGCATGGAAAGTATGCAGTAGAAAGTTCTCCACTAAAGGAGCACTGGGTTTGACAGTTATTTTTTCAAGGAACAATGTAGTTGAAAGTTGTTTTCTTCCCTGCAAAAGGGTGGTCGTTCCACCATGTCAAGTATGATATGCTTTGAGAATTTGCAAGTGAACAAATCAGGATGTTTACATAATTAAGTAAATGTAATCACCATCTTTTGTAGGAATATATGTAGTGACAAATGTGATCAGAAATATTACATGCCATAAAAATTCTTTGTGGAGATTCTTATCTTTCTTTCAGTAATTCTACCCTAAGATTTTTTCTGCAATTAGCATAAAAGCTATGACTAAAGGAACTTTAAATTTATTTTTAATCAGCATTGCTCAGCACAAAACACAGACCAACAGTATACACAGAGGAATCAGATAATATTTTAAGTTTATTTATTTATTCATTTTTGGCTGCATTGGGTCTTTGTTGCTGCTCCTGGGCGCTCTCTAGTTTCAGTGAGCGGGGGCTACTCTTTGTTGCGGTGCGCAGGCTTCTCATTGCGATGGCTTCTCTTTTTATTGTGGAGCATGGACTCTAGGCATGCGGGCTTCAGTAGTTGTGGCACGTGGGCTCAGTAGTTGTGGCTCTCGGGCTCTAGAGCGCAGGCTCAGTAGTTGTGGTGCATGGGCTTAGTTGCTCCACGGTGTGTGGGATCTTCCTAGACCAGGGATTGAACTTGTGTCCCCTGCATTGGCAGGCGGATTCTTAACCACTGTGCCACCAGGGAAGTCCAGAATCAGAGAATGTTACTGAATCATGGAAAAAGCAAAATATGACAACATTAGGCTGAAACTCATCCTTTAGGAACTCCTGGCTAACTTCACAATATCCCAGGCAGAAGGGATTGACAATTAATTCTAGAACCATTTTATAGTTACAGCTCTTGTATTTACAATTATATATTTGCTTATGTTTAAATTAACAGTGAAGTTATATTAATATATAATTTTTTTAAATGAGTGATGTTTATTTAGTCATTTCCTACTTTTATTCAATTTTCAACTAATCTTTGTGTTAGTAAAGCAAAAAGGTTAAATCACACCCAAAAACAGGGGCTCTGGAGTATAAAATACCTGGATTCAAACTGCATCTCTACCACTCACCAGCTGTGTGATTTGGGGTAATAAGACTGCTTCTTTCTGACTCAGTTTCCTCAACTGTATAGTAGAGACAGTAATACTATCAACAGGATGTTTTTGCAGTGAGTAAATGTGGTAATCCATGTGTTATACTTGCCAATAGCCTAGTATGTATAAGCATTTACTAAGTGTTAACTACTATGATTACCAACATGATTTGTCTTATTTCCAAATTTAATACAAATTGGAAAGGCACCTAAGGCATATGCTCCTGTTAACATTATTAGACAAGGGACTCAGCTATCCTTGTTGTGAAAGGAGCAGGTAACTTTCCTTTCAGAATTCTGCTTGAATTCCTCTACCATCTGTCAAAAAGTTATAAAAACTAAAAATATTCTCAAAAGACATATACAAGGACTAAGTGAAAAAAGCACATAAAGTTTTGGGAAATACAGGGAAATAGAAAAGCAAATAAGGTGTTGGTAAAAAAAAAGGAAGAATGTATTGCAGATACAGCATTTGAACAAGGTTTTTAATAAGGAAAATTTAGATCCAAGGAAATAGAGAAGACCAACCGGAAAAGAATCAATAAAGGTCTCACAATTGGAGATGTCAGAGATGCATCCTTCATGTGGATCTTTCAGTCTCCCTGAGTGAGTAAAGGAAACTTGTAGTACATGTTCTTGGAATGACTGGGCTGGAGCGCTTCTCAGGGAATCTTGAACATAGGCTTGTGGTTCATCCTGTTGTTCAGCCACATCTGTTCTCTTCGTATATAGTAATAGAATTTTGCATTTCACATGGAGTTGTCTAGTGAAAGACTCTATTTCTTCGTTTCCCTCTGGGTTAGTAGTGGTCATGATCTAAGTTCCAACCAACATCATGGAAGTTGATGTAATATGGATAACTTCTTTGTTGTACCCATCAAGGAAAAAAATGTAACCTTCACCCCTCTCCTTTTCCTTCCTGCTGACCTGAATACAGGCATTATCATACTGGACTGTAATGTAAGATAGAAGCAGTATGTTTAAGAAAATAGAACAACTTGGAGTTCCTAAAGATAAGAGACTCACTGTGCCAGCCCTGGGTGACCCCTCTGGATTTTCACATGTTAGAGAAATAAACTTCTATTTTGATTAGACTATTATTATTTTGTAAGTCTCTGTTACAACAACAGAAAAAAAAAAAAAACCCTTCATTTTGATGAACACCTTTTGTATTAGGGAACTTGAAAGAAGTTGTCATTTTCATGATAGTTTAACCAGATAGTATGTGACAAATTTTAACAGTGCCTCAGATGTAGATAGCATTCAAAATGTTAGCTTAAAATATTACAGTTTATCCACAGAATATATTTTCTGAAAGTACTACATTGTGTGGGAAAAGCATTTCACATGTTCACCACTATCTGGACCGTCTCCTTTCCTGAGCACATGGCAGCACTGCACTCGCCTCTTCCCTCCCTGTGAGGTGTGGCCAATCTACACTGGCTGATGAGATACGAGTAACAGGTGTTACTGTCGGGATAAGGCATATAAAAGCTGGTGTGTGATTCTCCATGCTCTGTTTCATGGCCTTCATCATTGCCTCCATTTCAAAGAGTGGCGTCTCTGTCAGCCCTGTCCTACCCCACGCAAGGAATAAAGAGCACGTAAGGGAATGAAGGGAGAAATGTCTTCACTGTTTAAGCCACCAAGAACTGGAGTGGCCAATAACCTTACCATAACCCAGAGCATCCTGACTTACCCAGTGGGGGAATTCCAATCACACGGCCTGTGAATTAGGACATTGCTTTTGCTGACAATCTTTGACTCTCTGCACTTGTTCCTTGTTCTTATCTTTTAGATCAAAGAAATGAGGGTAAGATTTCCAATTGTTTTACTGTAATCAGAGGGCAGATAGTAAAGCCAGACTTGTTTTCTGAATCAACACCCAGGGTGCATCTAACAAATTGTATTCAGTTTTCAACGTAGCTAAATAGTTTTACCCCCACTACATCAGACTTGTATGAATGTTGAGCAGAAATGAGGGCAGAACTAAGGTCATTTTTCATAAGGCAAGATGTTCTAAAATGTATTTAAGAAAACTTTTTTTAATATATTATTTTTTTCTATTTGGGAATTTAATCCTTCCATTAATAAGGGTTTTCTTCTGCTTGTAAACCAATGATGTGAGGTTATTTAAGGTTAACTCAAGCCAAGTTATCAAAAGAGTTTTCCTTCCGTATTCTTCAAGGCACTACTGTTTCAAATTCAGAATGACTGAATCCAAGATGAATGTAATAGGAAATCAAGATTGAAACAATACGTTGTTTTTTTTTTTTCGGTGTCCTCTTATTTTGTTGGGCCAAAAATATTATAACGACCAAAGAAAATGATGGTACACAGGTGGTGTTATTGCATTTACAGCCCAGTGTGGCTTTTAAGGTGGTTGCTATAGGAACATGATCATTTGTAGACTATAATCCCATTAGGAGAAACTAGTGATAAAGTAAGCTCATTGTAACAGATCTTATATTGCTTCACTTCCGGTTGTGTCTGTTTTATGGCAAACCGCATTTGTAGAGCTAGTAAATTTAAAAAAAGCACATAAGGATATCACACTTAGTCATAAAATATTTTTTGGACAGAGGAAACGGGGATTTTGAAAATTACTACAGATGATTTTTTTAATGTTAGCAAAACTTTGCAAACAAATGCAAATTGTTCAGTGCAAATCGTTCAGTTCTAAAAGACTACTAAAGTAGTGAAATACAGAATACACATACACAATAAATATATAATATATATATACGTGTATAACAAATAAATAATATTATGTATTTTGCTACTTTCACATTTCAGTCCTTCCTCCTACAACATCCTTGTAGGATCACATTTCTGGGTAAATAGGCCGAGACATTATTTTTAAACAAGCGTACTGGGATCCAGGCAAGATCCATGACCAGTCAATGAATGGACTAGCCAAAATTTTAAAAAGGATGTACTTTAGTCCCAAATTTCTTCTCTCTGTTCATCCTATTGGAGAATTGTTTCATTACTCAGAATTATTCTAAATTGCTTTGTGTATTTTATTTCAAGAATACTGTTTCCCGAAATTTAGTTATTTGTAGTGAAGTGGATGGACCTAGAGTCTGTCATACAGAGTGAAGTAAGTCAGAAAGAGAAAAACAAATACTGTATGCTAACACATATATATGGAATCTAAAAAAAAAAAAAAAGGTTCCGAAGAACCTAGGGGCAAGGCAGGAATAAAGATGCAGACGTAGAGAATGGACTTGAGGACACGGGGAGAGGGAAGGGTAAGCTGGGACGAAGTGAGAGAGTGGCATGGACATACACTACCAAACGTAAAATAGATAGCTAGTGGGAAGCAGCCGTATAGTACAGGGAGATGAGCTCAGTGCTTTGTGACCACCTAGAGAGGTGGGATAGGGAGGGTGGGAGGGAGATGCAAGAGGGAGGAGATATGGGGCTATATGTATATGTATAACTGATTCACTTTGTTAAAAAGCAGAAACTAACACACTATTGTAAAGCAATTATAGTCCAATAAAGATGTTAAAAAGAAACAAAAAAAGAATACTGTTTCCACTATGTAAAATCAGATTCCTGCCCGTGTCTTGGACTGAACATACATACCTGTTTCTTCATAAGAAGGTATAAGAAATTAGTCACCTGGTTAGGAGGGTGTGTGCTGATGGAGTTGAGTTAATTAAAGATGTGGACTGAATTCACCTTTCAGAAAAATGGAGCAGAATCACTTTCCCTGTTCCTCCCAGTGATGTCAGCCTAGGTGACTTCTTCAACACTGAACTCCTTGAGGACTGGGGGTACTCATTAAGACTGAAACAGAAAATGAATACGTTTTGCTTGCTGAGCATACATGGCTGCTAATTTGCAAGGATTTTTTTTTTAATATAAAAGATATACAGGGCTTCCCTGGTGGCGCAGTGGTTAAGAATCCACCTGCCAATGCAGGGAACACAGGTTCGAGCCCTGGTCTGGGAAGATCCCACATGCCGCGGAGCCACTAAGCCCATGCGCAACAATTAGTGAGCCTATGCTCTAGAGCCTGAGAGCCACAACTGCTGAGCCCACGTGCCACAACTACTGAGCCTGCGCTCTAGAGCCCAAAAGCCATAACTACTGAAGCCTGCACGCCACAACTACTGAAGCCAGCACGCCTAGAGCCTGTGCTCCGCAACAAGAGAAGCCACCACAAAGAGAAGCCCGTGCACCGCAACGAAGAGTAGCCCGCACTCGCCGCAACTAGAGAAAGTCCGCGCACAGCAACGAAGACCCAACATAGCCAAAAATAGATAAATAAATAAATTTATTTAAATAAATAAATCAAAGATATACATATATTTACCTCCTTCTGCTAAGTATCTGAAAAAAGGACCCCTAATTAATATCACAAAAATATTGAAAGGGGCTTCCCTGGTGGCGCAGTGGTTGAGATGCCGATGCCAATGCTGATGCAGGGGACATAGGTTTGTGTCCCGGTCTGGGAGGATCCCACATGCCGCGGAGCGGCTGGGCCCGTGAGCCATGGCCATTGAGCCTGCGCGTCCGGAGCCTGTGTTCTGCAATGGGAGAGGCCACAGAAGTGAGAGGCCTGCATACCGGGAAAAAAAAAAAAAAAAAAATATATATATATATATATATATATATATATATATATATATAGAAAGTAAATACCTAACTAAGCTATTCACTTTCCAAATGAAGATTATCTGTTAGCAGATGCTCATCTCCCACTGTGATCTGGCACTAGAGTAGATTATTTGATTAATTACTACCCTCCCTGAAAAACAAATGCTTTGCCCTCTATCCAAGCCTCTCAAGTCCACATTAACTGCTAATTTCCATTTTTAAGTTCAAACCTATTTGTTGAAGTCAGATAATTGTGTATCCTGATGAACATTCCCTGGACTCTACACACTGGAAAGTCAATGCTTGGTGATTATATCAATTGAAAATAAAATTATTGTCTTTTTTATAAATTATATATTTATAATATATATTTATAAAAATATAAATTATTTATATTCAAATTATAAAATTGAAAATAAAATCGTTTATGAAAATACACATAAACGATTTTATATAACCTATATATGGCCAATATCTAAAGAAAGAGTTGTTGTAATGGAGTTAAGTTTTCTATGCTGGCTATTAAAGGCCAGTTTACTATTGGAAAGATACTGTTGGAAGCTCCAGTGCCCTGGAGGATGTTTGTTCTTGTATTTTTATAGGTGAGGAGAGAGAGTGTTCTGTTTTGTAATCTTGAGTATCTCATGAGACATTTTATCCTTGCATCACAGAAAACCTCTTATTTTGGTGTGGGATATGATGCAATGTGTGTTCCACACTAGCCTAGTGAGATGCTCTAAGGAAGAAGTATCCCATGGTGACATAATTTGGGGAGAACTTCATTCTATTCACACTCTCACACACAGTCACAGTTGGAGATTCATAATACATAATAGCATATATTTGTAACTTCAGGAGGTTTGGTAGTGTCGACTTAAAAAATATTCACAACCTAAAAGTTGAGAGTTATGTTTTATTCGGCGGGAATTTTTAGGACTTTAACCCCGGAGGCAGCATCTCAAGTCACCCTGAGAGAACTACTCCAAGGAGGCGAGGTGGCGGAGCCAGGTTACATAGAAGTTTTGCAACAAAGGACAGGTAGGCGGGAACATCAAAAGATTATTGTTAATTAAAGAAAACCAAATATCTCAAGGAATTTAGCGCTTGTCTATGTATGGGAAGATGCAAGAGTCTGGGCTCACTGAAATCATTCCTTTGATAATGCACCTCACCTATCTGGGGCCAGTATCCTGTGTTTTCACATCCTGAGTTTCCTGGGGCTCACCACAGGGAGTGGCTGCAGTCTGATGGCTGCTAGATGACAGGTATTCTTTCCTTCCTGAGTTTTTTCAGGGCTCAACAGCTCACACTGGAGGGCCACAGTTACTGATGACTGTGACATCCTTTGTTTACTGATATGGCAGGAGATATTCCATTTATCAGCAGTAACAAACCTGCTTAACTTATTTTGACCTCATGTTCCTTAAGTTCATTCAAACACAGACCCTGTTTGGAGTAATACACTCTTATATGAAAGAAATATTCCTTGGAAGACAGTTTTGAGAAAGTTTTATTAAAGGTTTCACCATCAGAAGTATGCAAACATCATATGAATTCTTAGCTCACAGCACAGATCCTGACATCACTGTATATAACAGCTTCTCCAATTCTCATATTAAAAAATTGCTTAGTAACAATTTTTTTTCACCATTTGCTTGACAATCCACCCTTTTAAGGGGACATTACTGAAGTGCTTTCCTCCCTCTCACACCTTCAACTTCCAAGGCATAGCACCAAGGAAAGATCCTGTGATAAGGTAGAAAGTATGTCAGATGTAGATTCAGATGTTAGGTTCAAGTCCTGGTTATGCCTTGAGATATTGAGAAATCTGCTTCCTTTGGATTCCTCATCTGCATTTATAGGGCAGTTGCCTTATAAGATTCACTGAGGGTAGGGGGAAAGATGTTAAGAAGTTACTTATTATGTGTAATTAATACAAAACTGAGTTCTATTATAATTGCATTCTTGGAAGCAAGGAAGCTCCATGGGGCCTGAAAGCTTCAGTAACTGAAGGAAGAGAAAGTCCAGATTTCTGGTCCACTACTAGCAGCATTTAATTAGATTCAGGTTTAAGATTAAGATATATGACAGTGACCACTTGAAGGAAAAGCAAAATGGGAGTCAGAGTACTATAGAACCAAATATCTTTGAGTATATAGCTACGTGTTATGATTGGCAACATTTCAGTCCACACCAACAACTATTGTCTTACCACTAAGTGGAAGATGAGTGACAGTGCTCGGTCCTGTACTGAGGTGAGAAATATCTTCATGGCTACACAGAAAATCTTTAAAAAGGAAAGAAATGAGGAGAATAGTGGTTCCTAGAAACAGTGGACTCTAGATCATGAGAACAGTAAAAAATAAATCTCAGGTTCTGTGCTCATTGCTCCTTTAACAAATAATATGATTAAGAGAATGAGATGCTCTTAGTGAAATGGTGAAGAACAGACATAATCCATCTCCACAAGAACAAATGCAGTTAGAAACTCAAGGGGAAAAGTGCCATACAGGAGAGTCATGGCTCAAATATAAGGAAAACCAAAAAGTGGCATGATTTGGGGCAAAGGATGGAGAGAAGAAAGGAGGATACATTTGACCTTAACACTTTGAAAAATTTCTCTAGAGAACAATGTTGCTGTGAAAGGATTACTTCCCCTTTCCTATGAACCCAAGAGATTGAATGACATTTATGTAATAGTAACAACATGAAGCTACTTACTGATCTTTTAACTTTTAAAGACAAATTGGAGACAAACACTGAAATGTAAAGTAAAATTAGAGTTTGGAAAATAAATATTGTAAAATTTTAAGTGATGGAAATAATGGTATAGCTAAAAGAGTTTAGGCATCAGGAGAAAATAAACGAGAGTGCAGGGATGCTAAATTACTTATAGTTTGTAAAGAGGGAATCAATTACACTGCCTAAAGGTTAATGGATTTTAAAATGAATAAATATGACCAACAGATGTATGAAAGTAAAATTAAAGTGAAACCTGGGAGGTGGTTAAGAGGAGAAAAATAAGACCAGGGGACATGATCAAAATCCCTTGTCTCATAGCAGGGAGCATACAAGTAGATCTTAAGTTTCAGAACATTAAGAAGTAGAGTGAATACGTATATGTAGCAAATCACCAAAAGAGTGGAAACAGAAATTCTAAAAATGAATTACCTCCAAGGGTAGGCAAAGGATAGAGGATTTTTAATTTCATACTCGTCTGTACTTGCTGAACATTTTGTACAGGCTTAATTAACTTTAATGTAAAAAATTGTTTATCCATTTGCAGATTTGGATCATTTGAGGTAAATGTATTCTTACCTCCTTTTTCTCTTCCCTTGCTGAAATATTTTCCTAATTACCCAGCAGGCTCAACAGAATGTTTTTGTTTTGTTTCGTTTCCTTTCCTTTTAACCATCCAGTATAGGTTTATCAGCCTTTACCTGGGATTGAGCTGTGTCAACTGATGCTCTTTGCCCCTGCTGAGTGAGCTGCTGTTTTCCAATTTTGCACAGACAAAATTCCAGGGCATGTGGCATTGCAAGGGATTAGCAAACCTAGCAGAATCCCTCTGAGTTCTGCTGAGATTCAGGAAGATACTCCAGGGCAAAAGGACACTTTCGTTACTTGATCAGAAATAAGAGAACAAAGGCTAGCAATCACTGGATAATAGAAAACATAAATCACCACCAAAGTGAATCAGACTATAACAGCAACAATTTTCAAAACAATAAGAACAACATTTACAATTCTAGCTATCATTTACTGACCCCCTGCACTTAGGAAGGTGATAGATGTTTTTCATACAATGCAACACATACCCCATATTTAAGTTATACAAACCCTGTAATCTTTTGAAATTTGAATTTTATGAAAAAATCTATTTGAAACTCGAGAGATCATGTGACTTCCTCAACAACACAAAACTAATAAATGCCAGGTCTGTCTGTCTCTGTTAGAAGCATTTAAAGGGAGATAGACCTGGGGCATCTGTCCTGAAAAGGAGAAATATCATCGGCCACTCAACTGCTTGACAAAAACCTGAAATGTAAAGGTTCACTGACTTAACTCTTTTCTTCATGCTATACATCCAATCACTAAGTCCTTTGAATTCCACCTCAACATATAGCTAAGATACTAGTACATCTCACATCGCCACTGCCAGGGCCTATGAAAGCTGCCATCGCTTCCCTCCCTGACAAAAACAACCACTACCTCACTATTCCCCTGCTTCTCTGCCTACCTCTTCTCTCACCCACACTTATAGAGCATCCAGAATAAACTTTTTTTTTTTTTTTGAAAGGGTTTTTTTTTTTAACATCTTTATGGGAGTATAATTGCTTTACAATGTTGTGTTAGTTTCTGCTGTATAACAAAGTGAATCAGCTATACGTATACATAGATCCCTGTATCTCTTCCCTCTTGTGTCTACCTCCCACCCTGCCTATCCCACCCCTCTAGGTGGTCACACAAAGCACCGAGTTGATCTCCCTGTCCTATGCGGCTGCTTCCCACTAGCTATCTGTTTTACATTTGGTAGTGTATATATGTCCATATATACACTACCACTCTCTCACTTTGTCCCAGCTTACCCTTCCCCCTCCCCGTGTCCTCAAGTCCATTCTCTAGTAGGTCTGCATCTTTATTCCCGTCTTGCCCCTAGGTTCTTCATGACCTTTTTTTTTTTTTTTTTAGATTCCATATATATGTGTTAGCATACGGTATTTGTTTTTCTCTTTCTGACTTACTTCACTCTGTATGACAGACTCTAGGTCCATCCACCTCACTACAAATAACTCAATTTCGTTTCTTTTTATGGCTGAGTAATATTCCATTGTATATATGTGCCACATCTTCTTTATCCATTCATCTGTCAGTGGACACTTAGGTTGCTTCCATGTCCTGGCTTAGAAAGGGCTTTTTTTTTTTGCGGTACATGGGCCTCTCACTGTTGTGGCCTCTCCCATTCCAGAGCACAACCTCCTGATGCACAGGCTCAGCGGCCATGGCTCACGGCCCCAGCCGCTCCGCGGCATGTGGGATCTTCCCGGACCGGGACACGAACCTGTGTCCCCTGCATCGGCAGGTGGACTCTCAACCACTGTGCCACCAGGGAAGCCCAAAAAGGGCTTTTTATTTATTTTTAATTTTTTGGCTGCACTGCATGGCATGTGGGATCTTAGTTCCCTGATCAGGGATCAGTCCTGCACCCCCTGCAGTGGAAGCGCTGAGTCTTAACCCCTGGACTACCAGGGAAGTTCCCAGAATAAACTTTTAATTATGCAAATCAGATCAAATCACTCCTTTGCTTAAAATGGCTCAAGGCTTTCTTTGTGCACTTGGAATAAAATCTTGCATTTCACCACGATTTGCAATCTCCTCGTGATTAGGTGCATTTGTGCCATCCCCTCCCTTGCTCGCTAAAGACAAATCCACACTAGCTTTCACATACTACCTTGGAAAGGCCCACACTAATGACCTCATTTTAACTTAACAACCTCCTTAAAGACACTGTCTCCAAATATAGTCATCACAGTCTGAGGTACTGTGGCTTAGGACTTCAACGTATGAACTTTGGGGGGACACAATTCACCTTATAATCACGCCTGACAATGCACCAGTGTGCAAGACACAGTCACCGCTAGGAAATAATTTATATTCCATGGAGGAAACAGTTATTTTTAAAAGTCACATATACCAAAATAACAAGGCGTTGATTAGTGCTAACAAGGACAGTAAAGGTGGTTAAGGGAAAGAGATGATGGAGGTTTACCGTTAGAGAGGATAGTTAGAAATGTTCTCCAAGGAGGTGAATTTTTAGGAGAGATTTGAATTAGTAGAAAGAGTGAGCCCTGCAAAAATAAGAAGATTCCAGCAGGTAAGTAAATAGTAAACCTAGCATCCCTCAGGGAATATACTTGAGATATTTGACGGAATATAAAAAAGCTGTGAAACTGAATGTGAACACATGACATCAGAGAGATAATTAAGGGTCAGATAAAACAGGGCATTTAGACCATGGTAGAAATTTTCGATTTGGTTTCATGTGTAATGAGAAGCCATCAGTTTGGTTCAAGTCAGGGAAATGGTGTAATTCATGTTTGAAAGAGATTTCTGGGTTCTGTGGAGGAGAGACAGTAGAGAGAAAGACAAAGAATTAGGAGCAGTCACTTTAGGAAGTCATTGCTCCCGATCTTGTGAACCATAAGTTGGCTTGGATTGTGTTCAGAGTCGTGGGGTGGTGATGGGAGGTCAGATTCAGGATGTATTTTGAAAGTATAGTCAATACATAGATTTATGGTGAAGCATGAAAGAAAGAGGGATTAAACTATGATTCTGAACATTTTTGCCAGAGCAATGGAGTGAATATAATGCCCTTCACTAGGATGGGGACATTTCGGAAAGAGTGAGTTTGAGAAAGTCAAGAGCTCCCCATTGGGCATGTTATATTTAAAATATAAATTAGACATCCAACTAGAGAAGTTGGATAGACACTCTGGATCTGGAGCTATGGGAAAGATCAGGAGTGGAGATGTAGATAAGGGAATTGTCATTATGTAGATCAGTGCCATTCATCGTGCATCTCTTGGCTAGTATCAGTGTGTGAACTGCTGCTAGAAAGCAACCTGGAAAGTGTCACAGTTGAGACACTGCTTAGAAATTGTGTGAGTGCCATCAAGATCACATGGGAGTCATGCACAGTGTTTATGTTACAGAAGTATCAGTTTGTGATAGATTGGGGGAAAAAAACAAAACATTTTATCACTGTTAAAGTGATATAAAGAAGGTAACCCTGATACAGATGCTGTTTAACTCCAATGGGCCTTATGTGATCTTCTGGGGATTAAGTATAGATAGAAAGAAGAAGAGAATCAAAACTGAGCCTTGGGATGCTCCATGTTGTCGAGATCAGGTTGAGGAGGATGGACTGGCTAGAAATTGGAAAGGAATGGCTTGTGAAATAGGATAATAAAGGGAAGCCAAACAAAGACAATGTTTCAAAGAGGCAGGGTGTGGTCATCCATGACATATGCAGCTGAGGGACTAAGATGAAGACTAAAATATAGCCTCCTCAACTTCAAATATCAGTATATATCTATATTTATATCCGTATCAGCTTCTGTATTTATACTTACATCTATACCTAATTCTATGTATATCTATCTATATCTATGTATATATATCTATATCTTAAAGACACCTGAGCTTATTATGGGTATTATTATTCTGTTCCATTGATATATTTTACCAGTCAAATTTTGGGACAGTGCAGTTCTGATTTCTTGAGCTTAGTATCTCACATAACAATTTAATATTTATCAACTTTTTTTATTAAAAAATATGAATCATGTAAGTTTCTTCATATTTCTTGTTTGGGTATTGTTGATACCAGATTTTATATCTGTGTTATGAAGGGGAATAAGATGAATTTTCCTATTTCTTCCTCATTTGTAGGGAAGTTTTTGATGTATTTTTTTTTATTTATAACTAGGTATCATTTCTAAAATCCTATGTTTTAAAATATTTTCATTTCACTAGTTTATTTAACTTAGATTTTTAAAATTTAGTCTAATTTTTATTAAAAAAATAAATTTTATTATGTTATTTATTTAATTGAAAAATATAAAGCTTTAATGTAACTGTATCATATATATTTATATATTTTTCTTCTGTTTTTCAATTGAGTATCCAGGGCATTGAAGTTAATGTTTCGTGGGTCTTATTTTCCTTTTTAAATAAATAACTACACTTCTAATTTATATTTCTGAATTGAAAGTGAGAAATTTTGTGGGTTTTTTTTTCTAAAGTTAGTACTGAGTTTTCTACATTTTAATGATTATATATGATATTAGTAAATACTTTGAAATATATAGAAAGGGAATATTTGATTTTTATTATAATAATACACACATATGTATATGTGTATGTGTTTATATTTAGTTGTACAAAACATCGTTTTTTATATCTGTTGGACTTTCTCGTTATTTATTTGAAAAGTTATATTAATAGATTTCTTAATGTTTGTTCACTCAAACATTCTTGAAATCCTTCTATATGATCATGCTGTATTTTACCTCTCTATATTTTTATTCCATTTACTACTCTCTTTATCATTTTTAAATGTATATCTAGAATGCATTCTTCTTTATCTGGGCAAACATGCAAGTCATACTCTTAAACTTTCTCAAAGAATTCCTCCAAAACAATGTTATCCACAATTTTATGATTCCAATTTAATCAATAGCACAGGGCACTCAAGCACTTATTAGAGAATTAATCCATGAATTGGCTGCAATTTCGCTCTTTCTAAAGGCTCATTTAAGGTAATTGAAAGGAAAACAAATCTAAGGCAGATGTATTATCTATCACTGTAGGATCTTTAAGCTCGGTCCTTGTGTTGTAGTAGGTTATTAGAAACTAGAAGACATTAAGTACATTCTCTTGGCTTCCTGTAGATTTAATGGTACTCTGTCCCCATTTTGATATGAGAGATCCAGCTGACATGAATTATATTTTATATGAAATGATTTAAAATAAGAAACACCCTTTTGGAGACTCTATACACATTTTGTTAAAGTGTAGAACTGAAAATATTTTATATTTTATTGAAAAATAGGTAAGTACCCACATATCATATCTTTACAGAACTTAGCAGGATGGAATATTTTGATTTTCAAGATAGGCTTGAAATTTTTAAAATTTATTTGAAGGGTTATTTTAAAATTTAAAGCAAAATTGATATTCTTTATTTGTAAGGTACTCAGAATCTGTATTCAATGTCAAGTTCAATAATTAAATTTTTCCAAGTGGTTGCTGATGTTTATTTTACAATTTTACTCTTTCATTTGGAATTATTATATAATCTGTTTCAACTGACTTTTGAAAGTAAATGAAAATATCCCCAGCTGTATGGATTAGTGACATATGCAATTAGATTACTGCTGATTAACTGAATACCCAATACTCAAGAAACAATCAGCATGTTCCTATAATATGAAGAGCTACTGTGTACTTCATAATGTTTGATATTTTATGGAAGGAGTTGGTAAGTCAACTGAGATTTATGTATTGTCCTCAAGGAACTTCAGATTGTAATATGACAAATGTAATTAGATGTCAAGTTGCATGGTACGATCTCTGAGTACTGAAGTATTTTGAAGAAGGAAGAGATGAGTGAGGTCTGGGTTTGTCAGGGAAACTTCTATGGAGCAAGGAAGAATTTAGGTTGGCCATGAAGAAAATAAAATAGAATTGAGATAGGCAGAAGATATTCTTAGTAGCTGAAGTCACATAAGGAAAAAAAGTCTATGTACTGTTTGTTGGACACTGTGAACATGAAGGTGAACAATTATATCTGAGTAAATTTCTAGTGAGCTGAGTCTTCCCCGTAATGCTGCCTGTGACAGACCACACACTATGCAATTCTAGTTCAATCAATGGGTTTTTTAAAAAAACGATTGCCGTATGTCAAAGATCTTCGCACACCACCTTTCTGTCCTGCAGAATTCAAAATGAAAACAAACTTTGGTTTTAGTGAAAAACACCTTTTTTTTTTTAAACTTTGGGGTTAATTTTAAAAAGGCCAGATTCTTCAGATACGTTTTTTTCTACTACCGAATGTTTTGCATTCAGTGGGAAATGACTTCCATATGCTATTTCTGTGAATGTCCATATTAAGTATGAGGTCATAGGAAGCTCTAGAAATTTAATCTAGAAAAGGGCAGGGCACAAAGAAGGGAACTAATATCAGTGGGACTGGATATGGCTCCCGGTGGAGATTCTGAGTGTATTCAGTTTTGCTTCTGAATGCATTTTTATGCTTTCGCTATAATGTTTGCCCTTCCCCTATTGTCCCATTCTCCATGACAGATACCAGTTAGCATAGGATCATTTAGAAGGAAGAAAAAGTCTTTTGTTTCATAACCAAGCATTAATCTGCAAATTACAGCATTTGTTTCCCATGTTGGTTCCATAAGGAATATCCTAATGGACTCATAATAGAACATCATTACCACATCAGCAAAAAGTAAGGTGCCTTTTGTAGGCTAGACTATTACATTACAATTAAGTAAATCCTGTGGACTCATTGGTAGTTCCACAAAATTATACCCAAATGCTTGATTATGAAAATCATTGAAGGGGAGACTATAATTAAAATATCTCTCTGTCTCTAGCAAGGAGAAGTGCCTCCAAAAAAGCAATATGGGTTTCCTATATAAACTTTTATTTTTATGATCCCAAAAGTATACTTAGTGGGGTACACACAATCTTGAGTGCTCACTATGCATCAGGCATTTGTAAACTGAAAATACAAATAAAATTACAAACAGTACTTTTCCTAAAAAAGAGGCAGTTTCAATGATGGCAGATAAATGAATATTCACCATTCATTCTGTGTACCGGGTTAGAAGTAGGCATAGGATCTGGCCAGATCCCACAGAATCTAGAGGTTAGAAAGTAGAGGTTAGGGCAGTCTTTCTAGAGAGAGCAATGGCTAGACTTAGTATTTGGTGTGTAAAGATTCAATCAGATAAAAACATTAGTGGAAAAACTGGTGAAATTCGAATGAAGTATGGAGTTAATAGTGAATGTACCAATGTTGTTCACATAGATTTTTCAAATATACCAAAGTTAAAACATAAGGCGAAACTGGGTGACGGGCATACAGGAACTCACTGTGCTATCTTTGCCTCTTTTCAGTAAATCAGAAATTTCCAAGAAAAAAAAAAACTAAACATGTGTGGTGATAATGTTTGCTGGTCAAGAGGGTGGGACCCTAATATCTTTCAGGCAGAGGAAGTCAGCATGTCAAAGTTACATGAAAAAAACATGGCAAAATAGGCTAGGGTAGAATGTCAGTGACATTTGGGCAAAGAGGCCATGAAATAACCAAACAGGGCAAACAGGCCAGCTTGTGAAGACACGTGGGTTTCAGTCTAAGGAGAGGCTCTATTCTGTAGGAAATGGAGGCCACTGGAGGATTTTAAGCAGGAAAATGGCAAAATCAGACTTCTACTTTGAAAGGAGATTCGCAGACCCTTTTAGAGAAGAATCTCTCCTCACTAATCTTTCAAAATTGATGATTGAGTCCCTAATTACAATGGTTCTCCTTGCAAGCATGTTACCTTCTTTCCTAGTGGTTCCAACAACCTTATGGATATTCTCAACTAATTTTTCTTAAACATTACCATGATTGCAGCCACTTTGCTGTGCTTTTATACCTTCAAGCACCTGACTCTTGCTGTGTTTTCAACCAGATATATGAAAATTGTGGAATTTACAATAGAAGAATATTTCCGAACTTGAAGGAAAATACTCACTGGACTTTTTCACCAGAGTGCTTTCACATAATTGCCAAATTGCCTAGAATTTAAGATTACAAGGAAAAATCAATCCACTTCTTTTAAAGCCTGTGAAGAGGCACGTTTAATCAGATTTCTCTAGTATCTGTGCTTTTGAAAATGTGATATTTCAGGCTCCTACTTTACCGATTTGACAATTTACAAATTACCTTTCAATAAGAAAGAAAGAGACTGCATTACTCTGCCCTTGCTCACTCTGTGTATACTTCACATAAAATAGCTGGCATTGCTTATATAATGAGACAGCTTAGAGATTTCTGTGATGCCGTATGATTTTACAGCAAGAGTCAAAATAAACATCCAAAAGGATTATTCTCATCCATCCCATTTTGCCCGTTACATCAGTTACGTTTTTAAAATACAAAATGTGAATATGGGTTTCTTGGTCAGAGTTAGTCCTTTTTTCCCCAAACGCAGTTACTGGGTAGTATTTTTTTCCTACTGAAATCTTCATTTGCTGCCCATCTTCTGGATCCGTCACCTATTTCACTCTCTCCTCAGCTGGTTTGATTACAACCCCCTTTTCAAATTAGACTTAAGAATAACTTCCCCCTTAAGGACATGGGGATGGTCTTGCACTGTGTGCTTCAAGCTGTCTGGAGAGAGGAACTCTTACTGTTTTGTTTTAGCTCTCTTATAGACAGAAAACGATGTTTAAAACTCTAACGTCTCTCAAAGTTAGCCACTAAAATTGTAAAGTGTTTATTAGGTGTCCTCTGCTCTAAATCCTGTACATGGATTAGCGTGTGCAGACCCCACAATGGCCCTGTGAATTCACTATTACAATTACCTGCAATGTAGAGGAGAAAACTGGAGTGCAGAAATTTAAGTAACTTGCTCAAGTTCACCCAGAGATGAGTGGGGAAACTCAGAGCTGACACTATAGTCTGTGCCCTTAACCACTGTTCTAATACTGGAAAATGAACCTGTTGTCACCTTTGTACTCTCAGATGTGGCATCCATCTGTATAAACAGTATATAAATTCCGATTTATATGATTACGAATTCACATGTCCATGATTATGATGATTTGATCCTCATTTTACTGGTAAGGAATCTGAGATTGTTCCGATTGTGTGGGTCGGAGACTCCACATTTGGAGTTAACACGGGCACAATGCTGTCTCTTAGAGTTCCACATCTGTGAAACAAATATTGCTACCTGACCTCTGAGGGCGTATTGAGTTAGAAGCAAACAACTATAAAATATCACTATACATGCCAATATGCTTTCCAGCAAAATGCCTGGTAAATCCATACCTACTCCAAGGTATGCTTTGACTAAGATTTAAAAGATAAATATTGGAAATGCATGAGGTTTCCACTTCTCTATACTTTTTTCCCACAGTAATTTATATGCCAGCTCTTTACTCAAGTCTCCCCATAGAATTTTGGCTCTACATACAAGGAGAACTTTTCCTTCAGTGTTCCCAGATCTAGGAAATTAGACTATTTATTTTCCCCTTTCATTGTCTGAAACAAATTCATTCTTCCAACGCTGAATTTCTTGAAGACGTCCTTTGTGCCTGGTGCTTTCCTAGCTGCTAGGGAGTACAACAATGAAAAAAAAATTAGGCAAAAAGCCTTTCCTCGCTGAAGCTTGTATTCTGAGAGGGGAGAAGGGGACAGACAATAAACAAATGAGACACATGATAGACCATGTAGTGGTAAGTGCTAAGGAGAAAATAAGAACAAGAATGAGGCTAGAGAATGATGGAGGGTACAGTTATATCACTGAGAAGGTGGCTTTAAGCAAAGACCTGGAGGAGTCAAGAAGGGAGATACAGGGGTGTCTGGAGGAAAAGCATTGCAGGCAGAGGGGACGGGACGTTTGGGAGCAGCAGAATGATCGAGGGCAAGAGTAAGAGCGAATAAAACAGAACGTTACTGAAGGGTCAGGACACAGGAGTGATATGACAAGTTTTGAAAGGGTCCTCTGACTGTGAATTGAGAGCATTCTGTGACGGGACAAGAAGGAAGCAAGATGAACTTCTAGATGGAGCTGTTGCAAATCCGGGTGAGAGATGATGGTGGCTTGGGCCAGTGCAGGTGGTGACAGTGGATTAATTCTGGATCTACTTGGTGCAGAGAATAAACAATATTTGTTGATGGATAGTGTATTTTACATTACAGAACCAGAGGAGTAAGGATGATGTCATGTTATTGGCTTTTGCAAGTGAAAGAAAGGGGAAAAGAATAGAATGTCTTGATTATAAAGGAATATTAGAAATTAACAACAATAAATGGGATGAATTAATGAACCAGCTGGATTCAGATTAGAACACAAAGAAAAGCCTAGAATGACAAATATTGATAGTTTCCTAGAAGGTGGCTGATGAAGACAGGTACTATCTGGTTTACTATGATAGTAGAGACTTTTTAAGGTTAATTAGAAAGTTAAGGTAGGTGTTTGGGGGCCCTATTTGCCAGTATACATTCTTCTGCCCACCGACATTCAGAATTTTTCCTTTTTTTTTAAACTCAGCCTGTGGTACCAAATAGAGAAATTGTGGTGTCATTTTTCAACAAGACAAAAACTGTGTCTGTAATTTTAAACAGATTGGAGCTAAGGTGAGAAGTTAACTTGGTCTGCAGGTTTTTCTCTTCCAGAGTGATAGTTCAGTGCATACATAAATCCCCGTATCTAATGCTTGAAGCTTTCACAAGGCATGAGTGGAATTAAATCAATTTGGAAATGAGAATTAATTTGGAAATAGGACTAACGTTTACTCTTACATACAGCATATGCATGAAATCACCGTTAATACTTGGCGCGCACACACACACAACATACAACTGTTTGCAGTAAAATTTCCTATGTGCTTTCTGAGGTCGCCTTGTCAGTAACGTCCTTGAGTGGACAATTCAGTTATTCTCATCAACCTTTTATATAGTTGAAAAATCGAAGTTCAAATAAAGAGACTTTTCCACAGTCACCCAGTAAAGAGTTGCTGAGGCCAGACTTGAACTCCAAGGTTTTAGGTCTCCCACCACCATCAGACAGACACCTCACTAATTCCTAAAGTATGTAACCGCTAAGTCTTTGTGTTATAGTCTCATGAATTTATTCCTCTCTTGTCTTAGCTCAAATATTTAAAGCCGATCTGGAGAGCTCATGGGTGTTGGTTTTTTTAGGCTCCAGCAGCCATGCCTGATGAGTGGAATTTCATACAGGATTTGAAGGTTAAGGCATTTGAAGCACTTAATTTTTTATTGTCCCAAAGATACATTTTCCCTTACCTGCTGTCAAAGCCTCATATACTAACCCCTCAAATTCAGATTAAAATCTGCAGGATTTAGTCTGTTTTGACAGTCTCATTGTCAGTAATCAATACCCCATAGGTTATACAAGTGGTAATAAAGAAGGTGCCATCCTGTTTATTTCACCTTAGAATCATTAAATGTCATCCAGTTCTTATGTTTACAGACAACTTTTTTTCCCTGATTGGTTCCTCAGTTAGGTTTTGTTTACCTTCTCGATTCGATGCCCTATGGTCTTCTATTACTTTCCTTTTTCTTCGGTTATTCCTGCGGAAGGACCAACATGCTATGGAAATATGCCATTGAGACTGAAATCCACTTAGCTTGCTTCTGCCCTCAGACAAACCCTAGTGGGAGCAGACACTCAGCACACTGATTATAGAGATTTCATCCGTATGTAGTAATTCACCAAGGTTTAAAAACAATTCCATGCATTTGTTCATACAATAAGCATTTCATCTTACTAATAAACTTTTGTATCTTTTGTAACCAGGACTGTTCAAGATTTTTCTTGAAAGATAAGTGGAAGTGCTTGGCAGGGGAAAGTCATTCTGTTCTGGAAATAAAGATGCACTGCCTTGGTGGGGGTGGGGTCACAGCATTGTGTACTAGAATATGTTGGGGGTTGATTGCTCAGCATCAACAAGGAATAATATGGACACTGTGGGCCAGTCAGGCAAGGTTCTACCCTTGGGTGATGAACACAGAACTCTCTTCTTTTTCTTGCTTTCCTGAAATTTGTCGCTGAGGTATTTTTTGCTCAACAAGAGTGAGTGACTCTGCTCTCTGAGTGAGTGGCTCACACTCTATCCTGTAGAAAATGCTATTTATTATTGATATCTCTGTGCACATTCTATGGAATATAAAACACTAAATTTTCTACTGGTGCCTTTGGCACAATGGAGAAGGAAACTTTTTAAAAGGAAAACATTGCCTCATCTATAATAAATTAATAACAACTCAGTATGTGGTTTTTAAAAGTAACTAAATGCATTCTAGCTGTTTTTGAAGGGATTTTAGGCTATATGCAAATATGCGGCTTTAAAAATTTCAATTTAGGGATTAGCATTTTTATACTTTCTCTCCCTCAGGTTATGCTTGCCTTACCTAAAGTGTTTATATGATGTCTGAAATTCTGTATATGGACAGGAAATAATTAACTCTCATTTGTGAAGTGTTTTACAATTTTGTGTTTTGTTGTTTATATCCGTTTTCTCTTGTTAACTGTGGAGAAACGTCATAGGATGGGTTATTATTAGTCCATGTTCCGGAAGAGAAAACTGAGTCTTGCAAAAGTTGTGGTCAGGTCATGTCATGCACTGGTTTGCTCAGAATTGAAGACTTCATTTATGTTCCAGCCCCTTCGAGCAGGCTCAGCGGCCATGGCTCACGGGCCCAGCCGCTCCGCGGCATGTGGGATCTTCCCAAACCGGGGCACGAACCCGCGTCCCCTGCATCAGCAGGCGGACTCTCAACCACTGCTCGAGATTTCTTTTTTTAGGCTCTAACTTTTATCTGCCTGTTGCCTCCCTGCACAATCTTTTTTTTTTTTTAAATAATAGCTTTATTGAGATATAATTCACATACCATACAATTTACCCACTTAAAGTGTATAATTCAGTGGATTTTGCATATCCACAGAGTTGGGCAACCATTACCACAGTCAATATTAGAACATTTTCATTACCCCAAAAAGAAACCCTGTATTTGTTAGTCATAAATCCCCGTGTCCTACATACACTACCAAATGTAAAATAGATAGCTAGGGGGAAGAAGCCACGTAGCACAGGGAGATCAACTCAGTGCTTTGTGACCACCTAGAGGGGTGGGATAGGGAGGGTGGGAGGGAGACACAAGAGGGAGGAGATGTGGGGATATATGTGTATGTATAGCTGATTCACTTCGTTATAAAGCAGAAACTAACACACCATTGTAAAGCAGTTATACTCTTAATAAAGGTGTTAAAAAAATTAAATCAATCAATCCCCACGTCCTCCCAACTTGTAGACAACGACCAGTCTACTTTCTAACTGTATAGATTTGCCAGTTCTGAACGTTTTATGTAAGTGAAATCATACAACATATAGTCCTTTGTGACTGGCTTCTTTCACTTGGCACGTTTTCAAGGTTCATCCATGCTATAGCATGTATCAGTACTTCATAAGAAAATCTTTTGTTGTTTAATTCTTCAAGAATAATTGAAAACACGGTGGTGTGATGGAAAAGTGAAGTCACAAAGATATCGTAATCCACTAATATTGTTTCAAAATACATTGATTATAATAATTTGACAATGTAGCTTGAACAATTTCTTTTTTAAAAATTAATTATTTATTTTTGGCTGCGTTGGGTTTTTGTTTCTGTGCATGGGCTTTCTCTAGTTGCGGCGAGCGAGGGCTTCACTTGTTGCAGAGCACGGGCTCTAGGTGCGTGGGCTTCAGTAGTTGTGGGCACAGAGGCTCAGTAGTTGCGGCTCTCAGGTTCTAGAGCGCAGGCTCAGTAGTTATGGTGCACGGGACTAGTTGCTCTGTGGCATGTGGAATCTTCACGGACCAGGGCTAGAACCCATGTTCCCTGCATTGGCAGGAAGAGTCTTAACCACTGCACCACCAGGAAAGTCCCTGAACAATTTCTTTAGATAGATACGCCATTCTGCTCATTTGTTTCTTCAACTTGCCTTCAGAATCTTTGCTGTTGGTATATTTCTGTGTTGCCTGTTTGTACTTAGCTTCTGGAACTCCATCCCTACTCTTGGTCCTCAAAGTGAGTAAGACAGAAAATCTGACATGAAGCAAATAAAGAAAAGTAGTTCTCTGTTTCCATATTGTCTGTCTATCCTCAGAGTTTTATCAAGAGGAGATGGAACTGTCGTTCTCCTATGCTTGTATCTGCAGGGCAAAGGGGTCCCAAAGCCTTGAGTTTCTGTCACTTTTTCAGCATCTGCTAGATGGGTTAACATTTGCAAGTCATATTAGCCACTCTGGTTTGCGTTCTCTTGATAAAAATGTTGATAATAATTCCTCATTTTCTGACAAAGCTATTATGAGGAGCAAATGGTCTGTGAAAGTGAGTATGTTTTGCTTTGTAAAGCTCTATGTAAGGACACACCAGCTACCATAATTATCATTACCATAGACCTCCTCAGAGCAATCAGGGGCAACTGCTTATCTCTAATGAAAAAAATAAATTGAAACCACAATGAACATTATGCTATCCCTGTGAAAGGTATGAAACTTCGACAACAAGCTCAGATAAATGAGACATTTAGTGTCTTCTTTTCTTCTTTAAAATAATTTTAGTTTGAATCTGTGTCTCATTCCTCCAGATGGGCAGGATATACAAAAGTACAGAGTTTTAAGACATGCTTACACATTGGAGCTGTCTCACGATTGATCTGTTTTATGTTTTCACCACTGAAGTACCTGTTCTCCTGCCGTGAGTTAGGTCCAGGGGCTGTGCTATTTCCCTGTGAGGTTTGAGACACAGGATTCTTTAAGCACAGGGAACACTGGTCAATATTATGTAACAACTTAACAGGGAAAAGAATTTGAAAAAGAACAGCTACATGTATATGTATAACTGAATCACTTTGCTGTACACCTGAAACTAACACAACACTGTTAATCAACTATACTCCAATATAAAATGAAAAGTTAAAAAAAAAACAACCCTAAAAATCAAAGCACCTTGGAATCTAGCTGTCCTAGATCTACCAGGCAGTCATCTCCAAGAGGTTGTACCATCTTTCAGGGTGGTACCCAAGTCCTACGCCAGCTGCTAGCCCACTAATCTCCAAAACTTCCAAGCTTTCCCGGGAGCTAGAGTTCTCTACCTCTACAGACTTCTCAAAGATGCCACCTTCAGTTCCCTCCCCATCCAGAGCCCCTCTCATCATCTCTTTATTCTGTGGAACTTCCCTGGTGGTCCAGTGGTTAAGATTCTGCCCTTCCAGTGCAGGGGACGTGGGTTTGATTCCTGGTCAGGGAACTAAGATACCGCGTGCTGCATGGCATGGCCAAAACAAACAAACAAAAGAAATATTCTATCACTTTGAATCAGCGTTCTGTTCTTGATTTGTAAAGGACACTGAGGAAAGAAAATAAAAAGAACCTGACTACCTTCTTGTAATGCTGGAAGTCAGCTTGTTGATTTGAATGTGGAGAATTCCTAATACCTCACCTCTGATCTCATCTTGCCTGGGGCATTTAGAAAGCCACTGGTTTCTCCTGGGTTTCTACCGCATACCTCGGTAGGTGAAATAGCTGCTCTTAGCACCTGGGACTCAACCTAAATAGATCTCAGAAGACTCTAAAAGTAAAGACCAAATGTTTAATCCAAATTTGACTTTAAGAATCAGAATCTGAAGCATATTTTTCATGGGATTTTTTCCCCTGAATATTATATGCTGTCTTCAACCAGAGAAGACATTGTGTCTGCATGTTGAGGAAGAGTCTCAAAAACCTATTGAACTTGTTTTCAAAATAATAATATTATTATAATTTTTACTATTACAGTCTCTTTGAGGCTTTCACTGATTTTTTTTTTTTTTTTTTTCCTTTGGCCGCAGTGGTTTGCGGGATCTTAGTTCCCGGAACAGGGATTGAACCCATGCCCTCAGTAGTGAAAGTGCAGAGTCTTAACCACTGGACCACCAGGGAATTCCCTCAAAATAATATTACTTTAGAACTGTTTTGACTGTCCCCAAGCATTGTGGCCATGAGTAAGTCATTTAACGGCAAAGATTTCCTCATATGAAAAGTGGCTAGAGTTACATCTTGTTGTGAAGATCCAGTATGGTAACACAACATGAAAGCATTTTGAAATCTGAAAAGTACCAGAAGATAAAAGGGGGCAAACATGCAAAAAATAAACTTTGGAGGGGTGGGATAGGGAGGGTGGGAGGGAGGGAGGGAGATGCAAGAGGGAAGAGATATGGGAACATGTGTATGTATAACTGATTCACTTTGTTATAAAGCAGAAACTAACACCATTGTAAAGCAATTATACTCCAATACAGATGTTAAAAAAACAACAACAACAAAAAAAACAACTTTGGAGGAAGTCAGGAGTCCAGCTCCTGGCTGAAACACCTGTGTGTGATCTTTCAGGCCTGATCATAGTCAATTACAAAGGCTGTTTATCCAGCAGGATTCAGGGAAGAAAGCTGCCCTCCTCACCCCCAACCTGGGACGCAGCCAGTGCACTGCAGTTTCCGAAGGGAGTTGCAGTTAAGGACGCACGTCCCCAGGTGGCCATATCCATACAATCTGCTTTTTTTCTGTACCGTTAGCCCAGAAACCAGCATTTGGATGTTTCCTTGTTGGGACACTTCTCAGCACTCTGTTGAAGACACTGCCCTCTGACTCAGACTCAGTACTCAGTACTTTTCCACCCCTAGTCCTCCCCGCTGTCCCTCTTCTGGGACTCAGGATAGGACCACTGATTCTTCTTTAGCCAGTGACTTTGCACATGAGCTAGCCTGGTGAGTCAGATTAGATCCAACAGAGGGGTTTCAGACCTCTTGGAGAGTGTGACTTAATTTAGAATGCTGGTTTAAATTCAGAGTCATATCTTCTTGGACTCTCTGTAAGATTTGACAATTTGACAATCTTTTTCTTTTCTATTTTCTGTATAATCATTGATCCAATACTCAGTTGCCTATTCCAAAGTTTCACCAATGTTAAGATCTTTATCCAGGACTTTTTATTTCATTCTTTGGATGTTTGAGATGTTTAGGTTTTCTTTCTGGCATTTTATTTGATGTTTTCTTTCTCTATGGCTTTATTTTAGTCTTCTCTTTATAGCTTTGTTACTTTGTAGATTTTTCAATTAATCTTTTGCTTTCTGGGCTTCTTTTCTCATTAAAAAAAGAATATTTTAATAGAAAGTGTTCAGCTAATTTCCACCCGTGTATTAACACATTTTATATGTGTTTTCTTCTCTAGTGTACATCACATGCTTCTTTCTTCCTTTTATTAAGATAAAATTCATATGTCTTTAAAGTATACAATTTAGTGGCATTTAATATATTTACAGTGTTGTGCCACTGCCACTCTATCTAGTTCTAAAATATTTTATTACCCCCAAGGAAGACACTGTACCCATTAGGCAGTCACTTCTCATACGTTATGTGATCTTTTGTGTCTAGCTTCTTTTACTTAACATAATATTCTTTTTTTTTTTTTTTTTTTCCCCGCGGTACGTGGGCCTCCCGCTGTTATGGCCTCTCCCGTTGCGGAGCACAGGCTCCGGACGCGCAGCCATGGCTCACGGGCCCAGCCGCTCTGCGGCATGTGGGATCTTCCCGGACCGGGGCACGAACCCGTGTCCCTTGCATGGGCAGGCGGACTCTCAACCACTGCGCCACCAGGGAAGCCCTTAACATAATATTCTTGAGGTTTATTTATATTGTAGCATATATCATTACTTCTTTCCTATTTATAGCTGATTAATATTCCATTGTATGAACATACCTCAACTGTGTATTCATTCTTCCACTGAAGGACATTTGGCTTTTGTGAATAATACTCTTTTAATGTGTGGATACATGTATTCATTTGAGTACCTGTTTTCAATTCTTTTGGGTATATACCTAGGAGTGGAATTGCTGGGTCATATGGTAACTATGCTTAACTTTTTAAGAAACTATCAAACCTTTATCCAGAGCAGCTGCACCGTTTTGCATTCTCATCAGCAATATGTGAGGTTACCAATTTTTCCACAACTTCACAAACACTTGTTTCTGTTTTTCTTGTTATCGCCATTCTGGTTGGTATGAAGTGGTATGTCATTGTGGTTTTGACTTGCACTTCCCTAATGACTAATGACTTTGAGCATCTTTTCATGTGCTTGTTGTCCATTTGTATATCTTCTTTGCAGAAATGTCTATTCAAGTCTTTTGTCCATTTTTAAATTGGGTTGTATGACTTTGTGTTGTTGGTTTTTTTTTGTTTTTTTGGCTGCATTGGGTCTTTATTGCTGTGCGCGGGCTTTCTCTAGTTGCGGCGAGCGGGGGCTACTCTTCATTGTGGTGCGGTGGCACCTTTTGTTGCAGAGCATGGGCTCTAGCCGTGGGGGCTTCAGTAGTTGTGGCGTGCAGGCTCAGTAGTTGTGGCACATGGGCTTAGTTGCTCCATGGTAGGTGGGATCTTCCCAGACCAGGGATCGAACCTGTGTCACCTGCATTGGCAGGTGGATTCTTAACCACTGAACCACCAGGGAAGTCCTTTTGTTGGGTTTTAAATGTTCTTTAAATATTCTAGGGCTTCCCTGGTGGTGCAGTAGTTGAGAGTCCGCCTGCCAATGCAGAGGACACGGGTTCGTGCCCCAGTCCGGGAAGATCTCACATGGCGTGGAGCGGCTGGGCCCGTGAGCCATGGCCGCTGAGCCTGCGCGTCCGGAGCCTGTGCTCCGCAATGGGAGAGGCCGCAACAGTGAGAGGCCCACGTACCGCAAAAAAAAATTCTAGATACTGGACGCATTAGATGCGTGATTTGCAAATATATCTTACATTCTATAGGTTGTCACTTTCACCCTCCTGGTAATATCCTTTGATGCACAAGGTTTTTAATTTTGATGTAGTCCAATATATCTATTTTTTTCTTTGTTGCTCTGTCATACACTTTTTTGCACCGTAAGTTACTTGGTCTCCTGGTACCACATTGCCATACTTCAAAACAACATTCTGAGAGGTCTTTTGTGTTTTCATCTTTAAAAAAAGTTTTTTCTTTTTCTTCTCTGTAAACAACGACCGCACTTGTTTTACTTTGTTTTCCTACTTGTCTTTCCCACCTATGCTCTACCTTTTTATCTTTTCGTTTTAATTATCCTCTTGTTATGTTTATCTAACCAAGGTTCTTGTAAATTTTTTCATTTTTAGCTCATCAAAAGAATTACCTTGCTCATAGCATATAAAGGTCTGTGCTATAGAATAATTTGTGGTGGGAAGTTAGATCAACACAAATGTAAAGAAGGCCCTGAACTTACTTCCTCTTGCCCATGACTACTGTTTTTTCCCTCCCTTCATGACTTGAGATGACTTTCCTGAGACCAGATGAAGGAAGCAGGGACAGTGAGGACAAAGGGAAGAAGAAAGGGAGCTAAACAGCCCATCTCTGGTCACGTGCTATCCCAAGGACTCTAACCGATAGATCCCAAAGCACTGACTTTATGACAGTGTCCTTTGAATCTGAAATTAAATTTTAAAATGCATTAGGGCGTAAGGTACAAACCATTGGGTGTAGGATAGGCTTAAGGATGGATTGTATAACATGGGGAATATAGCCAATATTTTGTCATAACTAAATGAAAAGCAACCTCTAAAAATTGTATAAGAAATAAAAAAATATAAAAATCAAACACAAAACAGCAAAAAAATATAGTGGGCAGCTAATTCGTTTGGAAGGTCAGAAGGCAGTGTGGCACTATAATAGAATGGATGGGATTTTAAGCTAGAACTACCTTTGGAACCTGGCCCTGCTCCTTCAGAACCACATGCCCTGCCACACACACTCTTTCTTAATCTTTCCAGCCCTCAGGTCTCTCAGCTCTGTGTTTCCTTTTTTCCCTCCTTTTATAAGGGCACAATAAAATAATAATTGTAAAGCTCTGCATGTGGTAAATATTCACCCAATGTTAATTCCATTTTATTATTCTATGATTCTTATCGCAAAGGGAAAGATCAGTGTATAATGAGATCATCATAACTTTGTTGAGGTGAGAAATGTTTAGGTTAGGTTTCTCTAAGATTCAACCATAGAACTTCCAAATGCAAAATGTAAAACTACAGAGAAGCACAGGGTAACCTACAAAAACAGCACTTTTACATGACATAACCTTGTAAATTTCCCTCATCATCCCAAAGCTGTTTTCTCTCCACTTTAACCCCAGTTTCTAACAAAAAGCCTAGAATCTTTACTCTAAAACAGAATTAGGAAAGAAAACACCCTTAGAACTTACATTAAGATATATGAGAGAAGCAAAATAAGCACAGAGAGGCAGGTGCTGTCAGAGAGGGAAATTAAAGGTGGCTGGTGTCATAAAATATTAAAACATGGTTTAATCAGAAGTAAGATACGGGACTTCCCTGGTGGTACAGTGGTTAAGAATCTGCCTGCCAATGCAGGGGACATGGGTTCGTTCCCTGGTCTGGGAAGATCCCACATACTGCAGGGCAACTAAGCCTGTGTGCCACAACTACTGAGCCTGAACTCTAGAACCCGAAAGCCACAACTACTGAGCCTACATGCCACAACTAGTGAAGCTCACGCGCCTAGAGCCTGTGCTCCGCAACAAGAGAAGCCCACGCACCACAGGGGAGAGTAGCCCCCATGGCTGCAACTAGAGAAAGCCCACATGCAGCAATGAAGACCCAACACAGCCATAAATAAATAAATAAATAGATGGATAAGTAAATAAATAAAATTTTTTTAAAAAGTAAAATATGTAAGTGAACTTAATTAGAAATACATATTATTATTTGACTTTAAAATACAAAATGAAGAATAAAAGCCATCTTACAGGGTACGTAATCAGTGAGGAATAATATGTTAGCAGATGAGTCTGATGTTGTAATTGGTATGTGCAATTGAAATTAATTTTAGCATACATGCAAATATGAAATCAACAAATTTAAAATATTAAACTCCTAATTACAGTGTCACTGGTATGTTGCTATGAAGAAGTGAGAGATTGCTCCTTGATACGTAGTCACCCTCAGCTATCATGTGCTGTTTCTGGTCAAATCAGGGAGGTACTCTGTCTACAGGTTGTTTTGGGCAATTGTGATTATATGAAGTACGCCCACTCTTAAATTTTAATTAAAATTCAGGTGATGTTTTGCCTGTGTCAGACTTTCTTCCCTATCACATCTTAATTGAAAAAGGGACTTAATTTTAATTAACACATCATTGCAGGTACTCTAATATTAATGTTCACTCAACCCTTTATAGGATTCATTAACAACCTTTTTGTGATGAAAGGACCCAGGAGACACATAGAAAGTTGGGAGCTATTTTTAGTGATTTCACTATTGATTTTACAAAATACTGACGACAGAAGTACAGTGCCTTAGGGGACTTCCCTGGTGGTACAGTGGTAAAGAATCCACACCCCAGTACAGGGGACACGGGTTCGAAGATCCCTTGTTGGGGAACTAAGATCCCACATGCCATGAGGCAGCTAAGCCCACATGCCACAACTATTGAACTCTCGTGCCTCAACTAGAGAGGCTGTGTGCCACAAACTACAGAGCCCATGCACTCTGGAGCCCGCAGCACAACTACAGAGCCCAAATGCCCTGGAGCCTGCGTGCCACAACTAGAGAGAGAAAACCCACACATCACAACTAGAGAGAAGCCCGCACGCCAGAAAGAGAGAGAAGCCCTCGTGCCACAACTAGAGAGAAAACCCACACATCACAACTAGAGAGAAGCCCGCACGCCAGAACGAGAGAGAAGCCCTCGTGCCACAACTAGAGAGAAGCCCACACGCCACAACTAGAGAGAAGCCCACGCACCACAACGAAAAATCCTGCATGCCTCAATGAAGATCCTGCGTGCCACAACTAAGACCCAACGCAGCCAATAAATAAATAAATAATAAATTAAAAAAATTGAAAAGAAGTACAGTGCCTTAGGATTCCATAGGTAGGAGTGAAGTCAGTGTCGACTTAAAAAAATGCACAACGTGAGAGTTGCAAGTTAAGTTTTATTTGGGGCAAAAGGAGGACTGCAGCCTGGGAGCCAGCATTTCAGATAGCTCTGAGAAACTGCTCCAAAGAGGTAGTGGGGTAGATCAGTATATATGTGACTTTGGTGAAGGGGGAGTACATGCAATCAAGCACATATTTTTTTGCAGAAGGTTTCTGCTAGTCACGAGGAGCAGTCGTCACCATGAAGGATCTTAGTGTTTTTCTAGATATGAGGAGATACAAGAATTGGACTCATAAAATTGGCTCCTGAAAATATCTAACTATCTCAAGACCTGTTCTGCCAGTTTTTTGCAGAGCACAGAGTGCCTCCTTTCAGCTCTCCACCCTGAACTCCTTTCAGTTTCAGATTTTCCTTTGAAAATCAGCAGCTGCAGCAGCACATGGTTTAATCCTTGTGGAGGTAGATGGCAAGTGCCCATGGCGAGTGCCAGTTGTAGCTGACATCAGTCTAATAAGTAAGTAGAGAGAGAGGGAGAGAAAGGAAGAGAGTAGCTATCTATCTGTCTATTTATCTATCTATCTATTCCTCTCTCATATGTATGTCTCTATATATAAGAAGAGAGAGAGAGAAAAAATTGCTAAAGCATTGTCTGACCCAAAGTTAATATTGATAAACACAAACGATGTTGTCATATAGGCCAAGCATTCGGAGTGGGAACAAAGTCATGATAATTGGAATAAGATTTTGACCTATCATTTAAAATTGAATCCACATCTGTATATTACAAAAAAGAAGATGAATTGATATATCCTTGGACTTTGAAGCAGGTGCTGCTGCCATGCATTATTCATCTGTCCCTAGCCAACACCAGTCCACAAAGGCAATCTGAAATTACTAGGTTATTTATCTGTATGTTTCTTCCGTGCCACCGTACCATCCACTGCATCTTTGCTTCTGACATATTCTACTTGCTACTAGACTCCATCTGCTTGGCTCTGTTCGGGCTATTTTTGCCTCTAGTCCAGTGGTAGAACTTGGTACATGCAGCTGATGCCCCAGGACCACCCTCGTGTATTATGAAGGATCAGGCAGAACCTCCTCTCCGAAGATGAACTCATGACATGTCCCATCAACTTCAGCAATATCTGTCCTTACCACATCCTATCCGAAAGATACCAGAAAATGGAGATGGACAAAATGGAAGAGGAGAAAACAAGCAAGAGGAAGGAATTCAAGGAGAGATGGTGGCATTAGTGGGGTCTTCTCAGATACTTTTTTGGTCTTCAAGAATAGACTGATGGATACTAAAATGCATCAGCTGAATTGTACAGCTGCATGACAATCAGCCTCCATGGCAACATTCAGGATCTAGCTCTGGGTCATTGACTTTCTTTTGACTTACAAACTACTCCCAACACCAAATAGAGAAAAAGAGGGGAGAAAAATTGGCTTTCTACTATGCCCTAACCAATACTGTTTCCTTGGACACCACAATTCTCCTGCTCAAATGGTGAACAGTTTGTGTTTTTAAAATTTATTTACTTATTTATTTATTTATCATGAAATAGTAGTTATGTTGGACTTTCTCTTGATGCATATTTTTAGCAGTTACTCTCTGGCTCAGACTCCATCCATTTGGATCCCTCTGCATCTTGGACATGGCCCTTCCTCATAGATTTGTAAGGCTGTTGCAGCCACTCTTCCTTTGCTTCAATTAAAGGATTTCTGCTCAGAATCCGTGAGTTTCTGTAACTCACTTCCCACTTATCTTGTGAGGGAAAGGATTTGGACCACATGGTTTTAAGAAAAGCAGTAACAACAATAGCAAAAAAAACCAATAGGATGGTTTTCTGGACACATTACTCAATGTTAAGGCATAGGGGTATAACTAGTGTTTCTAGGGATACACGGTTGTCTGAAATGAAGACTGTCTGAAACAGACACAGAGAGACTGTCTTCTTGGACCTTTCTCTGTGACATTGTACTATCAGGGTTCTCCAGAGAAATGGAACCAAGAGAATGTGTATATATACATGTGTGGTGTATGTAGATAGATAGATGATATAGATATATAGATACAAATATAGATACAGAATCACATGTAGATGCTGTCAAAATCTCAGCAAGATTTTATTTGACAAGATTTTATTTTATAGGCGAGATTATTCTAAAACTTAAATGGAAATGGTAAAGGAACTAGAATTGCAAAAGTTCAGAAATTGAAGAGTAAAGTGGGAGGAATTATGCTGTTGATTTCAAGACTTATTATACGGGTGTGTGCTTGGAGGGATCAACAGCTTGCTCAATGGAAAAGAATAGAGAACCCAAAATAGTTTCACACAAGTAGGTAGAACTGTTTTATCTTTTAAAAGCTTCGTTGACATATAGTATACAACTCAGCAGTTAATGTATTTCAAGGTACAGTACAATGATTTTTAGTACGTTCATAGATATGTACAACTATTACCACAGTCTATTGTAGGACATTTTAATCACCTCAGAAAGAGCCCTTATATCCTTTAGCTGTCACCTCCTGCATATATTCTTGCATCTTGTTCTTCTCAATATTGTGTTTGTGTCATCCATGTAGTTGCTTAAGCTCTTGCATTTTTAAATTTCATTTGATTGCTGTATTGTATTCTATCATGCAGATATAACCTATTTCCTCTTGTACTGGTGAACAAGTTTAGGGTCTATTTGCTATGTAAATTTTATATGCATATGTATGAGTTATCTATTGCTGCATAATAAATTATCCACTTTGCCATATTCTATTGGTTGGAGGCAAGTAACTAGGCCATCCTGCACTCAGAGGGGCGGATGACACAGGCATGCACATAACAAGAGACGGGTCTTTTTAGAGGCTGCCCAGCACAACATACTATACCCATTTTTAAAAAAATAAATGGAATCTCACTTTACAAATGTCTCTGCAAGATTTAAAGCCTGAGTAATAGGAGTTTTGCAATAGAAACTTTGCTTTAGCACTGAAAGCAAGTACTCTCTAATCCTCTTAACTACCCCACAAGTATTATTATCCTCCTTGTACAATTTAAGGAAGTATGGCTCAGCAGGGTTAAGTAATTTGCCTTTGGGAATTCTGGTATGCAAGAGAGAACATATTGCATGCTTCAGATCCGATGTTGTCAGCATGCTGTTTAAATATAATAATAATAAGCATTGATTATTATAGAAAGTAAATATTGATGTTCCTCATCTTAATTTTGATGGTCACCCCCTGTTGCCACCAAACACAAGATACCATTGAACGACTTTGCTCTAGACTTCATTCTAGATGTATTCACAAGGGTAAAATGTACTTCATGTTTCCATATGTAATTCTACAACCTTTTGATTCTTTGAAATATCAGAATATCAAATTGGAACCTATAATTCAGTAATCTGTAAGTACTCCTAGCCAAGGATAGTACAATTACATGGTTTACTGCAAAGAGTAATACTAGTTCTGTGTAGCATCGGGCCAGTCTAGGTGCAAACTATACTGGCAATACATCCTATTAGACACCTAGACAAAAAAGTACATTTTATCTCATTGTGTTTTAAAAGTTAGAATAGAGAGAAATCTCCTTTTTTTCTATTTGTCATTGTTTTTATTTTGTTTTAAGTGGTAGATTCTCTTCTTATATAGTTAATTCTTTAAAAGATGACAAAGTATCTGGAATAGACAGCCACATCTGGCATTACCCATCTTATTTCATTGCTGATTGAAGGCCACAAAAGATTGTAGGTAGATTCAAAATACATAAATACATATTTTGGAGAACAGTTTTTCAGCTCTCAGCATCTCTTCCTTGAACAATTTTAATAACCCCCTAGCTGTACTTTTTCATTTTCACTCTTATTCCTCCAGTTTTAAATTTACTCATTAGTGAATATTTATTAACCTTCTAGGTGCTTGCTTCCAGAAATCTGTTTAAAATGCAATCTGATCATGTAATTTCTCTGCTTGGTTCCGTATCATCTTCAGGACACAGACGCAAGACTAGAATAGAGGGCTTCAGGCCTAGCTGCTCTCCCTATCTGCTACTGTAAACACATCATCGGGGCATAGCAAACAACTTTTCCATCCACTACTCCATCCCAATTTTACTCTGCCATGTTTTCCTTTGTCTTCTGCTTTTCTTACCTTGACATACACTGATTTTTTATTGCATTTTAAAGCTCAGACAAATTTTTGCTTTCTATTTTTCCCCATAGTATTTTGTATATAACTCTATTAACACTTTTTAAGCTGTTCAGTTTTTGCCTATTTTTATAACACAAATAATCATGAACATCTTCCCACCACAAAAGATTAAAATAGCATGTATGAACCAGGGTAATCACCCAGGTTAGGTGATTTACTGGGGCACCCATTAATGAAGTTCTGTGGGTCTCCACGTAAATCACCTGGGTTCTAACACAGTCTTTCTTGCAGCTATCTTGTAGCAATAGTGTAATTTCCCTTTGGCCAATGGAACCTTTCACCTCAACCTTCTCCTGAGCTTATTGGTTCATTAGCACAAGAAGACCAAACTGGCAAGTGGATATTCTCAGATTGTAATTTGGGGGGACCATGAATATGTTTTGTGATGAACATATTCCTCTCTTAGGATCTAGGAACTCTAAATTAGCCAAGATCATGATTTTAGGGACAAGAAGCAAAAATTATGTAAGTGATTTATTAGGTGAGTGGAATCCTCCTATATCCACCCTAAATTCCTGGATTCATATATATTATAGGGAAATGCCATCATATATTGGTCACTGGTTTAGAGTATCTCACATCTATTAAACAGTATCCCAAATTTATATGGTGTTGTCTCCCAGCTGGTAGCACGACTCTTCCTTTAATAGCCATTTCCCCATTGTAGCAACTCAATTGCCTTTGAGCGATGGAACACAGGATAGACCAGCGAACACCCTAGGTATTAAGCCCATTGCCTACTTTCACGTAAAATGAGGTTCGCCCCCATTGAAAACTGGTGTGTGAATAAGTCATTCTGTCAGTCTAAGATGGGGCTGATGGAAAAACTGAGGACAAGAAGACAAATGTGAGTTCGGAATATGTATCTATTTCTATAAGGACAGATTGCTTTTCTCCCCAAGATGGAAAAGGCCCAGCGTAGTCAACCTGTCACTAGGTGGCTGGCTGATCCCCTCTGCCCATCAGTTCTGGGAATTATGCCATTATTAGTGCTTGGATTTGACCTCTGCTATAGGCAATTTGTATCCTCAGTAGGTATAGCAGTCAGATCAGCTATGGTGAGGGGGATTTCATGTTGTTGAGCCTACACGGAACCTCTGTGACTGCCAAAGTGGCCGCTTTGTTCATGAGTCCAGTAAGCAAAACCTGGGATAGCTGAGAAAAGAGGCTCACTGACAGCCGCAGGATAAGTCCTATTGACCACCTAGATGTTGACAGCCTGAGTCACACTGAATGCAACCTGTAAACATTTTCATGTTATACAAGTATATTCTCATTCTATTCCTATTTTTAGAGGAACCTCCAAGTACTTCTTCCCTAGACTTCCCAGACATTTGTTTTCCAATTTTATTCAGTGACTATGGAAACTCAAATCAGATTTATCCCCACTGATCTAGAATTGATCTGATTATATAAATCAAGTAATATCTTAGTAAGTTTCCCATCTATTTCATCCCTATGGGCTCTGTGAAAAATTAGTCACGGTCATACATCCCTGAAAGTCAAAACACTTAGATGGTAACTCTGCCCCTATGGAGTTGTTGCAGTAATTGCACCCAGCTAGTTAAGAATGATAAGTGCTGCCATGTGGCATCTGCCGCTCCAGGATCATATTTTTCTCACTAAAATAGAAAGCCCAAATTCATAATGATGAAATGGGATCCCAAATTCCCCTGTATCTTCAGACTAAATTAGAGACTAAAGTAGACAATCAAACATAATAGAGGGTAATAAGGATGCAGATATTGCCTTCAATAAAGTTTTTTTTTTTTTTTTTTTTTGCGGTACACGGGCCTCTCATTGTTGTGGCCTCTCCCGTTGCAGAACACAGGCTCCGGACGTGCAGCCTCAGCAGCCATGGCTCACGGGCCCAGCCACTCCGCGGCATGTGGGATCTTCCTGGACCGGGGCACGAACCCGTGTCTCCTGCATCTGCAGGCGGACTCTCAACCACTGAGCCACCAGGGAAGCCCAATAAAGCATTTTTAAAATGATTTAGTGAGGAGAGTTTCTTCTGAGCTCCCCTGAGGTGTAGAGTCTATTCAAAAATTCCCATATCCCTCAACCTTCAAGGTCCTTTCTCTACTGTATGCCAGAGAAGTTATGGAATCTCAATCCTGTTGAATTTAGTACACCGCTGAACTCAAGCTTCAATATACCAACTAAGAAAACTTTAGATCCACTCCTAAGTTGTGAATCCCTGTATTTTGACCTCCTTTGTCTAAAACCCTTAGAATCTCTTTTCCACCAACATCCTCCAGATTCCTCCTAGAGCAGAATATAATCATCCCCCTGGTTCATGCAGGGATTTCAGTCACCTTATATGCCAAGGGACAATGGAGGGTGGTACATTTGGACTGAGGTGCATCAGTATCTCCTCGTGAAGAACTTGGCCCAGGAAATGGTCAGTAAAATGTCTTCATGCAATGGAGGCTAGCTTCCTCCTGTGATAGAAAGGAGCTGCTTTTGCTAGGAAAAGAAGATTTGCAGTTCAAGATTCTCAGTTTCATCTGTCTGTTGAAATGTTCCCATCCTAAATATCAGAGTCCCCAGTTATTCCTAAATTCGTAACCTTAACTTTAGCATAGATACTAGGCAAAGGTAGTGGAGATAGATAGAGAGATAGGTAGGTAGGTAGGTAGATAGATCGATATGTAGATAGATAGATCGATAGATTATGGAAATCTCTTTCTCTCTGCCTCTCTCTCTCTCTCCATATATTGAAAGAGAGAGAGAAGTTCTGGAGATCAATTAATAATAATGTATAATATATTATTGTCAACATAATCATTTCATAGGGAAAGAAGTAGAATGGTGTTTTGGATTAGAATAAATAATAAAAATAAAACTAGGAGGGAAAGCCTTTGTGAAAAATGACAGATGGGGGTCAGAAATGGTTTGTGTTAATAGGGTAGTGTTCTTTTTATAAGTTAATGATTTTTAAAAATTATTTAGGCTTTTAAGCTATCCTATTTCCCTTTAGTCCTTTTTTCAGTTTGTGGGATCTTAGTTCCCCAAGCAGGGATTGAACCCGTGCCCCCTGCAGTGGAAGCTCGGAGTCCTAACCACTGGACCGCCGGGGAATTCCCTCATAAGTTAATGATTAATTGTACATATTCTGTGTCCCTTTTCTATTTTTTATTCCCAAGAGAGGTCTTTTAGGTGGTTATGAATATGGATTTGTATTTTGTATCCACATTACAAACAAGTCTCCACATCTGTCACGTGTCAAACTCTTATGGTAATTTCTACAATTCATATGATATGTTTGAAATCAATTCTGTCACCATTTTACTTTTTGACTTTGAGATTTTGCATCTTGAAATACTTTTCTATCATCAAGTTACACGTACGTGTATATTATCCTATAAAATATTTTAATACTACTGTACATATTCTTATGCTGTTACTTTTCTTGGTACCAGACCCTTAATCTCTCTCTTTCTCTCTTTTTCTCTCTTTCTCCTCCTTTCTCTATCCCTATCACTCTATCTTTTTTACTTGTGAAGGAGTACTCTAACTTTGTGTCAACAATATTTATTGAATTCCCCATATTTTCAACAAAAACTTGAAATTCCACTTACATAGTAAGTTAAATTCCTACAGATTAATTGGTCTAATTCTGAACTCTATTCTGTTCTATTGATCTGTTCTTTCACGGATGCTAGAGTGGTTTAATTACTATACCATTGTAGTAAGTTTAAAATCTGAAAGGACTACCCTGTCTCTCCTAATTTTATCATAATAAAGGTTGTTTTTCACATTATCCCCTAGAGAAAATTGTCCAGGTTGTTAGAGTGTCTAACATTTGACTTTCCTTTTATTCAGCTCATTGTTTGTGTCCTTCACTGAAGTGTTCTAGTTTTTATAACAGACGCTTCACATTTATATAGTTAAGTCGTTTCTGATTTGGTCAAGTTTTTAGTTTTACTGTGAATGACTCATTCTTCCAGTTGCATTTTCCAGTATAGCTGTTGTCCTGGAAAGCTTTTGATTTGTTTAGGTCGGTGTTTTTGTTTTTCACCTACCTACCTCCTTGAATTTTTGTTTTCTCTATGTAGAAAATGATATTAATTGAAATAAGTGATAGTGTGTTTTTTCTGCTCCAGTATTCATATACTATTTATTTATCTTGTCATCCATTTATTATACACTCCATTGCCATGTTTAAAAAATTATATTTGATAATTCTTTCCTATCTCCTTCCTCATCTGATTTTGGTCAGAATATATAAAATATTTAAAAATTTTATTTCATTAGATTTCTGGTGGAAAATCTTTATGGTATTAAGATATACAGTTTGCTTCTATTTTCAGCTAATATAATAAATTTTGGCTACAAATATTGAATGTATTACTGCTTCTGGCATCTGATTGAGGTCATCACATTGCATCCTTTAATCTTTTTGAATCTCTTAAAATATTAGAATAGCTTAATACTTGCTGAAATTAAGCTGCTTCTACCTGAAATAAAGCCTGCTTAGTGTAGTAATCTTTGAATACACTTACAGATTTGTTGATTAGAGGTCTATTTAGATTTTTAATTCTGTTTATATTAGAGTCTTGTTTATACATTTGAGTTTTTGTACTACCAGTATAATAATTTAGCATCAGGTTATGATAGACATAAAGAACAAATTAGAAGAGGTTTTCATCATATTCTATGACTTGTGACACTTTAAAGTTGAAGAATTATATGTTCAGGCATGCATTTGCAAAACAGTGCATAATGTGTTATACTCTATGGCAGGCATCAGGCTGAGCTTTGACGTGGACTAATTTACTTATCTTAAAAGAAAATACTTGATGTTATTATTATCTCCAGTATTAGAGATAAGGATAATGGGGACTAGAGAGGCTGTGTTATTTTTATTTTTATTTTTTTGCGGTACGCGGACCTCTCACTGTTGTGGCCTCTCCCGTTGCGGAGCACAGGCTCCGGACGCGCAGGCTCAACGGCCATGGCTCACGGGCCCAGCCGCTCTGCGGCATGTGGGATCTTCCGGGACCCGGGCACGAACCCATGTCCCCTGCATCGGCAGGTGGACTCTCAACCACTGCGCCACCAGAGAAGCCGGAGGCTATGTTATTTTTACATAATGTCCTTGGTGGTGCATGGATTAGAAATTTACATTACCGCCTCAAGCAGTTTTGGTTCCCATTTATAACTATCCCAAAATGTAATCTTTAAAATACCTGAAATGTTTATTTGTAATGTCTAATATAAGAGCCACAGTTTAAAAAATAATTAATCATCACCTATATCTCCACCACCTTGTATAAGAGGTAGAATAGTAATACCAACTCTTTAAAGTCTCTGTGTGTTCTTCTTTGATGTCCTTCCATCTCGTCTCCAGAGATAATTACTCTTCTGAATTTTGAGTTAATCAGCCGTATACTTTCCTTCACGGTTTTACCTCTATTTATTTATTCTTACATATTTATCCACTTGTTCTGTATATTTTGGCTTTTATTATCAGTAGCATCAGGAAACGTATTTCTTGGAGTATTTCCCCTTCTGTTTTCAATGTTGCTCAGTAATTGGATTATTGACTGTACCATGTTTATATATTCATTTTTCTACTGCTAATAATTTGTTTTGTTAAGAATTTTCGGCCATCAAAAACAATACTCTTTTCAATATTCTTGTACACGTTCTCACAGGACAAAGATGCAAACCTTGTCTACAAGGTATACACTTGTCAAAACCCACAGAACCTACCACACAGGAGTGAACCCTAATGTAAACTATGGGTGTATCGATATTTACTCACTAACTGTAACAAATATATCACATCAATGCCAGACGTTAATAGTAGGTGAAACTAAGGGGAAAATAAGGAGTATATGAGAACTCTCTGTAGTTTCTCCACAATTTTTCTGTAAACCCAAAAGTGCTCTGAAAATAAAGTACAAATTTAAATTTTAAAACATGTATACTAATAAATATGTGAAGATAGCTAGGTAGGAAGGTATATATAGACACCATAGACAAATTCAATAGACAGACGTTAGATTGGTAAAAGTACTTGAAACAAGATGAAATTGATATCTATAACATAGAAAATACTTTAACAAATTGGCGTTAAAATGATATAAATAATAAAATGAAGAGAGGACAAGAATATCCAATTTTGAAAAGATCCCAGTGGCCAGCATTTACAAAAATGTTCAATCTCAGTAGTAGAAAAGGAAATGAAAATTAAAACTATAATGAGATATCACTTAAACCCATCTGTTTCACAAAAAATTAAGAGTGATAGCATTTACTATTGAAAGTGATTGAGAAAATATGTTGTCTTATATACTATTGGGGAAAACCAATTGGTAGAGACATTTGGGTAAGCTATCTGGCGATATCTATTAAAATTAGGAATGTGCCTGCCTTTAAACCTAGGAATCTCATCCATGAAAATCTCTCTCTCAAAAATGAAAGTGTACATTATAATAATATATATGGTATGTGTTTATTACATGTAGAGGGATAAAAAACTACATCTAGTGTGGTTTTCTGTTTCTGGGGAAAAGGCAGAATAAATTGTGGTATGCTTCTAAACTAGCTGTTGAGCTAGAGAAGTATTAATAACATGATCCTAACTAAACCATGAGGAAGTCTCTACACATTATTGGCATATGATGATGTAAGTATGGAAAAACTTATGTATGAGCATATGCCATGTTGTTACCATTAGGTATAGGAAGAAGGGCCCTTATGGGTGGAGGGGGAAGGTTTGCCACAACTACAAAAAAAATTAAAAAGATCTTATATTCATAAGTAAGTGTATCCACTATTACAGTATCATACAGAATAGTTTCACTCACCTAAAAACTCCCTGTGTCCTACCTATTCGTTTTTCCCCCCATCCCCACCTCAAGTCCTGGTAACCACTAATCTCTTCATTGTCTCATAGTTTTACCTTTTCCAGAATGTCATATAGTTGGAATCATATGGTGTGTAGAATTTTCAGACTGGCTTTTTTACCCTTTGGTTCATTTACTCACTCAAACCTATTCACTCACCTAGCGACATTATGTTTCTTCCATGTCTTTTCATGGCTTGGTACCTCATTTCTTATTATTGCCAAATAGCACTCCATTGTATTGATGTATCACAGTTTATTGATTCACCTAGAGAAGACATCTTGATTGCTTCCAATGTTTGGAATAAACTAAATAAATGAATAAAGCTTCTCTAAAAATTCATATGCAGGTTTTTGAACCAAGGGGTAAAATACTCCTGGAGAGAGAAGTTTGGGAACATCTACATCGTAACTGGTTTCCTTGCCTTCACTTTATCCTGCCTCAGTGTAGCTAGTATGAACCTTCAAAATTGTGAATAAGGTCATGTCGTTCCTGTGATTAAAACCATTTCACCATACTTATAATATAATGTAATATGACTGCTATAACCTTCAAGTCTCTACCTGATCCAAATCCCAACCCATTCTTCTCCCCCACTGCCTACCACTGAGGCAAAGACAGCATCTGCAGCATATACGACCAAGTACAATACAATTCTAAACATTTAAAGGATTCCTACAAATCAATAACAAAAAGACCAGCAATCCAATAGAAAATATCACTAGGAGATTTTAATCAACTCCTTAAAAAAACCAAAAAGATTATTCAGATGTTCAAAAAACATAGAAAAAATGCTGATTTTTTTTAAAAGGAGGAATTTAAATAAAAATGAGAAGATATTACACATCTGACAGGCTAAAATTACAAACATCGACAACACCAAGAATTTGTGAGGAAATGGAACATCAGAACCCTTATGTACTACTAGCAGGATTAAATAATATGTACAACTACTTTATTAAATGTTTTGACAATATCTGTTAAATTTGGACACAACCATACATTATGAGTCAGTGTTTCCACATCATCATATATCCCTAAGAAATTTTGTGTGTGTGTGTGCATCAAAATATCTATGAAAGAATACTGATAGCAGCAAAGTAGCATAGGATGGATAAATACACTGTAGTGTACTCATTCTGTGGAGTACTATACAACAAGAAGGAATGGGCTAGTCAGATACAATAACACGGATGAACACCTTCAATATAATGTCAAGCAAATGAATCTACAAACAAAAGAACATGCATGGTCTATTTCCATTGTTTGGAGTTCAAGAACAGGCAAAACTCATTTATGACATAGTAGTGGGAGATAGGCAGGAGGAACTAGGTAGGAATTGGAAGGGACATGAAGGAGGCTTCTGGGATACCAATCATGCTGTTTCTTCATTTAGGTAGTGGTTTACTGGTGTGTTTATTTTTTGATAATTTATCAAGCTTTATGATTTTGTGCACTTTTCTATAGATAGATAGATAGATAGATAGAAAAACGTTTGTATGGTCTCAAGGTAGCTGTTCTCTTGCTCTCTGTATACCCCCTGCCTGACCAGCATCCGCTTCACCTACACCCTCCTCACCTGACTGACCTTCTTACACACTTGCCCCTGCCCCAGCTGGTGATTGTTCTTATCAAAGGGGAGGTGAGGGACATGCTCCTCTGCTGATTTCCCTGGTAACCAGTAAGACAACCTGACGTAATCCCCCCTATAACTGGTAACCTTCCCCTGCCCCTGAGAGGCTGTCGCCCTGTCCTTCCATCTGCCACATACGGTGGGGTGTCGCTCCAGGACCTTGCTTCAGACATGTAAGATTCCCTTGTCCATTAAACCACTGATATCTCTGTTGCTGACTCCAGGCTCTTTCTTGAGCCTTGAAGCTGGACAGGTACAGGGCGTATAGGCCTGCAGGGTACAGCCCAACAGCGTCAAAAAAACAAAATAGGGCTTCCCTGGTGGCGCAGTGATTGAGAGTCTGCCTGCCGATGCAGGGGACATGGATTCGTGCTCCGGTCTGGGAAGATCCCACATGCCGCGGAGCGGCTGGGCCCGTGAGCCATGGCTGCTGAGCCTGCGCGTCCGGAGCCTGTGCTCCGCAATGGGAGAGGCCACAGCAGTGAGAGGCCCACATACCGCAAAAAAAAAAAAAAAATAATAATAATAAATTAGAAGAAAATCAATGTAATCCAACAATATGCCATACAGTATTCTAGAGAGAATAATTTCAAATATATAACCCCTAAATAACTTGAATATATACGTCTCTTTCCTTTTCAATACTTGCTAATTTCTATATGATAATTTTGTATTCTTTTTATAAGTTTTGAATACACTACTAACCACAGACATATTTTTTGCATGATTGCTTCTTTTGAAGACCAGAAGGGGAATCACTAAATTCACTTTAGAAGGTGAATACTCACCTTCTAAAGCTTTAGTGAAATCTGTTGGAGGGATATCATCCTAAAATTATTTACTGGAACCAGATATTTGTATTTCTAAGCCTATGGTCTTAGCTACTTATTTAATTTCTGTAGTTTCTTGTCTTTATTATTTCTGAATATAATTTTTTTTTTACCGAATTGTTGAAAGGATTAAGAAAGGAAGCATTCTGAAGTACCTGACATGTAGAATGTAAATACCTTTCCATGCTCACCCATCGTCTCTTTCCTTGACAGGAAAGAAAGTTGCGAGCTCTTAAAAACCACACGGCCAGGGCATTGGGCTATATATATATTTTTTTGCTGTACGCGGGCCTCTCACTGTTGTGGCCTCTCCCGTTATGGAGCACAGGCTCCGGATGCACAGGCTCAGCGGCCATGGCTCACGGGCCCAGCCGCTCCGCGGCATGTGGGATCTTCCCAGACCGGGGCACGAACCCGTGTCCCCCGCATCGACAGGCAGACTCTCAACCACTGCGCCACCAGGGAAGCCCTGGGCTATATTTTAATTTTAATCAAAATTCAGTAATCTATAGCTTGATTGGTTTCACACAACCATATACATCGGCACAAGAGGCCTGAGATCAGACTGGAAAGAAAGTGGGCTTAGAGAGCATTTATTATCACAAGAAACTCAAGATACAAGTAGACTGAAAATAACCATTCTCTGCAATCATCAAAAACCAACACACCAAATCAATATGCCACTTCAAGTCACCTGTAAAAAGAAAATTGTTAAATGGAGTTTGGGAATTTCAAATTTATGACAACATCAATGATAACAATTGGTTACTAAATCTTAAACAGCAAATGGTTAGCTGGTTATTTATTTCAAAGCGACACATTTTGGATTCCACAATGTATTTGAAGCCACTGGGAAATCTCTCTTGTATCGAGTTTGTTTGGCAGAAGGCCTTTATTTCTACTTTCTCTTAGGCTTTGGGGATCAGGTCTTATGTCAAAATCCAAGTCGGCAACTCAGTAAAAGGCAAGATGTCAGCACTTTCCAATAGACTCGAAGAAAACTAAAGCAAGGCGCGCAGGATGGGGGGGGCGGGGTGGGGCGAAGGCCGGAGAGGAACTCTCTCAAGGTTTCACTTTTCAGTTTGCCTTAGATAATCCTTGAAAAGTTCAGATGCTTACTGGAGACTCATTTGAGGGACCTTCAGGGACTCCAAGATTCCTCTGGAAGCTATTTTCTGCAAGATGGTTAATATTTTTTCTTTCTCAACACAAATAATGCCAAAACATTTTTTTTTTTCTTCTCAAGCAAGTTCTCTTGCACTTTTCTTTACAGATTCTGGAGGGGTCAGAAAACATTCTAACAGAGTGAAACTGGAGACAGTGTGTGCATTTTAAAATAATTTAATTAATATGTTTTCCAAAACAAGCTATGGGTTAGAAAGAATATGTTTATAATTGCATTCTAATTACTGCATTCTTATTTGTAACTTTGGAGCCTTTTGCTAGAGATATATCACCAGGCAGGCATGAAAAATGGAAGCAAACAACAGTCTATATTATTTTACATGAACGTTTTATTCTCAGACTTTTTAATATACTCTCTGTTATTTGTTTTCATATATGAGTGCATTTTGAGGAGGGCATTATGACCCAAGTAAGAGACAGACACAAAAGATCACAGAGTTTGCTTCTCAATATATGGTTCATGTTAATTTCTCCTGGAATGAAAAATCACCAAAATGTTTTGATTTATCTTATTCCTATCACCTGCGCAGGCTAGAAGAAACTTATTCAGATCTAGAAATGTAGGATATCATCATTACATCAATATCCTTATGTCCATTATATCATGTGAATATCCCTGCATGATCTAAGATTAACATAGAACTACCATCTAGTCTATATCTAGTAGCTTTTGTTATATAACAAAACGCCACAAAACTGGTGGTTTAAAACAAGTGTTTTATTTAGCTCACAAGTCTGTGGGTTCGGTGGTTTAGTCTTCTGGTCCAAGCCCACTTGGCTGATCTCTGCTGGCCTGTCACGTGTGTTTGTGGTCAGCTGGGGAGTGGGCTCATGACAGGGTGATCTGGGTTGGCCTTACTCATATGTTGGTGGTTGAGAAGCCTCTAACCAGGGTGACTTGGTTCTCCTCCCAATGGTCTTCTGTCTTGTAACAGATTAGCAGAAGCTCGTTTTACATGGTTCTCAGAGAGCATCAAGAGAAAAGGTCCAACATGAACAAGTACTTTTCAAGTATCTGAAAGCCACATGGTGAAGCCCGGGGTCCATGTGTGAGATTACAGAACGGGTGATGACAGGGAGGTGTGAATGAATTAGGGGGCATTACTGCAGTATCAACCACATAGTTCCCTTGCTTCATTTCATAGATACTAAATTAAGATGCCAAATTCTACACTACTTGGAAGACATAGTTACATGATACTTTTGCCTGACTGTCTCTTTTCATCTCTGTCCTGGTTTGTTGCTCAGTCCTTGTACAATTATAAAAATTTTGTACTTCTTTTATAGCAATGTTTATGTTTGTCTTCCTTACAAGGTTCTAGTTCTTTGAGGAAAAGGATCTTAATTTAGCACATAATAAGCATAGCGTCAAGCAAATGAATAAATAGATGAGCTAATAAGGAATTAGTTGGTAATCACTTTTCTCAAAGGGATTTCTGTGTGGTGAAAGGACAAACAGGTTGCCACTTAATTTGTAGAGTTCCTGTGTAGTAAAGAATTAACCTTACCTCCCAAAATTTCTGGCCTTTGCCCTCAGCTCCTGTGAAGTAATCTTTAGACCTGTGGAATGTCCTGCCTGATAAAAATGTCTTTATTTACTGGGGGCCTTGGACCACACTGGGCAGTCAACAGTTTATGGTGGGGTCTGCTCCATGGCGTATCTGCTCTACTTCTGGAATAGTGAGAGACTCAGCCACATGGAAAGTTAACCACGTTTACACGATCAAGTGCCAATAAAGATTCTGAATATCAAGACTCGAGTGAGCTCTCCTGGTCAGCAATACCCCAAGTATGCTGCTCTACATCTTTGCTGGGAGGAATCAGTGCTGTCCATAACCTCATGGAGAAGGGATAACTGGAGGATCCATGTTTGGAATGTCCCTGGACTCTGCCCTAGGCACTTTTCCTCTTGGCTGATTTTTTTTTTCCCCCCCTGCACCACGCGTCTTATGGGATCTTAGTTGTCCAACCAGGGATGAACCCGTGCCTCCTGCAGTGGGAGCATGGAGTCCCAACCACTGGACCACCAGGGAACTCCCCTCTTGGCTGATTTTAATCTGTATCTTTTCAATGAAACAAAACATAACTGTGTATAACAGCTTTTGATTAGTTCTTCAAGTCTTTAGCAAATCATTCAATCTGAGGGTGGTCTTGGGGACCTCTGAATTCTGCAGTTGGTGATGGTGATTTTTTTGGACTGTACTGTAAATCTTAAGCTGAAGCACTATTTTCCCAACAAATATAGTGAACGTTTCCCAAACTCTTTTCAAAACAACTAGTCTCCTGTAATCTGCTAATAGATGTACTTTGAGAAAAAGGGTCTATGTCCAAATTTGGCCTTAAAGCCATAGCAGCAAGACAAAGTCCCTGCTGTCATGGGAATTACACTGTAGTGAGCTCCTGTGAAGTAATCTTTAGACCTGTGGAATGTCCTACCTGATAAAAATGTCTTTATTTACCTGGGGACCTTGGACCACACTGGGCAGTCAACAATTTATGGTGGAATCTGCTCCATGATATATCTGTTCTACCTCTGGAATAGTGAGAGACTCAGGCACATGGAAAGTTAACCATGTTAAGAATATCAGAGAGGGTTATAAAGGCTATAAATTTAATAAAACAGGATAATCTGAAAAGATCAACTGTTACAGGTGCTGATAGGAAAGAATATTTAGAAAGAGTAGCTGGGAAATGTGTGTCTGAGGATGAGATATTTTTCCTGTAATCGGAAGACAGGGACCAGCCATGCCAATATGTATGGCAAGAGATTTCAGGAAGAAATGTTGCTGAAAGGTTAGTGTGGCTGGATTCTAATGACAGGGGGGCAGAGTTCAGTGGATCAGGTCAGAGAGGTGAGGAGGAACCTAGTCATTTGGGAAATTGGTTCTTCTAGTGTGGGTCAGTCATCAGCATCACAGGGGCTTATCAGAAATGCAAATTCCCAGTCTGATCTAGACCTACCAAGTGAGAAATTCTGGTGGTGCATCCCAGCAGTCTATGTTTTAACAAGTTCTCCAAGTAATTCTGATGCATGTTTCAAATTTGATTACCACTGATGTAGGTTCTTGAAGCCCTAGTAAAGATATAGTTTTATCTGAAATACAATAAAAAGTGACAGAACCATTGAATGGCTTTAAGCACAGAGATAGTAAAATTTGATTTGTATTTTAAAATCGCACATCAATGGCTGTGTTTTAGCAGGGGGCCTGAAGAGAATTGGGGAAATCAATGCTGGTGGTGCTGCCATCATCCAGGTGAGAAGATACAGGGTAAAGTGCTGCTAGAAAATAGTGAAGGGATATGGGATACAGTTTGCAATTAAATATAAAATTGATTAGCCTTTAAATGAAAGACTTATCAGAGCTTCTTTGACCCTCAGTGCAGTGTGAATCTCTAAAAGAATAGTGTAACATGGGATTGATCTCCATTTGCATTTCACCATGGGACCCTTTACCTTCTATGCCGTTACACATTTATAGAAAATCTCCTAGGATGCTTGTTTCCATGGAAAAGAAGCATGGTTTGGAAAACAGTGCATTAGTGCCAAGAGAGAAAGAAGTCAAATACTTTATAATTAAATAAGTCGTAACTATATCTTGCTTTAAAAATAAATGTAGTTTTCAAGAATATTCAGCTGCTACCAGGCTAACCAAATGGTTTTCTAATAAAAGTCCGACTTTGGTGAATAGATAAGAGTTTTGCCTTTTAAAGAACGTCTCCAAGAGAGCTGCCCTCTCAGTAAGTCGTAACTACAGTTATTCTCTGCCCAAATGGTCATTTTAAAATATGCAAAAGCACTACACTCAAATTAGAAGGAATTATATATACTTCACATATATATTTTTATAATTTATTTAGCACATCCCTCAAAAAAAAATAGAAGGAGGTGTTTGGCCCAGGTGCAAATTATAATTTTTAATTTAGTAAAGTATGGTGTTGAAACCCTTTATTATGTGAATGGTCAATCTATTCTGAGATTTTAAAGGATCATCAAGTCTCCTTCTGATGAATGGCATTAGCAAAGCAATAGTCGATATGCTCCAAAATTAGCTGGAATTCATCCTTTTTTTAAAATGACAGGGAATAATTTAGAGTGTCAGACCCAGAAAGTTCACGTTCTCATGAAAGTTCCCTGTGAAGAAAAAGATGCGTCCACTCTGGACTCTTTTGGCAGAAGGCATGAGGCATCACCATTTTTCTGAACTTGTATAAAAGTAGTTTTTAAAAATCTGTGGACAACTTCAATATTGAGGTCTTTTCTGATGCTTACACTTTTATACTGTCAATAGTTTTATCTTTCCTCCATTCAGCAGGGTTTTTTTTTTTTTCTCTTTGTGAATTTTCTTTTGAAAATGCTGAGCTATTATCAAGGTGCAGTAAACAGAACTCTCCTATGAAGAATGCCTGTTGCAAGCAGACCCCTAGGCCTTCAGAAAGGACAGTGGAACAAAACCCACTCATTATCATTTCTCAGACTGAACCGGGTGAACTGTGACAAAGCACACTTGTGGAGAAGCTATCTGCACCAAGCACTTCTTTTCACGGGGAGGGCATTTGACCCCAGGGAACGACACAAACAACGAACGTATTTTTTCCTCCTTTGCTTATATTTAGAGAGTAATTTAAAAATAGATTACACAAAGATTGAATATTCTAGAGTGGCTGGCTTTCCTAGCTGAGCTCTTAAAAGCACTCCAGATTGTTAACAATCATGATTATACCTTCACTCCTAGATACCGGAAATAATAGCAGTGTTAATACAATGATATCCTTTTAGTTCAGACAGACACTTGCACAAAAATGTAGGAGGTTAAACTGGGACTTTAAAAGGGACACTGATGATTGTTGTGTTGAAATTGACGTAGACAATATCCAACGTGTATAATAAGATGTTGTTTTAATGCAGAATAATTTGAGAATCAACTGCAAAGAGAGCTGACCACTCACGGATACTTGTTTGACGATGCAGTTAATATCAAAATGAGCTAAAATTTTGGGGAAACCTTCAAAGAGTTCAAACATTAATGGTGCTTTTTGTCACTTGACCATCTGAGACAGGTGTTTCAATTCCTCTTCACAAAATTTCTGTGTATTCAAGACTTACATGTTAAAAGAAGAAAAAATCATCAATGTTTAGGTTTCCTTAATTCAAAATTTATACTTGTCTTGGTGTGTAAATAATTTGAAACTTAAAAAAATAAGTTTTCAATGAGCCTGCTGCTTTGACCATATGTTAGACATAGAAGTGGTTGTGGTGGGTGTCTACTGTTTACCTTCAATCCCTCCCATCCTCTATCCCCCTCCCCACACTCATTCTCACAGATTCTCTCTCTCACACACACACACACACGCTTTCTTTGGATTTACTCCTATCTCTACCACAATAAGTGCACCCAGTTCATTCACTACTGTTGACTGGTCACAGAGGTGGGTACAAGATCAAAGGGGGTCAGAAATCTTCCCTGGGATTTTTTATTTCCCAGATTTGAACTGGAGCTAAAGATGCTATTCTTCTATAGTGATAAAGCCTGGAGCGTGGGATTAATAACTCGATTGTTTTTTCATTTTCATTACCATTTGTAAGAAAGAATTCCAATATATTTAAATGAGTGTGCGGAGAAAAGCAGAGATGAGAGAGAGAAAAGGAATGAGACCTCCCCACACCTCACTTCCTGCCAACTGCCTGTGGTTATAAAAGATATCACAGTATCTTTTCAATAATTCCCGATATTTGCTTATCCCAACTAAAGTTGGGCTTCTGTATATTCCAACCCAGAGAGTCCTGGCTAATCCAGTAAGAAAAAAATGCTTATTTCTGAATGGAGGGAAAACAGATTTTGGTTTCTGAAGGATCTTAATTTGAATACCAGGTCAGTAATTTGATTAGCTATGTCTTTTGGGGTAAACTTCTTTTCCCTGTATACCTCAGATTTATCTTTGATTAAAGAAAAACTAGGTATAATAGGACCCAGTTTACTGTAAAGACAAATATATCACAATGCATGAAAATTTGAAATATGGTTCCCTTTCCCTTTCTTATCTAGGTATTTCTAAAACAAGCTATTGCAAAAAATGAAACAAGACATTTATGGTAGAGGAAGAATGGAAGTGATCATTTCTCATCTATTTCTTATTGATTTTAATGATAGGGCAGTTTTCTTATAAGTTGACAAGCACCTATTAGAATGCTCCCAATGATAATGATATTGTTTACTCAAAATTAAATGCCACTGGGTGCAAGTTCCAATAAAAGTTGGAAAATATCATATTCAGATACACAGAAGTCTATGGAATGACTTGCTAAATGAACCACCAACAAGCAATGGAAGAAAATAACCCAGGAACAAATAAATATCTATAGTATTTGGAAAAGGAAAATTCCAAGTTTAAAGTGAATGAATGGCCATGCGTGGAAACTTTGTTTCACATTCAGCTCCAACTTTCAGGCTTGTGTAGCAACCTCCCAGGTTAATATTTTCTGCTAATTGTGATTTGCAGGTTGACCTTGTATATTTCACGGACGCTGCCGCTCTCCCTTACCTCCCTTGGCTTTCTCCACAGAACAGAGGTAGAAAGCTGAACACCACCCCGGGAAGATGAATGAGCAGTGGGGCATATTCTTTGTCAGACAAGGCTGTGTGAAGGATGGGGAAGAAAGCTCCATTCACTAGGCACTTAGCTTGAAAGCAGGAGAGACAAAAGAATTGATTCTGATGGGGAGTGGAGTGTTAGACCCTTTGTTTGATGACAGAAAAACCTTTCTTTCTTTCTTAGAGACAACATGACACTCATGGGTGGATATCGTGGAGAACAGGGCCCTTGATAAACTGATTCCTACTGTAAATTGTGATATAATGTCAATTACAGGTGTATCAACTTACCTCAGCACTTCACTTTATAGTAAAATCCTTTCTCATGCCTGAGTTTAGTTCACCTCCAGCAGCCTGGAGTAATAAGTAGGTCAGGAATTAAAGCCTCAGTTATCTCAGAGGGCTTATATTTTTTGCCCAAAGTCACAGCCAGCGAGTGCTGGGGCAGGGTTGAAAGCCAAGCCTACCAGATACAGCCAGATTTTGCTATCATCTCCCCGTGCTGTCCATGCATGTGAGCACTTGTGAGTCAGGCCACCCCAAGAAACCCTGGGATGGAGCATGGTCAATACTCTGTCTTCTTCCATACTGTTTTCTTTCACAATTTTATTTCTTCTTTTTTCCCCCCTGTATTCCTGTTTAAGTTATATTCCTTCTCTCCCTTACTCCCCTTACACTATTGCATTTTTCTCTACTCTAAACGTATATTCAAAGTATTTTAACAGCTATACTACCACTGCTTTTCACAACAATCCTGTAATGGAAGAAAAAATTTCAGCCGCATTTACCTGTGAGAGAAGCTGATATGCAGAGATGTTCTACAACCACGCAGGGCACAAAGGCAGTATCAGGACCAGGTTCCCAGATGCATGACGACAAGCAGAACCTTAGTGCCTTTCACTGTTTTAAAGCCTTGATAAGAAAACCAGTTTCACAGCCAGAAAGCAGGTTGTCAATGTATTTAAATTCATCCACCCACCCACCCATCTATCACCATACATATCTATCCAGCAGAGGATGTTACTCTTGACTCTGAAATGACAGAGGTAAAAAGATCCAATGGTCCCTGCCGTTAAAGAACTCACAACATGTTACGTGAGACACACTTTGGCAGATCCTATGGGGGAAATAATGAAGAATGAGGCACTATTCTAAAGAAGTGTGCCCCTAGGGTGGAGATGCGCAGGTGCACTTATTGATGGAGAGGTCATTCGAGTTGAATGACCAAGACTTGATACCAAAGGTCTTGAACTGTGTGTGACTTTGGCAAGTTATTCTCCTTGAGATTTTAGGCAGAGGAAATAACATATTGGGGAGGAAGAGTTAGGGTTAGGGTCAACAACTACATTTAAGTACTATGAGAGTTCTAGCTCTTCCATTCTTTTCTAATTGATGTTACATAAATTCTCTCTCCTAGCTCCTATCCCTACCCCCTGCGCGCCCAGAATATGGAAACAGACACATTTTATATTAAGTTTACATGCATGAATAATATCTGCAATAAAAGCTATTAAGTCCACTGAATTCAGTATTCCCAGACCATTTTTATATTGCCCTTTCTGCTAATTGGTGCCCAAGGAAATGGATGTGACACAGGATCTGGAAAATACAGCAGAAAACCAAACAAAACTAACTGCAGCAAAAAACATGGATGGTTTAAAAAAGAAATTAGTTACCTTACAGAGTCTTCTTTAGACATACTGTATTTATTGACATGCTAGATGAGGCCAAGATGAGCAAGGGAAATACTGATTAAGAGAATAGAACTGAATTTTAAATTCCAGTTTAAAAATAAAAAGAGCTAATAAGAATTAATGGTGCTGAAGGAATCGATGAGAACGAGTAATCTATTTTTAAATAGTGCAAAACAATATGACTGTGTATTAGATTGCTGTAAGTGAGCAAATAAATAGGAAATCAGATTTACATTCTCGAGGAAATTGTAAATCTTGACAGTGAGTTTCAAAGAATACTTTTCTTGCCAAAATGTCTACATTGTATACTGATACGTCACCTTGTTGGCCCTGCCCCGCCCCAAACACACAACTCTGTCCATTGTCATTTTGATTTGGGTCATGCTTAACATCCAGAATATTTCATCTTCGAAATCCGTTAAGAATGTAAACATTTTAACCAGAGCTTCCTACAAGTATAAGTAGTTCTGCCTAGGCTTTAGGAATAAGTCGACTGGAGCTAGGGATATTTAGCCTGGAGAAGAGAAGAATTAGGGGAATATAGTAAGTATGTTTTAAAAAGTGAAAGATTAGCCTGTGGAAGAAAGATGAGTTTTGTAATTTGGGACATCAGAAAATAGAATCAGCACCAGTAGATAAAGGTTGAAGAGAACAGTGTGGTTCATAAAAAGGAAGAACTGTCTAATAATTAAGCGTGATTGAAGCTGAATGGCTTGGAGGTGGCCAGTTCCCTGTCCTTGGTAGGCGTCTTTGCAAATGCTCAGTATCCACTGAGTTGGAGTGTATGAGAAGAGATTAAGTGACAGATGGAAGAGTAAAGTAGAGCAGCATTTTGAAAACGGGGGGCTATACCACATTAAAGGATGTGGAATCAAATTAATGGATCTTGCACAGCATTTTAAAAGGAATATGTTAATTGTTTTTACAAAAAGTAGTCATTATGTTTATTGCAGATAATATACAAATATAGGTAAATTTAAAAAATAATCCAGAAACAGTATTATAGAGAAAATCATTTTAATCACTGTACTTTCTTTTAACACTTTTCTGTCTTGTAGATATATGTCAAAGCATATCTATCTATATATGTAGGTGTGCATATTAAATGAATAAATATATGTATACATTTCTAAATACACTTAAAAAAATTTTTTTTTTCATTGACTGCACCGTGTGCCTTGCCGGATCTTTGTTCCCCAACCAGGGATTGAACTCAGGGCTGTCAGTGAAAACCTGCAGTCCTAACCACTGGACTGCCAGGGAATTCCCAACATTTGAAATATATCTTTTTCTTCACATGTTTGGAGGGCTAAAAAGCCCTATAAGATATTTTAAATTAATGCCGCCCTGGTAAAAATGTGGCAAGTCCTGTGCTTTGCACTCTACATATATTGTTTTGCCTAGTTCTTATATCCACAGTGAGGTAAATATTATGCCCAGTTTACAGATGAGGATGCTAAGGATTAGAAAGATTGGTTTTGTTATCTGGGTCATGTAATCTGGGTAATTTATCAAAGTCAAACCAGTAGTGTCTGGCCTGGAATTTGAACTAAATGTGTTCTAAACCACTGGCTGTAGTGCCTGGGGTTTGCCAGGAAGGGAAGGGGAGTCTGCAGGCTGGAGCCTGCAGGGTGTGTTTTGTGGCTTCGCGTATATGCGCGGGCGGGGGCGGGGTGGGGGGCGCTGCTGATGTTAAATACAAGTCCACATGGAAGGGCAGTAAGAGGATGGGCTGGGATGCGCTGAGGGTCGCGGTGGCCCAGAGAATGGCAGAATCAGGCCCAAAAGCTCCTCCCATCACCCCTCGTCCAAGAGGAAGCCAAGTCTCCGGGATCTCGCGAGTTCTTAGGAGGCTGGCGGGATTGGCCTGGGAGGAGGAACACCTGGGTGCCTCACGTGCCGAAGTCTGCTCCTCTCAGACGCTTTAGAAGGGAGTCCGGCTCACACTGCCTGCCAAGCAAACACCACCTACCAAGCGAACAGCTCCTGTGGCTGCTTCCCATGCTGCCGTCCACAGGGCGACCTGGCGGCAGCGGCCTCTTGCCCAGCCCTCCCCAGCTGTGGAGGAGCTGTCTCTGGCCGGTGGCTGTGCAGGGGCAGTACCAGCCAAGGCCCGAGTGGGAGAGTGAACTGCCTGAGCTTGGGCTGCAAGTCTATCGACTTCTGGGAGGCAAAAGGGCCAGGGCAGCCACCCAAGCTGCTGGTGTGGGCCACTGGAGGCCCCATCTGATGTCTGCCAGGTCCAAGGCTGCAGCAACCTGAGCGGGCCATGCCACTGCATGTCCTCCGGGCTGTTGTTCCTCTGCGCTGCGCCCGGAAGCAGTGACGGGCCTAGGAGTTGGCTCCGGAGACCACAGCTTCCTGTTCCTGGAACCTTTCCCCTGAAGAAGAGCCTCAGGCAATTGCTCTCTCTTTCTGGAAATGTAAGTTCGTTCTGTTCCTATGGAAAAGTGTGGAGTTTTCTCCAAAAATTAAAAATAGAACTGCCATGTGATCCAGCAGTTCCACTTCTGGGTATATGTCCAAAGGAAATGAAAATAGGATATCAAATAGATATATGCAATCCCATGTTTATTGCAGCACTATTCATAGTAGCCACCGTAAGGAGACAACCGAGGTCTCCATCAATGGATGAATAAAGAAGATATGTATGTATACATATAATGGAATATTATTCAGCCACAATAAAGAAGTAAATTCTGCCATTTACAATAATATGTATGAAGCTTTGGATCTTGAAGCCATTATGCTAAGCATCGAGGTAAGACAGAGAAAGACAAAATACTGTATGATATCACTGATATGTGGGATCTATAAAAGCAGAACTGGTACCAGAGGCTGGGGGCGGGGGTAGGGAAATTGGGGCTGTGTTGTTTAAGGGTACAAACTTGGAACTAGTGGATAAATAAGTCCTGGATATCTAATGCACTGCATACAGGTTATAGACGACAATACCATTTTGTAAACTTCAGAGTTGCTTAAGATGCTAGATCTTAATTGTTCCCAATACAAAAAAGAAATGATAATCACATGAAGTGATAGAGGTGTTAGCTCATGCTACTGTGGTAATCATATTACAGTATAAAATTGTATCAAATCGGGACATTATTCTTATACGATGTTCTATGTCAATTAAATCTGAATAAAGATAAAATTTTTAAATGTGTATAGATCAGTTACGCGCCACAGACTGTATTAAACTCATTTTTAATACTTTGATGCCAGTGTTGAACTTGCATTCTAAGTTTTTCACCACCTGAAAATTAAATTATTTGGATATTTATCCCATCTTGGCCTCTAACCAGTTGTGGGACCTAAGATGAATCATTATGTTTCTACAGGTCTGTGTCTGTCAGCATTGTATTGGCCAGGGCGCGCCAGAGAAATAGAACCAATAGTAGGGAGAGAGAGAGAGAGAGAGAGAGAGAGAGATTGGGAAAGAGAGGGAGAGACTTACGAGAATTTTTAATATGGGGTTTGGCTCACTCGGTTATGGAGGCTGAGAAGTCCCACAATACGTTGCAGAACCGGGAAAGCTAGTAGTATAATTCAGACAGGGTCTGAAGGCCTGAGAACCAGGCTCCTTTGTTTGAGGGCAGAAGAAGTTGGATGTCCCATCTCCAGAAGAGAGAAAAAGAGAATTTGCCCTTCCTTCACCTTTTTGTTCTATTCTGGTCCTCAGTGGATTGGACTGTGCCCACTCACACTGGTGAGGGTGACCTTCTTTACTCAGTTCACTGATTCAAATGCTTCTGGAAATACCCTCACAGATATACCTAGAATAATGTTTTACCAGTTATCTAGGCATCCCTTAGCCCAGGCAAATTGATACATAAGATTAACTATCACAAGTGTGTTTTTTTTTTTTTAAGGTCTAATATGTAGTGCAGTAAAAGTCACCCTTTCTAGTATAAGTTATGTGATACTGACAAATGTAAGCAGTTGCGTGACCACCACCACAATTAAGACCTGGAAGAGTTCACCTGCCAAATTCCCACATGGCCTTTTGTAGTCAACCCTTTCCCCCCACCCCCAGTCTCTGGCAACCACTGTACTGTTTTCTGTCCCTATAGTTTTGCTTTTGCAACAATGTCATAAATGGTATTATACAGAATCATACTGTCAGTAATCTTTTGTGTCTGGTTCCTTTCACTTAGCCTACTGCTTTGGGAATCACCAGCATTGTCTCGAGTGTGAATAATTTGTTCCAGTTTGTTGCTGAGCAGTATTCCATTAATGTACGGATGGACCGTGGTTAGTTTATCCATTCTATGCATGAGGAACACTTGAATTGTTTCCAGTCTTTTGCATGGATGACACTAGATCTGCATTCCACCCAGGAAAATGTAGGAGTTCCTGTTGTTCTGCATTTTTACCATTGGTTGGAATTATCAGTTTATTATTTTTTTCCTTTTATTTTAGCCATTCTAATAGATGTGTGGAGGTGGCTTATTCTGGTTTTAATTTGCATTTGTCTAATGACTAATGATGCGGAACACTTTTTCATTTCCCTATTTGTCATTCATATAACTGCTTTGGTATAGTTTTTGTTCATATATTTTACTCATTTTAAAAAATGTGCTTTATTTTCTTATTGAGTTTTCAGAGTTCTTTATATACTAGATGCAGGTCCTTTAATAGCTATATAATTTGCAAGCATTTTCCCAGTATGTGGCCTATTTTTAAGTCTCTTAACAGTGTCTTTTGAAGAGTAGCTGTTCTTAATTTTACGTAAGTTCAGTGTATAAGATTTTCTTTTGTGCACCTCACTTTTGTGTTATATCTAAGAAGTCTTTGTTTCAACTCAAGGTTAAAAAGATTTTCTCCTGTGGTTTCTTCTGAAAGTTATATAGTTTCCGGTTTTATGTTTAGGTTTATGATCCATTTGGAAATAATTTTTGTATAAGGTGTGATATATAGATTGCGATTCATTCATTTGGCTTACGAATATTCATTTATGCCAGCACCATTTGTTGAAAAGACTATCATTTATCCATTGAGTTACCTTTGCACTTTTGCAGAACATGAATTGATCATACATGTGGCTCTATTTGTGGACTATTTATTTACTCCGTTGATCTATATATGTAGCATTTTAATGGAATAAATATACTAGAAAAATAAGGAAAAGACAAATGAAGGAAAGGAAATAAAACATGAGAGGAAAGAAGGGAAGGGAAGAGAAAAGAAAGTCATGTTATTTCATGAAACTTCTTGTTCAGTTAAGTGTGTGTGTGTGTGTGTGTGTGTGTGTGTGTGTTTGTGTGTCTACTGAATCATCCTGTATAGTACTTTTGAGGTTTCAGTCACAACTAGGGAAATACTGAATTAGATGTCTTTTTCTCCTCTCATCTAAGACCTCTAAGATTGATGCCTTAGTGGTTTGATCTCATTCTGGCTCTTCCCCCTTACCTGTAAATATATTGCATGAAAGATAAACAGCTGAAATGATAGAATATTTAAGATTTGAATATATTTGAGATCATGGAAATGGGTAATGTGCTCAATAAGGACTATATTCTCATTTAGAAAATCCTACCCATGTTTTACATGTATGCCCTTAGGAAAATTAACCCCATCGCTTTTATTTGTTTTCTGCGATCAGTCGATCCATCGATAGATAATCTCCCAGTTCTACTTTTGTTCTCTTCAATGGTTCATGAAGTTTGCAATTCCTTCTGCCTTTCCCTCAACACATGTGTTCCCCTTCTTCTACAATAACTGACTTCATGATTAGACAAATGTCATTTAGGAAAAAAATGCATTCGCATGTGTCAATGTGATTATGTGCTTACTGATGGTATATAGGGTGAAGTGTCATGTGACAGATTCAGAGCTTTTTAATTTATTTTTTCCTTGAATGAAGTACTATCATGAATACTATGCTCTATTTCATTCTTTCCTTTTTAATCTTTTCTAGTGACTAGATTGAGCACGCGAGCTTGCAAATTTGAAGATGAAGCTCACACCCACCAGTACTGAAAGGAGCCTGAGTTGCTGAGAATTTCATAGAGTGAAACTGTCATTCCAACTGCTGGCAGCATAACACTGTTCATTTAGGTAAGAAACACTCAACTTAGATCCTGTTTTTTTTTAATTTATTTTATTGAAATATAGCTGATTTTTTTTTTTTTTTGGTGCTACGTGGGCCTCTCACTGTTGTGGCCTCTCCCATTGCGGAGCACAGGCTCCGGATGCGCAGGCTCAGCGGCCATGGCTCACAGGCCCAGCCGCTCCGCGGCATGTGGGATCTTCCCGGACCAGGGCACGAACCCGTGTCCCCTGCATCGGCAGGCGGACTCTCAACCACTGTGCCACCAGGGAAGCCCTATAGCTGATTTTTGATGTTGTGTTAGTTTCTGGTGTACAGCAAAGTGATTCAGTTATTCATACATGTATGTTATATATATAATATGTATTCTTTTTCATATTCTTTTCCATTATGATTTATTACAGGATATTGAGTATAGTTCCCTGTGCTCTACAGTAGGACCTTGTTGTTTATCCATTCTATATATAATTGTTTGCACTGCTAATCCCAAACTCCCAGTCCATCCCTCCCCTGCCAACCCACCCCCCCCCCACCACTAGTCTGTTCTCTATGTCTGTGAGTCTGTTTCTGTTCGTAGATAAGTTCATTTGTGTCATATTTTAGATTCCACATATAAATGATGTCATATGGTATTTGTCTCTCTCTTTCTGACTTCACTTAGTATGATAACCTTTAGATCCATCCATGTAGCTGCAGATGGCATTATTTCTTTTTTTTATGACTGAGTAATATTCCATTGTGTGTTTCCTCTTTATCCATTCATCTGTTGATGGATATTTAGTTTGTTTCCATGCATTTTAAATAGTGCTGCCATGTATCTTTTTTGAATTACAGTTTTGTCCAGATATATGCCCAGGAGTGGAATTACTGGATCATATGGCAACTCTATTTATAGTTTTTTGAGGAACCTCCATAACTGTTTTCCATAATGGCTGCACCAATTTACATTCCCACCAACAGTGTACGAGGGTTCCCTTTTCTCCACACCCTCTCCAGCATTTGTTATTTGTAGGCTTTTTAATGATGGGCATTCTGACCAGTGTGAGGTGGTACCTCATTTTGAACTGCATTTCTCTAATAATTAGTGATGTTGACCATCTTTTCATGTGCCTGTTGGCCATCATATGTCTTCTTTGGGGAAATATCTATTCAGATCTTCTTCGCATTTTTTGATTGGGTTGTTTGTTTTCTGTTATTCAGTTTCATGAGCTGTTTGTACATTTTGGAAATTAAGCCCTTGTTGGTCGCATCATTTGCAGATGTTTTCTCCCAGTCTGTAGGTAGTCTTTTCATCTTGTTTGTTGTTTCCTTTGCTGTTCAAAAGCTTATAAGTTTGATTAGGTCCCAGTTGTTTATTTTTACTTGTATTTCTATTGCACTGGTAGGCTGACCTAAGAAAACATTGGTATGATTTATGTCAGAGAAAGTTTTGCCTATATTCTCTTCTAGGAGTTAAATCTTATGTTATTTTATTTTTTTAGTTAATTTAGGTTTTTTTTTGTTACTTACAATGACACTTGACAGTATCCTGATGTCCCCTCGCCACTGTACATGATCCCTTTGTTTTCCCCACCTATATAAATCGTCACACCACACTGATGCCGGTTTAGACCAATGGAACTAGGAGTCGACTGTGATTCTTCTTCTCTTTCCTCGTTCAGTCCGTCAGCAGAATCTCTGTATTCAACCTTCACAGCATGTGTCGAAAGCACCTTTTTCTTATCCTTTGAACGTGGCCTGAGCCATCATCATCTCTCCTGTGGATTGTTACGGTTACCCTACAGGGGATCTCTCCTCTTCTACAATTGCTCCTTTCATTCAGTTCTCATCAGGACAAGCAGAGGGAGGGTTCTTGAAATTATAGGACATCACTGCACCCTCTGTTCCAACCCTGCCAAGGGCTCCAGTCTCATTCAGTTAATCCAGAGCTCTTAGAATCGCTTATAAGATGCCAGTTTTTCTGGCCCCCTTATTTCTCTACTGTCTTCTCCTCTGTTTTCTCTTTTTCTCTGATTTCTATCCACCCTGGCCTGCCTGCTGTTTTCTCTGCCAGATACCCTCTTACCCCAGATACACTCATAGTTCACTCTTTTCCTCCTTTCAGGTCTCTGCTTAGATGTAAACTCAGAGGTTTTTTTCACTTACATAGAATATTATCCCTTACAACACTTTACATCTCATACCTTTTCCATATTTTTTACAACACTTAACCTCACAGACATTATCTTTTTAAATTCATATATTGACTCTCACAGACAGCAGGGTTTTGTTTTGTTCACTGATGTATCTGCAGTACTTAGAACAGTGTTTGGCATGTATGGTATCCACTCAAAAAAACATTTGTTGAGTGAATGAATAAATGGATAAGAAGATGATGGGTTGTACACTTTTGAAGCACAACTGCTATAATCATGAATTGTTTCTACCTACAAAGTCTTGAGGAATTAATTTACCTGTGACCCTCAAGTTCCTCCTCTCTCAAGTGGGCATAATAATACTTACCCGAGCATACTGATGTGAGAATTAAATAAAATTATCCTAGTAAAAAGTGTTCATGCACAAGGCCCTTTACAAAGAGAGATTCAATAAAAGTTGGACAAATCAGTGAATGTTGAAAAAAAATGTAACCAAAGGCATCTAATGATTTTGAGGGAAAGTATCTTGCAAGATTTTTCAGGCTAATGACATGAGTAAATTCAGATAATCTCCAAGCATTAAATAGAATTTACAGTGCCTTAATTCAGTTCTCCAAAGCATTAAACATCCATGATTAAGAAATATCTGTGTGTCTTATGACTTATCAAATGAACGGTATTTCTGGTAAATCTGCAGCGTTTGGCTGGAGGCTTGGGAGCCTTTGTGGCTCTTGGCCAACCTCCTGAGAGCAATCTTGGTGAGAGATTGACACTTTCCAAGGAGTACCTTGTCCCCAGGGAAGGCTGCTGTAGTTTTTAACATGCAGAGATGGCTCTTTTATTGCTCTATTCACATGGAACGTGCCTCCCTTGGGAGTGCAGTCAGCTCAGATCTGAGTCCTTTTCCACCACAGTAATCCTGAGATAAATTAATTTGGAAACCTTCCTGTCATCCCCGACATTCTTGTCAGTCTTCATCTCCTCTGCTGGACTCCTTTCTCTCTCACCTCCTGGCCCAAGCTCTTCTAGTCTTTCTGTTTTGTCTCTAGCTCTGTCCACTTCTTCCATCTCGAGACTTTCCATTGAACCCAAAGAAACCCGCTTTTCCTCCTTAACAGCTTGAAATTTCTCTTCTCCTTCTGGTATTAACATATACATTTTTCTCTAATGATGACATTTGCCCCCTGAAGTTATCTCAAGCTTGTGCTGCTCATGCTTTTGTACTTCATATACCCCAGGCTTTGGAGGTAGGTTGGAATTTCTCATCAGGTTTTTGCCATAGGACCTTCTGCTCTGATGGAAGTGTTTACTATATTTCCATGCTGTCCAACATGGTAGCCACAAGCTAAACATGACTGTGGAGCACTTGGAAGGAGTTTAGTGTCACTTAGGAAGTGATTCTTAAATTTTATTTTATTAATTTAAATTGAATGGTCAAAAATGGCTACTGTCTACAATATTGGGCATCACAGTTCTAGACCCTTTCTCCTCCACCCTCAAGTAAAAGGATACATTTGATTCTAGAGATAACACCCTCTACCCTTTAACCTCTAACTGATTCAGTTAATCAGCTGAACCGATCAATTCTTTGTTTCCTGGTTTGCTGTCATGTATTCAATTTCAAGTCCTACCGTTACTCTGGGTAACTTCAACTTACACACATGTGACGCCTGTTCAATGCCTGAAGCCCCAATTCTTTTTTTTTTTTTTTTTTTTTTTTTGCGGTACGCAGGCCTGTCACTGTTGTGGCCTCTCTCGTTGCGGAGCACAGGCTCCGGATGCGCAGGCTCAGCGGCCATGGCTCACGGGCCCAGCCGCTCTGCGGCATGTGGGATCTTCCTGGACCGGGGCACGAACCCGTGTCCCCTACATTGACAGGCGGACTCTCAACCACTGCACCACCAGGGAAGCCCTGATGCCCCAATTCTTAATGTTCTTACATTTAATTTACTATGCCCCGTAAGTTACTCACACCTGTAATGTTAAAGTCAAACCATGCCATCTTCTGACAACCTGCAACATAGCTGAGAGGAGAAAGGTTAGATAATGACGTTGTTTGCCTCTTAGATGGCCCATGGCCCATCTATTAGAAAGTGTTCCCTGGTGCTTCAGTTTATACTTAGAAATCTTCCCTACTATAAACCACCAGCAACCTGGTCCATGACATTGCAGCACTTAATACTATTCCAACATAATACACTGTAGCATTTAACAGCACAGACTGTAGCTACCTCTTGACTTCTCTATCTTCCCATTAGAACATGGGAATAAAACTTTCTTACTTACGTACTACTGCAGAACAATCACTATAAGGTTCTCAATAAATGACTGAAGGTATGAGTTAGTGAATGAATGGACTCATTTTATTTGCTGAAGAGAGGAGGGACAGTGACTTATAAACAGATCCCTGAAAACTACCTGAGACTCAGAGGAACTATGGACAGTGATCTGAATAAAGAAATAGGGCTGTATTCCATCCCCTGGTAATCACAGAGATCCAGGCTGGATCACAGATATATTAGGGTAGTCTCTACTTGATGAAGATGTGTATTTATAACTAGAGCTTTATCTACCAGATCAATTTTATAGGTAATGATTAGTAATTTCATCAGATTTAGAGCTATTACAGAGTTCTTAACTCAAGTTTCACAGCTTTTATTAGAACTTACACTTTTGGATTTTCTTGGTTGATTTTTTTTTGTCTGTTTATTTTTTAAAACCACTTTATTGAGATATTATTGACATAAAGCGGTACATATTTAATATATACGATATTATAAGTTTGGAGATAAGTATAATATATGCTGTGAAACCATCGCCACAGTCAAGATCGTAAACATCCGTTACCATCAGAAGTTTCTCCTGTCTTTATTTTTGCGTGTATATGATAAGAGCACAACATGAAATCTCTGTGCTCTTAGCAATTTTTAATTATACATCACAGGTTTGTTTACTATAGGCACTATGCTGTGCAGAAGACCTCTAGGACTCGTTTATCTTGCATAACTGAGATTTTGTTCTCTTCGACCAATACCCCCTGATTTCCCCATTCCCCCCCACCCCTAGTAACCATCATTCTACTCTCTGCTTCTACGAGTTTGACTTTTTAGATTACTCGTATAAGTGGGCGCATGTAGTATTTGATCTTCTGTGACTGGCTTATTTTACTTAGCATAATGTCTTCTAGGTTCATGTATATTGTCACAAATGGTAGGGTTTCTTTCTTTTTTAATATTCCATTGCATGTAAATACCATGTTTTCTTTATCCATTCATTCATTAGTGGACATTTAGATTGCTTTCATGTCTTGGCTATTGTGAATAATGCTGCAGTGAACCTGGGGGGTGCAGATAGCTCTTTGAGGTAGTGTTTTCATTTCTTTTGGATATATGCCCTGAAGTGAGATTGCTAGATCATGTGGTAGCTCTATTTTTAATATTTTGAGGAACCGCTATACTATTTTCCATAGTGGCTATACCAGTTTATATTCTTAATAGTGTACAAAATTTCCCTTTTCTCCACATCCTCATCAGTACTTGATACCCATTGTGTTTTGCTTTTCTTAAAAAATAGCCATCCTAACAGGTGAAAAGGTGTGAGGTAATATCTCACTGTAGTTTTGCTTTGCATTTTCCTGATGATTAGTGATATTGAAACTGTTTCATATACCTATTGATCATTTGTATGTCTTCTTTCGAGAAATGTCTGTTTAGATCCTTTGCCCATTTTTTAATTGGGTTATTTAGTTTTTGTTTGTTTTCTTTTTTCTTTTTCCTTTTTAAGGATTTTTTTGATGTGGACCACTTTTCAAGTCTTTATTGAATTTGTTAACAGTATCGCTTCTGTTTTTTGCTTTGGCTTTTTGGCCGCGAGGCATGCAGGATCCTAGCTCCCTAACCAGGGATCGAACCCACACCCCTTGCATTGGAAGGTGAAATCTTAACCATTGGAAGCCAGGGAAGTCCCACTTTTTTTCTTTTTTTTTCTTTTTTTTTGTGGTACGCGGGCCTCTCCCGTTGCGGAGCACAGGCTCCGGATGTGCAGGCTCAGCAGCCATGGCTCACGGGCCCAGCCGCTCTGCAGCATGTGGGATCCTCCCGGACCGGGGCACGAACCCGTGTCCCCTGCATTGGCAGGCGGACCCTCAACCACTGCGCCACCAGGGAAGCCCTCTTTTGCTCTTTTGTTTAATGTTTGTTTTTTTATTGTGGTAAAAGTCACATAATATAAAACATACTATTTTAAGCATATTTAACTGTACAGTTCAGTGGCACTAAATACATTCACATTGTTGTGCAACTCTCACCGTCATCCATCTTCCAAATTTTTCACCTTCCTAAACTGAAACTCTATCCTCATTAAACACTAACTCCCCATTCCCCTCCCCAGCCTCTGACCCCTGGCATCTACCAGTGTACTTTCTGACTGTGTCAATTTGACTATTCCAGGTACCTCGTATAAGTGCAATCAAACAGTATTTGTCTGTTCCTAATGTATACTGGAATGCATTTTTAAGGTTATCTTAATATATGTCCTGCAAACAGATTGTACCTCTTTTTTTCCCCTGTGTTATAAAATAGGCCCTCACCAGCCATCTACATCATAACTAGTAGTGTACATACGTCAATCCCAGTCTCTCAGTTCATCCCACCCCCTCTGCCCCCTTAGTGTCTATATTTTTATTCTCTATGTCTGTGTCTCTGTTTCTGCTTTGCAAATAAATTCCACAGATATGCATTAATCTGTGATAATTGTTTTTCTCTTTCTGACTTATTTCACTCTGTATGACAGTCTCTATGTCCATCCACATCTCTGAAATGGCACAATTTCATTCCTTTTTATGGCTGAGTAATATTCCATTGCATATATGTACCACATCTTCTTTATCCATTCATCTGTTGATGGGCATTTAGGTTGCTTCCATGTCTTGGCTATTGTAAATAGCACTGCAATGAACATTGGGGTGCATGTATCCTTTCGAACCATGTTTTTCTCCAGATATATGCCCAGGAGTGGTATTGCAGGGTCATATGGTACCTCTATTCTTAGTTTCTTAAGGAACCTCCATACTGTTCTCCATAGTGGCTGTATCAATTTACATACCCACCAACAGTGTAAGAGGGTTCCCTTTTCTCTACACCGTCTCAAGCATTTATTGTTTGTAGATTTTTTGATGATGGCCATTCGGACCTGTGTGAGGTGGTACCTCATTGTAGTTTCGATTTGCATTTCTCTCGTAATTAGTGACGTTCAGCATCTTTTCATGTGCCTCTTGGCCATCTGTATGTCTTCTTTGGAGAAATGTCTATTTAGGTCTTCTACCCATTTCTTTTTCGGTACGCGGGCCTCTCACTGTTCTGGCCTCTCCCATTATGGAGCACAGGCTCCGGACACGCAGGCTCAGTGGCCATGGCTCACGGGCCCAGCCACTCCGCGGCATGTGGGATCTTCCCGTACCGGGGCACGAACCCGTGTCCCCTGCATCGGCAGGCGGACTCTCAACCACTGCGCCACCAGGGAAGCCCTTCTGCCCATTTTTTGATTGTGTTGCTTGTTTTGTTGATATAGAGCTGCATGAGCTGTTTGCATATTTTGGAGATTAATCCCTTGTTAGTTGCTTTGTTTGAAAATATTTACTCCCATTCTGAGGGTTGTCTTTTCCTTTTGTTTATGGTTTCCTTTGCTGTGCAAAACTTTTAAGGTTACTTAGGTCCCATTTGTTTATATTTGTTTTCATTTTCATTACTCTAGTAGGTGGGTCACAAAAGATCTTGCTGTGATTTATGTCACAGAATTTTCTGCCTATGTTTTCCTCTGAAAGTTTAATAGTGTCCAGCCTTACATTTAGAACTTTAATCCGTTTTGAGTTTATTTTTGTGTATGGTGTTAGGGAGTGAACTAATTTCATTCTTTTACATGTAACTGTGCAATTTTCCCAGCACCACTTGTTGACGAGAATGTCCTTTCTCCATTGTATATCCTTGCCTGCTTTGTCATAGATTAGGTGACCATAGGTGCGTGGGTTTATCTCTGGGCTTTCTATCCTGTTCCATTGATCTATATTTCTGTTTTAGTGCCAATACCATACTGTCTTGATTACTGTAGCTTTGTAGTATAGTCTGAAGTCAGGGAGCCTGATTCCTCCAGCTCTGTTTTTCTTTCTCAAGATTGCTTTGGCTATTTGGGGTCTCATGTGTATCCATAAAAATCGTAAAATTTTTTGTTATAATTGTGCGAAAAATGCTGTTGCTATTGGTAATTTGATAGGGATTGCACTGAATTTGTTGATTGCTTTGGGTATATAGTCATTTTAACAATACTGATTCATCGAATCCAAGAACATAGTATATCTCCATCTCTTTGTGTCTCTCTGATTTCTTTCATCAGTATCTTTCAGTTTTCTGAGAACAGGTCTTTGCCCTCCTTAAGTAGGTTTATTCCTAGGTATTTTAATCTTTTTGTTGCAGTGGTAAATGAGGTCGTTTCCTTAATTAATCTTTCTCATTTTTCATTGTTAGTGTATAGGAATGCAAGAGATTTCTGTTCATTAATTTTGTATCCTGCAACTTTACCAAATTCAGTGATTGGCACCAGTAGTTTTCTGGTGGCATCTTTAGGATTTTCTGTGTATAGTATCATGTCATCTGCAAACGGTGACAGTTTTACTTATTCTTTTCCGATTTGCATTCCTTTTATTTCTTTTTCGTCTCTGACTGCTGTGGCTAAAACTTCCAAAACAATGTTGAATAATAGTGGTGAGAGTAGGCACCCTTGTCTTGTTCCTGATCTTAGTGGAAATGGTTTCAGTTTTTCACTATTGAGAATGATGTTGGCTGTGAGTTTCTCTTATATAGCCTTTATTATGTTGAGATAATTTCCCTCTATGCCTACTTTCTGGAGGTTTTTTTTTTTTTTTTTTTTTTTTTTTTTGTGGTACACAGGCTTCTCACTGTTGTGGCCTCTCCCACTTACGGAGCACAGGCTCCGGACACGCAGGCTCAGCGGCCATGGCTCACGGGCCCAGCCGCTCCGCGGCACGTGGGATCCTCCCAGACCGGGGCACGAACCCGAGTCCCCTGCATCGGCAGGCGGACTCTCAACCACTGCGCCACCAGGGAAGCCCATCTGGAGGGTTTTTATCATAAATCGGTGTTGAATTTTGTTGAAAGCTTTTTCTGCATCTGTTGAGATGATCATATGGTTTTTTTTCTTCAGTTTGTTAATGTGGTGTATCCCATTGATTGATTTGCATATATTGGAGAATCCTTGACTCCCTGGGGTAAATCCCACTTGATCATAATGTATGATCCTTTTTTTTTAAATTTGAAATTGACATAATCAATTTTTAGTTATTTTTTATTTTATATATATATATTTATATTTTTAACATCTCTATCGGAGTATAATTGCTTTACAATGGTGTGTTAGTTTCTGCTTCATAATAAAGTGAATCAGTTATACATACACATATGTTCCCATATCTCTTCCCTCTTGCGTCTCCCTCCCTCCCACCCTCCCTATCCCACCCGTCTAGGTGGTCACAAAGCACTGAGCTGATCTACCTCTGCTCTTCAGCTGCTTCCCACTAGCTATCTATTTTATGTTTGGTACTCTATTTATGTCCATGCCACTGTCTCACTTTGTCACAGCTTACCCTTCCCCCTCCCCATATCTTCAAGTCCATTCTCTAGTAGGTCTGTGTCTTTATTCCCGTCTTACCCCTAGGTTTTTCATGATTTTTTTTCTCCCTTAGATTCCATATATATGTGTTAACTTACGGTATTTGTTATTTTCTTGCTGACTTACTGTACTCTGTATGACAGACTCTGGGTCCATCCACATCACTACAAATAACTCAATTTCGTTTCTTTTCTTAGCTGAGTAATATTCTATTGTATATATTTGCCATATCTTTTTTATCCATTCATCTGTTGCTGGACACTTAGGTTGCTTCCATGTCCTGGCTATTTTGTGTTTTCTTTTACATCTTTATTGGAGTATAATTGTTTTACAATGGTGTGTTAGTTTCTGCTTTATAACAAAGTGAATCAGCTATACATATACATATGTTCCCAAATCTCTTCCCATAAACTTCCAAAACTATGTTGAATAATAGTGGTGAGAGTGGGCAACCTTGTCTTATTCCTGATCTTAGTGGAAATGGTTTCAGTTTTTCACCATTGAGGACGATGATGGCTGTGGGTTTGTCATATATGGCCTTTATTATGTTGAGGAAAGTTTCCTCCGTGCCTACGTTCTGCAGGTTTTTTGTCATAAATGGGTGTTGAATTTTGTAGAAAGCTTTCTCTGCACCTATTGAGATGATCATATGGTTTTTCTCCTTCAATTTGTTAATATAGTGTATCACATTGATTTGTGTATATTGAAGAATCCTTGCATTCCTGGAATAAACCCCACTTGATCATGGTGTATGATCCTTTTATTGTGCTGTTGGATTCTTTTTTTTTTTTTTAATTTTTTTTTAACATCTTTATTGGGGTATAATTGCTTTACAATGGTGTGTTAGTTTCTGCTTTATAACAAAGTGAATCAGTTATACATATACATATGTTCCCATATGTCTTCCCTCTTGCGTCTCCCTCCCTCCCACTCTCCCTATCCCACCCCTCCAGGCTGTCACAAAGAACCGAGCTAATATCCCTGTGCCATGCGGCTGCTTCCCACTAGCTATCTACCTTACTACGTTTGTTAGTGTGTATATGTCCATGACTCTCTCTCGCCCTGTCAAAACTCACCCTTCCCCCTCCCCATATCCTCAAGTCCGTTCTCCAGTAGGTCTGCATCTTTATTCCTTTCTTACCCCTAGGTTCTTCATGAAATTTTTTTTTTTAATTCCATATATATGTGTTAGCATACGGTATTTGTCTTTTTCTTTCTGACTTACTTCACTCTGTATGACAGACTCTAGGTCTATCCATCTCATTACAAATAGCTCAATTTCGTTTCTTTTTAAAGCTGAGTAATATTCCATTGTATATATGTGCCACATCTTCTTTATCCATTCATCCGATGATGGGCACTTAGGTTGTTTCCATCTCTGGGATATTGTAAATAGAGCTGCAATGAACATTTTGGTACATGACTCTTTTTGAATTGTGGTTTTCTCAGGGTATATGCCCAGTAGTGGAATTGCTGGGTCATATGGTAATTCTATATGTAGTTTCTTAAGGAACCTCCATGCTGTTCTCCATAGTGGCTGTACCAATTCACATTCCCACCAGCAGTGCAAGAATGTTCCCTTTTCTCCACACCCTCTCCAGCATTTATTGTTTCTAGATTTTTTGATGATGGCCATTCTGACTGGTGTGAGATGATATCTCATTGTAGCTTAGATTTGCATTTCTCTAATGATTAATGATGTTGAGCATTCTTTCATGTGTTTGTTGGCATTCTGTATATCTTCTTTGGAGAAATGTCTGTTTAGGTCTTCTGCCCATTTTTGGATTGGGTTGTTTGTTTTTTTGTTATTGAGCTGCATGAGCTGCTTGTAAATTTTGGAGATTAATCCTTTGTCAGTTGCTTCATTTGCAAATATTTTCTCCCATTCTGAGGGTTGTCTTTTGGTCTTGGTTATGGTTTCCTTTGCTGTGCAAAAGCTTTTACGTTTCATTAGGTCCCATTTGTTTATTTTTGTTTCTATTTCCATTTCTCTAGGAGGTGGGTCAGAAAGGATCTTGCTGTGATTTATGTCATAGAGTGTTCTGCCTATGTTTTCCTCTAAGAGTTTGATAGTTTCTGGCCTTACATTTAGGTCTTTAATCCATTTTGAGCTTATTTTTGTGTATGGTGTTAGGGAGTGATCTAATCTCATACTTTTACATGTACCTGTCCAGTTTTCCCAGCACCATTTATTGAAGAGGCTGTCCTTTCTCCACTGTACTTTCCTGCCACCTTTATCAAAGATAAGATGTCCATATGTGCGTGGGTTTATCTCTGGGCTTTCTATCCTGTTCCATTGATCTATCTTTCTGTTTTTGTGCCAGTACCATACTGTCTTGATTACTGTAGCTTTGTAGTATAGTCTGAAGTCAGGGAGCCTGATTCCTCCAGCTCCTTTTTTCGTTCTCAAGATTGCTTTGGCTATTCGGGGTCTTTTGTGTTTCCATACAAATTGCGAAATTTTTTGTTCTAGTTCTGTGAAAAATGCCAGTGGTAGTTTGATAGGGATTGCATTGAATCTGTAGATTGCTTTGAGTAGTAGAGTCATTTTCACAATGTTGATTCTTCCCATCCAAGAACATGGTATATCTCTCCATCTATTTGAATCATCTTTAATTTCTTTCATCAGTGTCTTATAATTTTCTGCATACAGGTCTTTTGTCTCCTTAGGTAGGTTTATTCCTAGATATTTTATTCTTTTTGTTGCAATGGTAAATGGGAGTGTTTTCTTGATTTCACTTTCAGATTTTTCATCATTAGTATATGGGAATGCCAGAGATTTCTGTGCATTAATTTTGTATCCTGCTACTTTACCAAATTCATTGATTAGCTCTAGTAGTTTTCTGGTAGCATCTTTAGGATTCTCTATGTATAGTATCATGTCATCTGCAAACAGTGGCAGCTTTACTTCTTCTTTTCCGATTTGGATTCCTTTTATTTCCTTTTCTTCTGTGATTGCTGTGGCTAAAACTTCCAAAACTGTGTTGAATAAGAGTGGTGAGAGTGGGCAACCTTGTCTTGTTCCTGATCTTAGTGGAAATGCTTTCAGTTTTTCACCATTGAGGATGATGTTTGCTGTGGGCTTGTCATATATGGCCTCTATTATGTTGAGGAAAGTTCCCTCTGTGCCTACTTTCTACAGGGTTTTTATCATAAATGGGTGTTGAATTTTGTCGAAAGCTTTCTCTGCATCTATTGAGATGATCATATGGTTTTTCTCCTTCAGTTTGTTAATATGGTTTATCACATTGATAGATTTGCGTATATTGAAGAATCCTTGCATTCCTGGAATAAACCCCACTTGATCATGGTGTATGATCCTTTTAATGTGCTGTTGGATTCTGTTTGCTAGCATTTTGTTGAGGATTTTTGCATCTATGTTCATCAGTGATATTGGCCTGTAGTTTTCTTTCTTTGTGACATCTTTGTCTGGTTTTGGTATCAGGGTGATGGTGGCCTCGTAGAATGAGTTTGAGAATGTTCCTCCCTCTGCTATATTTTGGAAGAGTTTGAGAAGGATAGGTGTTAGCTCTTCTCTAAATGTTTGATAGAGTTCACCTGTGAAGCCATCTGGTCCTGGGCTTTTGTTTGTTGGAAGATTTTTAATCACAGTCTCAATTTCAGTGCTTGTGATTGGTCTGTTCATATTTTCTATTTCTTCCTAATTCAGTCTTGGCAGGTTGTGCATTTCTAAGAAGTTGTCCATTTCTTTCAGGTTGTCCATTTTATTGGCCTAGAGTTGCTTGTAGTAATCTCTCATGATCTTTTGTATTTCTGCAGTGTCAGTTGTTACTTTTCCTTTTTCATTTCTAATTCTATTGATTTGAGTCTTCTCCCTTTTTATTTGATGAGTCTGGCTAATGGTTTATCAATTTTGTTTATCTTCTCAAAGAACCAGCTTTTAGTTTTATTGATCTTTGCTGTCGTTTCCTTCATTTCTTTTTCATTTATTTCCGATCTGATTTTTATGATTTCTTTCCTATTGCTAACTTTGGGGTTCTTTTGTTCTTCTTTCTCTAATTGCTTTAGGTGCAAGGTTAGGTTGTTTATTTGAGATGTTTCCTGTTTCTTAAGGTAGGATTGTATTGCTATAAACTTCCCTCTTAGAACTGCTTTTGCTGCATCCCATAGGTTTTGGGTCGTTGTGTCTCCACTATCATTTGTTTCTTGGTGTTTTTTTATTCCCTCTGTGATTTCTTCAGTGATCACTTTGGTATTAAGTAGTGTATTGTTTAGCCTCCATGTATTTGTATTTTTTACAGATCTTTTCCTGTAATTGATGTCTAGTCTCATAGTGTTCTGGTCGGAAAAGATACTTGATGCAATTTCAATTTTATTAAGTTTACCAAGGCTTGATTTGTGACCCAAGATATGATCTGTCCTGGAGAATGTTCCATGATCACTTGAGAAAAATGTTTATTGTGTTGTTTTTGGATGGAATGTCCTATAAATATCAATTAAGTCCATCTTGTTTAATGTATCATTTAAAGCTTGTGTTTCCTTATTTATTTTCATTTTGGATGATCTGTGCATTGGTGAAAGTGGGGTGTTAAAGTCCCCTACTATGAATGTGTTACTGTCATTTTCCCCTTGTATGGCTGTTAGTATTTGCCTTATGTATTAAGGTGCTCCTATGTTGGGTGCATAAATATTTAATATTGTTATATCTTCTTGGATCGATCCCGTGATCATTATGTTGTGTCCTTCTTTGTCTCTTGTAATAGTCTTTATTTTAAAGTCTATTTTGTCTGATATGAGAATTGCTACTCTAGCTTTCTTTTGATTTTGATTGGCATGGAATATCTTTTTCCATTCCCTCACTTTCAGTCTGTATGTGTCCCTAGGTCTGAAGTGAGTCTCTTGTAGAGAGCATTTATATGGGTCTCGTTTTTGTATCCATTCAGCCAGTCTGTCTTTCGTTGGGAGAATTTAATACATTTACATTTAAGGTAATTATCAATATGTATGTTCCTATTCCCATTTTCTTAATTGTTTTGGGTTTGTTATTGTAGGTCTATTCCTTCTCTTGTGTTTCTTGCCTAGAGATGTTCCTTTAGCATTTGTTGTAAAGCTGGTTTGGTGGTGCTGAACTCTGTCAGCTTTTGCTTGTCTGTAAAGGTTTTGATTTCTCCATCAAATTTGGATGAGATCCTTGCTGGGTAGAGTAATCTTGGTTTTTCTCCTTCATCACTTTAAATATGTCCTGCCAGTCCCTTCTGGCTTGCAGAGTTTCTGCTAAAGATCAGCCGTTAACCTTATGGGGATTTCCTTCTGTGTTATTTGTTATTTTTCCCTTTCTGTTTTCTTTGTATTTAATTTTTGATAGTTTGATTAATATGTGTCTTGGCGTGTTTCTCCTTGGATTTATCCTGTATGGGACTCTCTCTGTGCTTCCTGGACTTGATTAACTATTTCCTTTCCCATATTAGGGAAGTTTTCAACTATAATCTCTTCGAATATTTTCTTAGTCCCTTTCTTTTTCTTTTCTTCTTCTGGGACCCCTATAATTCGAATGTTGGTGTGTTTAATGTTGTCCCAGAGGTCTCTGAGACTGTCCTCAGTTCTTTTCATTCTTTTTTATTTATTCTGCTCTGCAGTAGTTATTTCCACTATTTTATCTTCCAGGTCACTTATCCGTTCTTCTGCCTCAGTTATTCTCCTATTGCTCCCTTCTAGAGTATTTTTCATTTCATTTATTGTGTTGTTCACCGTTGCTTGTTTCCTCTTTAGTTCTTCTAGGTCCTTGTTAAAATGATTCCTGCATTTTCTCTGTTCTATTCCAAGATTTTGGATCATCTTTACTATCATTATTCTGAATTCTTTTTCAGGTAGACTGCCTATTTCCTCTTCATTTGTTAGGTCTGGTGAGTTTTTACCTTTCTCCTTCATCTGCTGTGTGTTTTTCTGTCTTCTCATTTTGCTTAGCTTACTGTGTATGGGGTCTCCTTTTTGCAGGATGCAGGTTCTTAGTTCCCGTTGTTTTTGGTGTCTCTCTCCAGTGGCTAAATTTGGTTCAGTGGGTTGTGTAGGCTTCCTTGTGGAGGGGACTAGTGCCTGTGTTCTGGTGGATGAGGCTGGATCTTGTCTTTGTGGTGGGCAGGTCCACGTGTGGTGGTGTGTTTTGGGCTGTCTGTGGCCTTATTATGATTTTAGGCAGCCTCTCTGCTAATGGGTGGGGTTGTGTTCCTGTCTTGGTAGTTTTGTTTGGCATAGGGTGTCCAGCACTGTATCTTGCTGGTTGTTGAGTGAAGCTGGGTGTTGGTGTTGAGATGGAGATCTCTGGGAGATTTTCGCCATTTTATATTATGTGGAGTTGGGAAGTCTCCTGTGTCCTGAAGTTGGCTCTCTCACCTCAGAGGCACAGAACTGACTCCTGGCTGGAGCACCAAGAGCCCTTCATCTACACAGCTCAGAATAAAAGGGATAAAAAGTAGAAAGAAAGAAAGAAAGAGAGAGAGAGAGAGAGAGAGAGAGAGAGAGAGAGAGGGAGGGAGAGAGAAGGAGGGAGGGAGGGAGGGAGGGAGAGAGAGAGAAGATAAAATAAAATAAAGTAAGATAAAATAAACTTATTAAAATAAAATATAAAAAATAATTATGAAGAATTTTTTTTTTTTTTTTTTTGTGGTACGTGGGCCTCTCACTGCTGTGGCCTCTCCTGTTTTGGAGCACAGGCTCCGGACGCGCAGGCTCAGCAGCCATGGCTCACGGGACCAGCCGCTCCACGGCATGCGGATTCTTCCTGGACCAGGGCATGAACCCATGTCCCCCGCAGGTGGACTCTCAACCACTGCGCCACCAGGGAAGCCCAAAAAAAATTTTTTAAAAAGTAACGGACGGACAGAACCCTAGGACAAATGGTGAAATCAAAACTATATAGACAAAATCTCACACAGAAGCATACACATACACACTCACAAAAAGAGGAAAAGGGGGAAAAATCATAAATCTTGCCCTCTGTGTCCACCTCCTCAATTTGGGATGATTCGGTGTCTATTCAGGTATTCCACAGATGCAGGGTACATCAAGTTGATTGTGGAGCTTTAATCCACTGCTCCTGAGGCTGCTGGGAGAAATTTCCCCTTCTCTTCTTTGTTTGCACAGCTCCCAGGGTTCAACTTTGGATTTGGCCCCACCTCTGCATGTAGGTCCCCTGAGGGCGTCTGTTCTTCACTGAGACAGGACAGGGTTAAAGGAGCAGCTGACTCGGGGGGCCTGGCTCACTCAGGCCGGGGGGGAGCGAGGGGCAAGGAGTGCAGGGCGAGCCTGCGCTGGCAGAGGCCAGCGTGACATTGTGCCAGGATGAGGCCTGCCTTGCGTTCTTCCGGGGAAGTTGTCCCTGGATCAGGGGACGCTGGCAGTGGCGGGCTGCACGGGCTCCCGGGAGGGGAGGTGTGGATAGTGACCTGTGCTCGCACACAGGCCTCTTGGTGGCGGCAGCAGCAGCCTTAGCGTCTCATGCCCGTCTCTGGGGTCCACCCTCTTAGCTGCTGCTCATGCCCATCTCTAGAGCTGCTTTAAGCAGCGCTCTTAATCACCTCTCCTCTCGTGGTAGGAAGCAAAGAGGGAAGAAAATGTCTCTTTCCTCTTCTGCAGGTCCAGACTTTTGCTTGGACTCCCTCCTGGCTAGCCGTGGTGCACTCACCCCCTGCAGGCTGTGTTCACGTCACCAGTCCGCTCCCTGTGCTCCAACCAAAGCCCGAGCCTCAGCTCCCAGCCCCGCCTGCCCGGGCCGGTGAGCAGACAAGCCTCTTGGGCTGGTGAGTGCTGGTCAGCACAGATCGTCTGTGCTGGAATCTCTCCGCTTTGCCCTCCGCACCCCTGTTGCTGTGCTCTCCTCCGCAGTTTTGAAACTTCTCCTCTTCCGCCACCCGTAGTCTCTGCCCACGAAGGGGCTTCCTAGTGTGTGGAAACCTTTCCTCCTTCACAGCTTCCTCTCACTGGTGCAGGTCCCTATTCTTTTGTCTCTGCTTATTCTTTTTTCTTTTGCCCTACCCAGGTACCTGGGGAGTTTCTTGCCTTTTGGGAAGTCTGAGGTCTTCTGCTAGCGTTCAGTAGGTGTTCTATAGGAGCAGTTCCACGTGTAGATGTATTTCTGGTGTATCTGTGGGGAGGAAGGTAATCTCCGCATCTTACTCTTTCGCCATCTTTCCAGCCTGCTCGATGTATGATCGTTTGAATGTGTTGTTGGATTCTGTTTACTAGTATTTTGTTGAGGATTTTTGTGTCTATGTTCATCAGTGATATTGGTCTCTAATTTTCTTTTTTTTGTGATATCTTTGACTGGTTTTGGTATCAGGGTGATAGTGGCTTCATAGAATGAGCTTGGGCGCGTTCCTTCCCCTACAATTTTTTGGAAGAGTTTGAAAAGCATCAGTGTTCGCTCTTCTGTCAATGCTTGATAGAATTCACCTGTGAAGCCATCTGCTCCTGGACTTTTGTCTGTTGGAAGATTTTTATCACAGTTTTAATTTCATTACTTGTGATTGGTCTGTTCATATTTTCTATTTCTTCCTGTTTCAGTCTTGGAAGGTTGTACCTTTCTATGAATTTGTTCGTTTTTTCAATGTTATCCATTTTATTGGCATATAGTTGCTTGTAGTAGTCTCTTATGATCCTTTGTAGTTTCAGTTGTTACTTCTCCTTTTCCATTTCTAATTCTGTTGATTTGAATCTTCTCCCTTTTTTTTTTGATGAGTCTGGCTAATGGTTTATCAATTTTGTTTATCTTCTCAAAGAACCAGCTTTTAACTTTATTGATTTTTGCTATCATTTCCTTCATTTATTTTTCATCTGGTCTTTATGATTTCTTTCCATCTACTAACTTTGGGTTTTGTTTGTTCTTCTTTCTCTAGTTGCTTTAGGTGTAAGTTTAGGTTGTTTATTTGAGATTTTTCTTGTTTCTTGATCTAGGATTGTATTGCTCTAAACTTCCCTCTTAGAACTGCTTTTCCTGCATCCCATAGGTTTTGGGTTGTCATGTTTTCATTGTCATTCATTTCTATGTATTTTTTGATTCCCTCTTTGATTTCATCAGTGATCTCTTGGATATTTAGTAGCATATTATTTGACCTCCATGTGTTTGTATTTTTTACAGTTTTTTTCGTGTAATTGATTTCTCATCTCATATCGTTGGCGGTCAGAAAAGATGCTTGATACGATTTCAGTTTTCTTAAATTTGCCAAGGCTTGATTTGTGACCCAAGATGTGATCGATCCTGGAGAATGTTCTGGGTGCACTTGAGAAGAAAGCATATTCTGCTTCTTTCAGATAGAATGTTCTATAAATATCAGTTAAGTCTGTCTGGTCTATTGTGTCATTTAAAGCTGTGTTTCCTTATTTATTTTCTTTCTGGATGATCTGTTCATTGGTTTAAGTGAGGTGTTAAAGTCCCCCACTATTATGTGTTACTGTTGATTTCCCCTTTTATGGCTGTTAGCATTTGCTTTATGTATTGAGGTGCTCTTGTGTTGGGTGTGTAAAGATTTATAATTGTTATGTCTTTTTCTTGGATTGATCCCTTGATCATTATGTAGTGTCCTTCCTTGTCTGTTGTAACAGTCTTCATTTTAAAATCTATTTTGTCTGATACAAGTATTGCTATTCTAACTTTCTTTTGATTTTCAGTAGCATGGAATATCCTTTTCCATCCCTGCACTTTCAGCGTATGTGTCCCTAGGTCTGAAGTGGGTCTCTTGTAGACAGGATATATATGGGTCTTGTTTTTGTATCCGATCAGCCAGTCTGTGTATTTTGGTTGGAGCATTTAATCCATTCACATTTAAGGTAATTATTGATATATATGTTCCTTTTACCATCATCTTAATTGTTTAGGGTTTGTTTTTTTAGGTCTTTTACTTCTTGTTTCCCACCTAGAGAAGTTCCTTTAGCGTTTTTTGTAAAGCTGGTTTAGTGGCGCTGAATTCGTTTTAACTTTTCCTTGTCTGTAAAGCTTTTGATTGTCTGTAAAGCTTTTGATTTCTCAGTCGAATCTGAATGATATCCTTGCTGGGTAGAGAAATCTCGGTTTTAAGGTTTTCCCTTTCATCATTTTAAGTATATCTGCCACTCCCTTCTGGCTTGTAGAGTTTCTGCTGAAAAATCAGCTGATAACCTTATGGGGATTCCCTTGTATGTTATTTGTTGCTTTTCCCTTGCTTCTTTTAATATTTGTTCTTTGAATTTATTTTTTGCTAGTGTGATTAATATGTGTCTTGACCTGCTTCTCCTTGGATTTATCCTGTATGGGACTCTCTGCGCTTCCTGGACTTGGGTGGCTATTTTCTTTCCCATGTTAGGGAAGTTTTCCACTATAATCTCTTCAGATATTTTCTCAGACCCTTTCTCTTTCTCTTCTTCTTCTGAGACCCCTGTAATTAGAATATTGGTGTGTTTAAAATTGTCCCAGAAGTCTCTGAGACTGTCCTCATTTCTTTTCGTTCTTTTATCTTTATTCTGCTCCTTGGCAGTTATTTACACCATTGTCTTCCAGGTCATTTATCTGTTCTTCTGCCTCAGTTATTCTGCCATTGATTCCTTCCAGTGTATTTTTAATTTCAGTTATTGTGTTGTTTGTTTATCACTGTTTGTTCTTTAGTTCTTCTAGGTCCTTGTTAAACAGTTCTGGTATTTTCTTGATCCATGCCTCCATTGTATTTCCCAGATTTTGGATCATCTTTAGTATCATTACTCTGAATTCTTTTTCAGGTAGTTTGCCTATTTCCTCTTCATTTATTTGGGCTTGTAGGTTTTTACCTTGCTCCTTCGTCTGTAACATATTTCTCTGTCTTCTCATTTTTTTCAATGGGTGAGGCTGTGTTCCTGTCTTGCTGTTTGTTTGGCCTGAGGCATCCAGCACTGGAGTTTGCAGGCAGTTGGGTGGAGCTGTGTCTTGGTGCTGAGACGAGGACCTCCAGGAGAGCTCACACTGATTTATGTTCCTGGGGGCCTCAAGTTCTCTATTAGTCTAGCATCTTGGACTTGGCGCTCCCACCACAGGGGCTCAGGTCTAACCCCATTCTGGGAACGAAGATCCTGCAGGCCACGTGACACGGCAAAGAAAACAAAATAAAACAAAGGAAACAAAACCAAACAACAGACAACCTAAAAGAGCAGAACAATAACAGAGAATAAAAACTAAGATAAAATTAGAAAAATGAAAAGTATATTAGAAAAAAATAAAAATGAAACAATAACCACAAAACACAACAGCAAAAAAAAAAGTAAAAAATTTTTTAATTAAAAAAAAGAAATAATAAAAAAATAAAGAAATAAAATTTCCTGATGCCTCCACTATCAGTGTCTTTGCACCCATGGTTAGCTGCATCCAACCTCCACTTCCCCAGGAGGGCCTCCAAGACTTGTAGGTAGGTCTCTGGAGCCACTGTGTCAGCCTCACCTCTGCGTATGTTACTTTCACCAGCATCTGCTGCTGAAGCTGGTGTGGAGCACACATGCCGGCCAGCTGGGGTGCAGGATTCCTTGGGAGTGTTTGCAGGAGCCAGCACAGCCAGAGGAGGCCTCGTTGGGCAGCAGTGCTCAGCCCACCTGGACTCACGTGGCCAGAGGAGGCTTCGTCAGGGGTGGCACACAGGCCACCAGGACCCATGCAGCCCATGGAGGCTTTGGGGATGTGGTGCTCGGATCCACTGGCACCTGCACAGCCAGAGGAGGCTTTGGCAGCAGCAAGGCCTAGGCCCAGGATCTGGGTGGCCGGAAGAGGCCCCTCTGGGGTTGCACACAGGTTGCTGGGATCTTCGTGGCCCGTGGGGGCCCCCAGTGCGGGGGGGGGGGTCAGTGCTCAGAGCACTGGTACCCACCTGGCCAGAGGAGGACCTGTCTTGGGTGGCAGGTGTAGCGCTGGGACCCGCGTGGCCTGTGGAAGCTTTGGGATGTGGCAGTACTCAGGTCTACCGGTACCTGCCTGGGCAGAGGAGCCTTAGCTGGGGTGGGGCTCAGGCCCAGGAGCCGCGCTACTGGAGGAGGTTGGTCACGGGTGGCGGGTGGGCCCCTGAGACCCACGTGGCCCTTGGAGGCTTTGGCGTTGGTGGGCCTAGGCCCAGGACCTGCTTGGCCAGAGAGGCCCTGTCAGCTCTGGGCCTCAGTCCCAGGACTAGCAGGCTCGCTGGGGCTTTTGAGGGGTGGGCGAGTCTGCTCAGGTGTGTGCCCCTGCCACTGCCCAAGGAGACCGGGCCTGCAGATGAGGAAGGACACCACAGTGGCGGCCCTGCCCTCTGTGTGCCACTCAACAATGGCACTCGACTTCCCTGGTTTCCTGGGCCTCCCCCGCCAACCTTCCTGGCCATGGAGCCCCTTCCACGTGCCGCCCCAGACCGTCTCCTCACTGCCAACAGCCATCCCCTCCCTGAATCTACCCTCCAAACCCCGCTCTCCTGCACCCAGCCCTCCTCCCCACCAGGAGGCACACAACCCAGGCTGGGGTGTGCAGGACCATGGCAGGTACCATGTGCACAGGCCTCACTCGGTCCCACTCCCCACAGACCAGTCGCCATGCTCTCCTCCGACCCCCTGAAGGCCCCCCTCTGTCCCTGCTGATTCCCCCGCTGCGAATGGGCCCCCCCCGGGTGTGGGAACCTCTCCTGTCCCCCAGCCCACCCCCCCCTTATTTAAGTCTTCAGTTCTGTGAGACGAAGGCAGGCTTTGCTGGTCATTCCAATGTCAGCTCTCACTTCATGTAGTTTACAATCTATCTTGAAGTTCTAAGGCAAAAGACGATGACTTAAAATATTTTAACACAGCAGTCTATCACAGATCCCAAGGAGAAGGCTGAAATTTTTGCATGCTCTAAGAATTTCTTAAGAAATTTTGAAAATTACTTTTGTTCTTTTTATAAATTTATTTATTTATTTATTTTTGGCTGCATTGGGTCTTCGTTGCTGCGTGTGGGCTTTTCTCTAGTTGCGGAGAGTGGGGGCTACTCTTCATTGTGGTGCGCGGGCTTCTCATTGCGGTGCTTCAGGCTCTAGTCACACGGACTTCAGTAGTTGTGGCACGTGGGCTCAGTAGTTGTGACTCATGGGCTCTAGAGCACAGGCTCAGTAGTTGTGGCGCATGGGCTTAGCTGCTCTGTGGCATGTGGAATCTTCCCGGACCAGGGCTTGAACCTTTGTCCCCTGCATTGGCAGGTGGATTCTTAAACAGTGCACCACCAGGAAAGTCTTACTTGTGTTCTTTATAGTTTATTATTATTATAGGTTTAAAGGGAGTACAATTATCTGACTCCAGTCCTAACCCGACTGTTTTGACATACTCATCTTTATCAAATAATAAGAATAGTAATTCATAATAACCTAGGATTTGGAGCATTTCTCTTGAAAAATAACTTTTTAAAATATTTATTTATTTGGCTGCACTGGGTCTTAGTTGTGGCGTGTGGCATCTTCAGTTGCAGCTTGTGGGACCTTTTAGTTGCAGAATGTGGGATCTTTAGTTGTAGCATGTGAGATCTTTTAGTTGCATATGTGGGATCTTTGTCGCGGCATGTGGGATCTTTAGTTGTGGCATGAGAACTCTTAGTTGCAGCATGTGAACTCTTCGTTGTGGCATGTGGGTGGGATCTGCTTCCCCGACCAGGGATCGAACCCGGGCCCCCTGCATTGGGAGTGCAGAATCTTAGTCACTGGACCACCAGAGAAGTCCCCTAAAAATATCTTTGGTAAATACTCTATGTAACTTATATAATTGAATTGTCATATTAACACATAAGTTGAATATCAATATAAGCATTTTGCAGATGAGGAAGCTGAAGCTTAAGCATCAGAGAGCTTAAGCATCTCTACTAACAACAGAAAAATTACACATTTTGGGTGTGAATCCACTCAATTTGGCTCCAGTGCCCGTGCCCTTAACCACTGAGCAGTATTCTCCTGTATGAATTACACAAGTCTCTGATACCATTTTTTCTCCAGTGTAAATATTACATTGTTTTAATTGCCATAGATTTATAGATTTTGAAGCTATAGAACATCTGCTAGGGCAATTTTTCTCTCATTGCTTTTTATTATTTTTTAAAAAATATCTATAATATGTATTACTCAGTAATTGTATATTATGCATATACTCATCTAGAATCAGAGTATGAGGCTCCATAATATAACCTGTAAGGATTCTGATTAGTATGAAAGTGAATTCATACATTGTTTTAGGTAAAATGCTTTTGTGGATAACTTTGAAGCTTCATATTTAACAATGTGGTATGTCTCTTCATTAAGACATATGCTTTCATAAAGTTTTATATCTTCTATTTTTTTTTCACACACACTGTATTTTATTTTTACAAGAGAAAAATAAACTGACACCAAGCATTGTAAATGGATGACCACAACAAAAGCAACAATGATTGCAATTACCAAACACGAAACACACTCATACTGTGTCATGATATTGACATTCAGTCCAGTAATCCTCCACTGTAACAGCTCCTTTACTTTGCAGTGAAAATTGGTTTGTATATTTTTTGCCTCTTAAGTCCTTGCGGGATTTTTTTTTTATTCAAACAGAAAGTCACAAAAATTATAATCACCATCAGTTCACTCAGTCCCATGTAGTTAATTTATTTTCAATTGATCTTTTGTTAGCACTTTTATGAATTCATCAGTTTTCCATTAGAGTTCTGAAAATGCTTATTCATTCAGTTCAGCAGTATAGTCAGTTACCAGAAACCTGTACTTGTCAGAGTCTTTTCCATGAATTCCTTGAAGATGAAACACTTTTATAGGAACATTTTTGCAAAACCATCAGAGTACACCCAGAACTGTCTGTAAATGACAAAAGACTTAAAAATGACCATGGTTAAACATTTGATGAAAGTTCATAATAATGCAATTGACAAGGAATTTAGTTATTTCTGAGATACAGATTTTAAAATAATAACTAGAATTATGACTTATAACATTAGACCACAACATATAAGATTTTTAGAAATTTCATGTAATGTGTGAAACATTTATATTAACATATTTCCCTACAAATAACCCAAAGAAAGTTTAGTATTAGTTATTTTTCTTGTTTCTTTTTTGATGCTGCAGGTTCTTATTAGTCATCAATTTTATACACATCAGTGTATACATGTCCGTCCTAATCGCCCAATTCAGCACACCACCATCCCCACCCACCGTGGTTTTCCCCCCTTGGTGTCCATATGTTTGTTCTCTACATCTGTGTCTCAACTTCTGCCCTGCAAACCGGTTCATCTGTACCATTTATCTAGGTTCCGCATACAGGTGTTAATATACGATATTTGTTTTTCTCTTTCTGACTTACTTCACTCTGTATGACAGTCTCTAGATCCATCCACATCTCAACAAATGACCAATTTCGTTCCTTTTTATGGCTGAGTAATATTCCATTGTATATGTGTACCACATCTTCTTTATCCATTCGTCTGTCGATGGGCATTTAGGTTGCTTCCATGACCTGGCTATTGTAAATAATGCTGCAGTGAACTTTGGGGTGTATATGTCTTTTTGAATTATGGTTTTACCTGGGTATATGCCAAGTAGTGGGATTGCTGGATCATATGGTAATTCTATTTTTAGTTTTTTAAGGAACCTTCATACTGTTCTCTATAGTGGCTGTATCAATTTACATTCTCACCAGCAGTGCAAGAGGGTTCCATTTTCTCCACACCCTCTCCAGCATTTGTTGTTTGTAGATTTTATGATGATGGCCATTGTAACTGGTGTGAGGTAATAATACCTCATTGTAGTTTTGGTTTGCATTTCTCTAATAATTAGTGATGTTGAGCAGCTTTTCATGTGCTTCTTGTCCATCTGTATGTCTTCTTTGGGGAAATGCCTGTTTAGGTCTTCTGCCCATTTTTGGATTGGGATGTTTGTTTCTTTGATATTGAGCTGCATGAGCTGTTTATATATTTTGGAAATTAATCCCTTGTCCGTTGATTCATTTGCAAATATTTTCTCCCATTCTGAGGGTTGTCTTTTCGTCTTGTTTATGGTTTCCTTTGCTGTGCAAAAGCCTTGAAATTTCATTAGGTTCCATTTGTTTATTTATTTTTTTATTTCCATTACTGTAGGAGGTGGATCAAAGAAGATCTTGCTGTGATTTATGTCAAAGAGTGTTCTTCCTATGTTTTCCTCTAAGAGTTTTATAGTGTCCGGTCTTACATTTAGGTCTTTAATCCATTTTGAGTTTATTTTTGTGTATGGTGTTAGGGAGTGTTCTAATTTCATTCTTTTACGTGGAGCTGTCCAGTTTTCCCAGCACCACTTATTGAAGGCACTGTCTTTTCTCCGTTGTATATCTTTGCCTCCTTTGTCATAGATTAGTTAACCATAGGTGTGTGAGTTTATCTCTGGGCTTTTCATCTTGTCCCATTGATCTATGTTTCTGTTTTCCTGCCAGTACCATATTTCTTGATTACTGTAGCTTTGTAGTATAGTCTGAAGTCAGGGAGTCTGATTCCTTTAGCTCCATTTTTTTCCCTCAAGACTGCTTTGGCTATTCGGGGTCTTTTGTGTCTCCATACAAATTTTAATATGATTTCTTCTAGTTCTGTAAAAAAAGCCAATGGTAATTTGATAGGGATTGCACTGAATCTGTAGATTGCTTTGGGTAGTATAGTCATTTTCACAATATTGATTCTTCCAATCAACGAACACGGTATATCTCTCCATCTGTTGGTATCATCTTTAATTTTTTTCATCAGTGTCTTATAGTTTTCTGCATACAGGTTTTTTGTCTCCCTAGGTAGGTTTATTCCTAGGTATTTTATTCTTTTTGTTGCAATGGTAAATGGGAGTGTTCCCTTAATTTCTCTTTCAGATTTTTCATCATTAGTGTATAGGAATGCAAGAGATTTCTGTGCATTAATTTTGTATCCTGCAACTTTACCAAATTCATTGATTAGCTCTGGTAGTTTTCTGGTAGCATTTTTAGGATTCTTTATGTATAGTGTCATGTCATCTGCAAACAGTGACAGTTTTAATTCTTCTTTTCCAATTTGTATTCCTTTTATTTATTTTTCTTCTCTGATTGCCATGGCTAGGACTTCCAAAACTATGTTGAATAATACTGGTGAGAGTGGATATCCTTGTCTTGTTCCTGATCTTAGAGGATATGCTTTCAGTTTTTCACCATTAAGAATGGTGTTTGCTATGGGTTTGTTATATATGGCCTTTATTATGTTGAGGTAGGTTTCCACTATGCCCACTTTCTGGAGTTTTTATCATAAATGGGTGTTGAATTTTGTCAAAAGCTTTTTCTGCATCTATTGAGATGATCATATGGTTTTTCTCCTTCAGTTTGTTAATATGGTGTATCACATTGATTGATTTTCATATATTGAAGAATCCTTGCATCCCTGGGGTAAATCCCACTTGATTGTGGTGTATTAACCTTTTAATTTGTTGTTGGATTCTGTTTACTAGTATTTTGTTGAGGATTTTTGCATCTATATTCATCAGTGATATTGGTCTGTAATTTTCTTTTTTTGTAGTATCTTTGTCTGGTTTCCATATCAGTGTGATGGTAGCCTCATAGAATAACTTTGGGAGTGTTTCTTCCTCTGCAGTTTTTTGGAAGAGTTTGAGAAGGATAGGTGTTAGCTCTTCTCTGAATGTTTGATAGAATTCATCTGTGAAGCCATCTGGTCCTGGACTTTTGTTTGTTGGAAGATTTTCAATCACAGTTTGAATTTCATAACTTGTGATTGGTCTTTTCGTATTTTCTATTTCTTCCTGGTTCAGTCTTGGAAGGTTATACCTTTCTAAGAATTTGTCCATTTCTTCCTGGTTGTCCACTTTATTGGCATAGAGTTACTTGTAGTAGTCTCTTAGGATGCTTTGTATTTCTGTGGTGTCTGTTGTAACTTCTCCTTTTTCATTTCTAATTTTATGGATTTGAGTCCTCTCCCTCTTTTTCTTGATGAGTCTGGCTAATGGTTTATCAATTTTGTTTATCTTCTCAAAGAACCAGGTTTTAGTTTTATTGATCTTTGCTATTGTTTTCTTTGTTTCTATTTCATTTATTTCTGCTCTGATCTTTATGATTTCTTTCCTTCTGCTAACTTTGGGTTCTGTTTGTTCTTTTTCTCTACTTCCTTTAGGTGTAATGTTAGATTGTTTATTTGAGAATTTTCTTGTTTCTTGAGGTAGGCTTGTGTAGCTCTAAACTTCCCTCATAGAACTGCTTTTGCTGCATCCCATATGTTTTGGATCATTGTGTTTTTATTGTCATTTGTCTCTAGGTATTTTTTGATTTTCTCCTTGATTTCTTCAGTGATCTCTTGGTTATCTAGTAATGTATTGTTTAGCCTCCGTGTGTTTGTGTTTTTTATGTTTTTTCCCCTGTAACTCATTTCTAATCTCATAGCGTTGTGTTCAGAAAAGATGCTTGATATGATTTCAATTTTCTTAAATTTACTGAGGCTTGATTTGTGACCCAAGATGTGATTTATCCTGGAGAATATTCCATGCGCACTTCAGAAGAAAGTGTAATCTGCTGTTTTTGGATGGAATGTCCTATAAGTATCAGTTAAGTCCATCTTATTTAATGTATCATTTAAAGCTTGTGTTTCCTTATTTATTTTCATTTTGGATGATCTGTCCATTGGTGTAAGTGAGGTGTTAAAGTCCCCAACTATTATTGTGTTACTGTCGATTTCCTCTTTTACAGCTGTTAGCAGTTGCCTTATGTATTGAGGTGCTCCTATGTTGGGTGCATATATATTTATAATTGTTATATCTTCTTCTTGGATTGATCCGTTGATCATTATGTAGTGTCCTTCGTTGTCTCTTGTAACATTCTTTATTTTAAAGTCTATTTTATCTGATATGAGTATTGCTACTCCAGCTTTCTTTTGATTTCCATTTGCGTGGAATATCTTTTTCCATCCCCTCACTTTCAGTCTGTATGTGTCCCTAGGTCTTAAATAGGTCTCTTTTAGACAGCATCTAGATGGGTCTTGTTTTTGTATTCATTCAGCAAGGCTATGTCTTTTGGTTGGAGCGTTTAATCCATTCATGTTTAAAGTAATTATCGATATGTATGTTCCTATGACCATTTTCTTCATTGTAATGGGTTTGTTTTTGTTGGTCCTTTTCTTCTCTTGTGTTTCCGACTTAGAGAAGTTCCTTTAGCCTTTGTTGTAGAGCTGGTTTGGTGGTGCTGAATTCTCTTAGCTTTTGCTTATCTGTAAAGCTTTTGATTTCTCCCTCGAATCTGAATGAGATCCTTGCCGGGTAGAGTAATCTTGGCTGTAGGTTCTTCCCTTTCATCACTTTAAGCATATCATGCCACTGCCTTCTGGCTTGTAGAGTTTCTGCTCAGAAATCAGCTGTTAACCTTATGGGAGTTCCCTTGTATGTTATTTGTCGTTTTTCTCTTGCTGCTTTTAATAATTTTTCTTTGCCTTTAATTTTTGCCAATTTGTTTACTGTATGTCTCCGCATGTTTCCCCTTGGGTTTATCCTGCCTGGGACTCTGCGCTTCCTGGGCTTGGGTGGCTATTTCTTTTCCCATGTTAGGGAAATTTTCGACTGTAATCTCTTTAATCTCATCTTCTCGATCTTTGCCTCCATTCGTTTTATGATGTCGTGGATCATCTTCACTATCATTATTCTGAATTCTTTTTCTGGAAGGTTGCCTATCTCCACTTCATTTAGTTGTTTTTCTGGGGTTTTATCTTTTTCCTTCATCTGGTACATAGCCCTCTGTCTTTTCATCTTGTCTCTCTTTCTGTGAATGTGGTTTTTGTTCCACAGGCTGCAGGATTGTAGTTCTTCTTGCTTCTGCTGTCTGCCCTCTGGTCTCTTCTATTTTTAGACATGCAGTATTCCCTGATAACTATATTTCCAAAAATTCGGTAGTATTTTTTTCTATTTTGAATGGCATTATTTTTCCATTAATTAAAAAATTAATATTTAAAAATATATCAACGTATTGATAGAATTTATAAAGAATATTGATTTTTCAACTTTTAATTATTTAAACAATTTTAGATTTAAAGAAATTGGACCAATATAGAATAGGGATATCCCGTATTCCCTTCACCCACCTTCCATTCATGTGAACATCTTGCATATACATGGTACAATGGCAGAAACTGGGAAATCAACATCTGTGCAAATATTATCAACTAAAGTGAAGACTGTATTTGGAGTTCACCCACTGTTAAGATCCTTTTTCTGTTCCAGGATCCTGAATTGCATTTTGTTTTTTCCTGCAGTCTGTGACACTTATTTTCCATTGTCTTTCATAGCTTTGACATTTTTGAAGAGAACTGGACAGTGATTTTGTAGAATATCCCTCAGTTAAGGTGAACCTGATAATTTCTCATGATTAGATGGAAATTATGTCTTTTTAAAACAGTAGCACAGAAGCAACATGTCCTTTTAAATACATTATATCAGGTTACATGTTGTCCGTATGTCTTATTACTGGTTATACTACTATCACTTGGTAAAAGTGGTGCTTATTGGGTTTCTCCACTGTAAATTTTTTATTTTCCCCTTTGTAATTAATAAATATATTGTGGATATACTTTGAGAGTGGCAAATAGCATGTTTCTCCTCAAACTCTGGCCCACTAATTTTATTGTCCATCATTAAATCTTGCCTATAGCAATCATTAGCATAGAGCTCTACTTATAATTTTTTATTCTGTTATTCCTTCTATGCTTGGAATTCTTATTTAAGGAAGAGCTGTCTCTCTCCCCTATGTATGTATTTATTTATTCAAATATTTATCTGTATCCATTTGGACTCATGATATTAATTTTATCTATGGTTTCCAATCCATTACTATTAGTATTTAGTTTCTTGATCAAACAGTTCCAGTTTTGTCTCTTGGGAACACTTTTCGGTTGGCTCCGGCACCGTTTTTGCCAGGTTCCATCCCTTTTAGGAGCACTTCTGACTTTCTTGTACCACAGAATGTTCCAGGATCCCTGCCTTTTCTCTTAGGAGCTCTGGTTCTGTGTGGATATTAGTTTTAGTTTAAAGTGTTTATCTTTGAAAATGTTTGGCAAGATATTTCTATACTGAAGTGTCTTGTGAAATGTTTCCTAAATATTTTTCATCTTAACCTCAATTATCACCATATTTCTCTGTCTCCATTTTGCAGATAATCTAAGAACATGGATGTGATTTTTGAAAGGCCAAGATTACATAGCTAGGGAATGGCAAAAGACTTGAACTTGGTACAGCTCTTCTGATTAAACATCCATGTTCTCTGTCCATACCAATGGACCTGTCATCGTAGGAGGCATGTAGCATTTGCTTACCACAGAGTGTTAAGCATTTAAATCTCTGTTCTTCTTAATTCATGATGTTTATAGCTTCTGTACTTGCCTGCAAGCTCCCACTCTGCAGCCCTGACACCATTCACCGTATCCAAGTTCATATACCTGGTATCTGGTAACCATGAGATTCACACTTGCATTTAACACTACGCTACCCTGCCATCCCTGAAACATGAGCAGTCTGTTGAAATGTTAAATTTCAAAACGTTTATGGTGAAAAATATTAGTTAATGGGTATCAAAAAGCTTAGATTTTTGTCTGTGGTTTTATCAGCCAATAACTTCTTGAAGGAATCACTTGAGGAAATATGCATAATATAATCCTTGCTTAAGTTATGGAATAGAGATGGATCCCTTTTGTCTGTGGCTGCAAAGGATCTTGTTAGTTTCAAAATAATAGCAATAAAAAGATGGTGCTAAAGAGCTATGAGCAAGAGAGTACACACACACACACAAATTTATTGTGGCTATTGTTTTCTGGATCTATAATAGTTCACTTCCTGAGAAGTGAGACTTTTTTCCAGAGACAGTATTTGAATGTGGTGCTGTCAAGCTGGCTGTAGGTCTATGTAGAAATTTAACAAAAATGGCTCTGTATAGGAGAAACTAATCAGTTCTTCTCAAATCTGGGAGAAATACATAATTCCAATGTACTTCAATGACAGCATGAGCTTCGAGCTTGACATTTGCCACAGATTTCACAAGTGACTGAATATTTTTGATTTTGGTTTCCTCATTATTGAAATAGTGTTAATAATATCTACCCCCAAAGGTAAGGATTAAGTCAGATACTATAGGTAAAGCCATCAGCACAGTGCCTGGCGTGGATGAACTGCTGTGTTAATGCTGGGGATAACTGCTGGCCTTACCATCATTGACATGAACATCATTGTCATTACTCACATTAATATTAATTACAGCCTCCAATACATGTGCTGTCTCTGGTTTCAAATTTGGATCTCTTTTTCCTTCTTTGTAAAATAGATTTAGCTGAGCAGGGGTAGCTACCCTAGACATCCCCACAAATGCTTTGCTAAGACCTCAGTTTGGTAATGCTGGTGCAGGCTATGATTGAAGAAAGGACAAGAACCCACTTCACTCAGCAACACTTTATAACACAGTCTCAGAGAGGACAATTTCCTACCCATGACAGTTTTATTATTGCAGCTTTCATCTCAACAGGCAGAATAAATACAAGCTTTGTAAGAGGTACTCTAGATAGGCCAGAAAGTATTACACTAACTTCTGACACAGGAAACACTGCTGTTATGAATGTAATATTGTCATGTTTGTTTTGTGCTTTGGAAAACCAGCTAAAATATTGAATATAAAGCTGTTTTGAGAAGTGTTAATCATCTGGTAAACTATATTAATATGAAGAAGTCTCTCTTTCCATTTTCCAGATCTTGTTCTCTTTGCCATACAAACATTGCAAATATGGATTAATTGTTCTTTATGCTAATGTATGAGTTTAGAAAACATGCTGAAGTCTGCCTTGAGATAACTCACCTAAAAAGCATTTAGTGTATATATATATCCTTTCATCTTTGAAACACTACCTTACATTGAAGAAAACATTAAAACCAAAAAAAAAAAAAATCAGAATTATTCTTATCCAGCCTAGTTTGCTCACATTTTTAATTCCATACTGAAAATATAATCCTAAATTAAAGTTGCTGATTTTAGGGATATGCAGTATTGAGACAGCTATAACATAATGGTTAATTGGTTAATCTTTGAGCTCTGAGTTGGGTTTCCTGGGTTCATATTCTGCCTTCTTCCCAACCACATGGCATAGATGAATTACTAAACTTCTCTGTGCTCCATTCATCCAACGGATATTCATTGAGCTTCAGCTACAGGCTGGGCACCATTCTAAGTTCTGGGTACTCTGAGTATAATATGGAGATATCTCACAACTGCACGCCTTGCTTAAAGACCAATATGTTTATCTCGACCCAGAGAATATCTTGATACTGAAAGAAGGAAATTGCATAGCACTGGAGGTCCTAGGTGTCTCCCTGCTTTTCCTCTGTTTTGAGACTATTTGTATCCTTGGAATTAGTAGTAAAGTTTGATACTGGGTAAGACTCTGATTCATGTTAGACGTATGTGGCAGTCTGCTTTTTTGTATTATCCCAAATCCAAAGAATAATATGGAAGAGTAAAGAGGGATAATAACCCACGGTTTTTATTTTAGAATAATTGCAAATATTGACTGGCTGTAACAGATATCAAAGATAATTTTAAATCCATTGTATGAAATTAGATAATATTGGATGAAACAAATATAGTAGAGCCAAAAACGGTATTTTAGACTATATATAATTCAATAACTCCTGGTCGTAATAGGTACCACTCAGAGAGCAAAAGGTAAACCTCAGATTGGGAGAACATATTTTCAAAACAACATATTTTATTTTATGCATTTGTGCTCACTGAGAAAATTAATCACTTTGGAGTTTTGATTAACAAGTTCATTTTTAGTCAATATCATACTTGATGGTATACTTTTTTATGGTATGCATTTATAAAGCATCTTTTAAAAAACAGATCGGAGAGTCATAGTCAATGCATTAATAAGTACATTTGAAAAACATCAGATGAATTTCTTAAATAATGTATGATCTTTCATTTAAAATATTTATGATAAATCGTTCACAATTACTAAAATAACTCATGGCTATGAAGTTGGAAGTTTAAAAGAAGATTTTCATTTCCCACAAGCAGTGTGAGTGTCTGTGTCTTCTTTAAGGTTTAATGCTTCCATGATGTGCCACATTTAGATGATTTCCATGGAGACCTTTTCTGCTTCATCTTAGGTGAGAATATTAGTTAATTTTATTTAATTTTTTTTTATTTTTTAGAAAAACATTTAAAAACTTTTCTTTTATATTAGAGTATATTTGAATAACAATGTTCTATTAGTTTCAGGTGTGCAGCAAAGTGGTTCTCTTATACATATACATGTATCTGTTCTTCCTCAAATTCTTTTCCCACTTAGATTGTTAAAAAGTATTGAGCATAGTTCCATGCATACCTGCTATACAGTAGGTCCTTGTTGGTTATCTATTATAAATATAGCAGTGTGTGCATGTCAGTCCCAAACACCTAATCTGTACCCACCCCACGTTACACCCCCCCTAATAATCATAAGCTCTTTCTCTAAGTCAGACACTGTTTCTATTTTGTAAATAAATTCAGTTGTGTCATATTTTTTAGATTCCGCATATAAGCAATATCATATGATATTTATCTCTCTCTGTCTGACTTAACTTCACTTAGCATGATAATCTCCAGGAGCATCCATGTTGCTGAAAATGGCATTATTTCATTCTTTTTAATGGGTGAGTAACAGTCCATTGTGTGTGTATGTGTGTGTGTATATATATATATATATATATATATATATATATATATATATATATATATATACACCACATGTTCTTTATCCATTCATCTGTTGATGGACATTTAGGTTGTTTCCATGTCTTGGCTATTGTAAGTGGCACTGCAGTGAACATTGGGGTGCATGTATCCTTTCGAACCATGTTTTTCTCCAGGTCTATGCCCATGAGCGGTACTGCTGGATCATATGGAACCTCTATTTTTAGTTTCTTAAGGAACCACCATACTGTTCTCCATAGTGACTGCACCAATTTACATTTCCACCAACAGTGTAGGAGGGTTCCCGTTTCTCTACACCCTCTCCAGCATTTGTTATTTGTAGATTTTTTGATAATGGTGATTCTGACCAGTTTGAGATAGGTTTTTTTTTTCTATTTTATTTATTTATTGTTTAACATCTTTTTTGGAATATAATTGCTTTACAATAGTGTGTTAGTTTCTGTTTTATAACAAAGTAAACCAGCTATACATATACATATATCCCCATATTTCCGCCCTCTTGTGTCTCCCTCCTACCCTCCCTATCCCACCCCTCTAGGTGGCCACAAAGCACCGAACTGATCTCCCTGTGCCATGCAGCTGCTTCCCACTAGCTATCCATTTTACATTTGGTAGTGTATATATGACCATGCCACTCCCTCACTTCATACTAGCTTACCCTTCCCGCTCCCCATGTCCTCAAGTCCATTCTTTATGTCTGCGTCTTTATTCCTGTCCTGCACCTAGGGTCTTCAGGACCTTTTTTTTTTAGATTCCATATATTTGTGTTAACATACGGTATTTGTTTTTCTCTTTCTGACTTCACTCTGTATGAGAGATGCTAGGTCTATCCACCTCACTACAAATAACTCAGTTTCATTTCTTTTTATGGCTGAGTAATATTCCATTGTACATATGTGCTACATCTTCTTTATCCATTCATCTGTCAGTGGACACTTAGGTTGCTTCCATGTCCTGGTTATTGTAAATAGAGCTGCAGTGAACATTGTGGTACATGACTCTTTTTGAATTACAGTTTTCTCAGGATATATTCCCAGTGATAGGATTGCTGGGTCGTACGGTAGTTCTATTTTTGGTTTTTTAAGGAACCTCCATACTGTTCTCCATAGTGGCTGTATCAATTTACATTCCCACCAACAAGGCAAGGGGGTTCCCTTTTCTCCACACCCTCTCCAGCATTTATTGTTTGTAGATTTTTGATTTTTTTAAATTTTATTTTTAAAAAAATTTATTTCACATCTTTATTGGAGTATAATCGCTTTACAATGGTTTGTTAGTTTCTACTTTACAACAAAATGAATCAGTCATATATACACATATGTTCCCATATCCCCTCCCTCCCACGTCTCCCTCCCTCCCACCCTCCCCATCCCACCCCTCCAGGCGATCACAAAGCACCGAGCTGATCTCCCTGTGCTATGTGGCTGCTTCCCACTAGCTATCTACCTTACGTTTGGTAGTGTATATATGTCCATGCCTCTCTCACTTTGTCACAGCTTACCCTTCCTCCTCCCCATATCCTCAAGTCCATTATGACTGGTGTGAGTTGTAGTTTTGATATGCATTTCTTTATAGTTTTGATATGCATTTCTCTAATAATTACTGATGCTGAGCATCTTTTCTTGAGCCTCTTGGCCATCTGTATGTCTTCTTTGGAGAAATGTCTATTTAGGTCTTCGACCCATTTTTGGATTGGGTTGTTTGTTTCTTTCATATTGAGCTGCATGAGCTGTTTGTAAATTGTTGAGATTAATCCTTTGTCACTTGCTTTACTTGGAAATATTTTCTCCCATTCTGAGAGTTGTCTTTTTGTCTTGTTTATGTTTTCCTTTGCTGTGCAAAAGCTTTTAAGTTTCATTAGGTCCCATTTGTTTATTTTTGTTTTTATTTCCATTTCTGTAGGAAGTAGGTCAAAAAGGATCTTGCTGTGATTTATGTCATAGAGTGTTCTGCCTGTGTTTTCCTCTAAGAGTTTTATAGTGTCTGGCCTTACATTTAGGTCTTTAATCCATTTTGAGTTTATTTTTGTGTATGGTGTTAGGGAGTGTTCTAGTTTCATTCTTTTACATGTAGCTGTCCAGTTTTCCCAGCACCACTAATTGAAGAGTCTGTCTTTCCTCCATTGTATATTCTTGCCTCCATTATCAAAAATAAGGTGACCATATGTGCATGGGTTTATCTCTGGGTTTCTATCCTGTTCCATTGATCTGTATTTCTGTTTTTGTGCCAGTACCATACTGTCTTGATTACTGTAGCTTTGTAGTATAGTCTTAAGTCTGGGAGCCTGATTCCTGCAGCTCTGTTTTTCTTTCTGAAGGCTGCTTTCTCTGTTCAGGGTCTTCTGTGGTTCCATACAAATTGTGAAATGTTTTGTTCTAGTTCTGTGAAAAATCCCATGGTAGTTTGATAGGGATTGCATTGAATCTGTAGATTGCTTTGGGTAGGGGAGTGATTGTCAGAATATTGATTCTTCCAATCCAAGAACATGGTATATCTCTCCATCTCTTTGTATCATCTTTAATTTCTTTCATCAGTGTCTTATAATGTTCTGCATACAGGTCTTTTGTTTCCTTAGGTAAGTTTATTCCTAGATATTTTATTATTTTTGTTGCAATGGTAAATATGAGTGTTTCCGTCATTTTTCTTTCATATTTTTCATCATTAGTGAATAGGAATGCAAGAGATTTCTGTGCATTAATTTTGTATCCTGCTACTTTACAAAATTCATTGATTAGCTCTAGTAGTTTTCTGGTAGCATCTTTAGGATTCTCTATGTATAGTATCATGTCATCTGCAAACAGTGACAGCTTTACTTCTTCTGTTCTGATTTGGATTCCTTTTATTTCTTTCTCTTCTCTGATTGCTGTGGCTAAAACTTCCAAAACTATGTTGAATAAAAGTTGTGAAAGTGGACAACCTTGTCTTCTTCCTGATCTTAGAGGAAATGAAATGGTTTCAGTTTTTCACCATTGAGAACAATGTTGGCTGTAGGTTTGTCATATATGGCTTTTATTATGTTGAGGTAAGTTCCCTCTATGCCTACTTTCTGGAGGGTTTTTATCATAAATGGGTGTTGAATTTTGTCAAAAGCTTTTTCTGCATCTATTAAGATGATCATATGGTTTTTATTCTTCAGTTTGTTAATATGGTGTATCACATTGATTGATTTGTGTATATTGAAGAATCCTGAATTCCTGGGATCAACTCCTCTTGATCATGGTGTATGACCCTTTTAATGTGCTGTTGGATACTGTTTGCTAGTATTTTCTTGAGGATTTTTGCATCTATGTTCATCAGTGATACTGGTTTGTAGTTTTCTTTCTTTGTGACATCTTTGTGTGGTTTTGATATCAGGTTGATGGTGGCCTCATAGAAAGAGTTTGGGAGTGTTCCTCCCTGTACTATATTTTGGAAGAGTTTGAGAAGGATAGGTGTTAGCTCTTCTCTAAGTGTTTGATAGAATTCACCTGTGAAGCCATCTGTCTGCTCCTGGGCTTTTGTTTGTTGGAAGGTTTTTAATTATACTCTCAATTTCAGTGCTTTTGATTGGTCTGTTTATATTTTCTGTTTCTTCCTGGTTCAGTCTCAGAAGGTTGTGCTGTTCTAGGAATTTGTCCATTTCTTCTAGATTGTCCATTTTATTGGCATGTAGTTGCTTGTAGTAATCTCTCATGATCCTTTGTATATCTGCAGTGTCCATTGTTACTTCTCCTTTTTCACTTCTAATTCTATTGATTTGAGTCTTCTCCCTTGTTTTCTTGATGAGTCTGGCTAATGGTTTATGAATTTTATTTATCTTCTCAAAGAACCAGCTTCTGCTTTTATTGATCTTTGCTATCATTTCCTTCATTTCTTTTTCATTTATTTCTGATCTGATCTTTATGATTTCTTTCCTTCTGGTAACTTTGGGTTTTTTTGTTCTTCATTCTCTAATTGCTTTAGGTATAAGTTTAAGTTGTTTATTTTAGATGTTTCTTGTTCTTGAGGTAGGATTGTATTGCTATAAACTTCCCTCTTAGAACTGCTTTTGCTGCATCCCATAGGTTTTGGGTCATTGTGTTTTCTTTGTTATTTGTTTCTAGGTATTTTTTGATTTCCTCTTTGATTTCTTCAGTGATCTCTTGGTTATTTAGGAGTGTATTGTGTAACCTCCATGTGTTTGGGTTTTTTTAATGGATTTTTTCCTGTAATTGATATCTGTTCTCATAGCGTTGTTTTTGGAAAAGATACTTGATACGATTTCAACTTTCTTAAATTTACCAAGGCTTGATTTTGTGACCCAAGATATGATCTATCCTGGAAAAAGTTCCATGAGCACTTGAGAATAAAATGTATTTTGTTGTTTTTGGATGGAATGTCCTATAAATATCAGTTAAGTCCATCTTGTTTAACGTATCATTTAAAGCTTGTGTTTACTTGTATATTTTCATTTTGGATGATTTGTCCATTGGTGAAAGTGGGGTGTTAAAGTCGCCTACTATGATTGTGTTACTGTTGATTTCCCCTTTTATGGCTGTTAGTATTTGCCTTATGTATTAAGGTGCTTCTATTTTGGGAGCGTAAATATTTACAATTTTTATATCTTCTTGGATTGATCCCTCGATCATTATGTAGTG